>NW_027526335.1:102686318-102691100 GCF_048455015.1 Haemaphysalis longicornis | reverse complement strand
AGTAAATTATGGGGTACATATGGGGCACAGGTTAAGTCTGGCCCTCGGCCACTTCTTTTTTATCCCAAGGACGCAGGTTCGATTCCCGGCCGCCGCGGCCGTTTTTCTGATGGAGGCGAAAAGCATAAACGTCCGTGTGTTCGAGATTTGCGCGTACATTAAAGATCCCCAGGGGGTCGAAATTAATCCGGAGCTGGCCACAACGGCGCACCTCATTGCCTGGGTAGCGTCGCCGCATTAAACCTCATAACCAATCAATGAACTTACTTCTAATTTATAATAGTAATTCTTTTTCCCTAGATTTCTACGGTCTCTTTCCCATGTGTTTTTGCCAGGACTAAACTCGCACTGTCTGAGCACTTAACGTTACTGGCTGCCATGGATCATTTTTCGTATTCTACTTCTATATATCTAATCCGAAGACCATCAGGGATTTATGCACCACTCCGTTTATTTCTAGCCTCTAAGCGAAGTTTACTTGCCCTTTTATGGCGCTTATGCAATAAACAGGTGTTTACGCGTTCATTCTTTACTGTAGAACGAACGAAAACAAAAATGCCCAGAATAAAAAAATGGCAGCGTATTAAGCCTTAATTTTTTTTTCTGTACAAACAACGACCACCACAATAACCCATGATATAAACACCGTGTCAGGACCGCGAATGGCAAGTAACTTATCATTATTTTTCTAGCCGCGCGAGTCCCCGCATTTCCTCGATATTTCTCGCCGCTCCGAGGCAATAATCTCGCGTTATTGCTTTTCTACGATCGCTTCCACGTTCAGCGAGCGGGAACAGGAAATGTCATGTTATGACTGCCTAATATACGGCCTTCCCGTTTAAATCGAAGCAAAGCGTGCCGAGAATCCCCCTCCGATAACTCCATCTTTATTTTTGGAATCGCGCCGTTGTAAGACGTTCGCAACGCAGCCGAAAGGAAGTTATCGCATTAAGAACTGACTTGTGTCTTCGGGCTTCCTGTTATTTGGGCTACTCTCGCCGGGGAAAAAAATAGAATAGGAGTAAAAAATGTAGGCGCAAATGACGGTGCGTTTCCGGAAACTGGGATTGGCCGCGTTTATATGAATTTCCCCAGTCCATATTTGGACTAAACGCGTTATGTGTGCTCCCGCTTCAAACCTCCCGCGCTCTCTTCCCTAAACCCCCTCCCCCTTTTTTTTGTATTTACTGTCTTTTCAGTATTCTCGAGTCGCTTTTGGGTTTCTTTCTTCTAAAGCAATGGCTCTGATACCATTGGCCAAGTTCCCTTGCCTCTCAGTGTTTGCATTTCGTTCTCACTTCTAATTTATTTCCCTCGTGGAGTAACGCTTAAGCATCCGTTCAACACCCGCCCCGAAATAGCGCTGACATACAAGCTACTAAAAGGGCGATGGAAACCGCGTTCATCGCTTAGACTGCTAAAATATACGTCGTCCCCCAAGTAGCGCAGAAGGCGCCAAGAATACCGTGACAACTAGTGAGCGTCTGAGAAAGCGCTGTTCACCACTGGGCTGCCCCTGCTCTCTCTCTCTCTCTCTCTCTCTCTCTCTCTCTCTCTCTCTCTCTCTCTCTCTCTCTCTCTCTCTCTCTCTCTCTCTCTCTCTCGTACACGAGATCTCGGACAACTGTGGGAAACAGCGCGAGAGGTGCAAATGCCACCCTTCCTTCACGTCTTTTATTTCTGTTCGCTCTTGTTCTCCTCATCTTCTGCCTCTTCCAGTTTCGTCCACCTTCTTTACCCAAACTCCTTTCCTCATCACAGCTTTCCTCATGAATGTCCGCGCCGAATTCTTTTTCCCTTTTCTCCCCTCCATTTACCCTCTCGTCAAAGCGTCGTGCCGAGATTCCCCGCTCCTTTTTGTATTGTTTTATTTGTTTTGGTGTTTTTGCGGGTCTATTTTTTTTTTTCTGTTGTTAGCCTCTTTCGGACGGTGCTTTGCTGCCGCTTTGAACGTCGCCGGCCGGGCGAAGACTCGGTGTTTTTGTCCGCGCCGTAAGGCACGCAGGCAGGCGGTAAGAAGCGACACCGGACAGCATTGCCGCTGCTTGTAGGGAGGGAACATTGAAAGCAATAACCTGGCCAACTATACGCACACACTCTGGTCATAGAAAATAGAAAAGACAAACCATAGAAGGGCAATACAAAAGGCAATAGAAAAGGCTGGTCATAGAAAAAGCAAACATGTTCGCTTTTTCAAGAGAGGTGAGTGAGAGAAGAGAAAGGAGAATAGAAGAGAACGGAAGGGAAATCGTAAAACTGCCACAAGCATATAAGAACTGGCGAAGCAAGAAACTCGAAACAATTTCAGACCCAAAGAGAGGACACAGCGCTAAATGTGGCGCTCGCGCTATTGTGCCGGAGCATTTCGTGGCTAATGGCCAGAAAGGGGAGATAAAGTGATCAGATAGGCAGGCCGCTAGACGAAAAATAAAAATATACATTTATAACAGTGATCGAGCGACGTGGCGAAAAAAATTGGACAGCAAAAAACAAAATGTGACAAGGAGAGCGCAAGAACTAAAGTCGGTTTAAAAATAAAATACCTGTAGTATGTTAGGTCTCGTTTCTGGCGCGTTCGTTTGGTTCTGTACCGCGCATTCCTTTCAGTCTTCGTTTCTGCTTTTTTTTTATTTATTTCGCGCGCGCCGCATTTATACCTCTGAAATTGCGGCAGTCGGACTGTGCCGCTGAATATCTCTGAAGCTCTATTCCCTGAAGGATTCCCGCGAAAGCGCGCAACTCGGCCTCGCCGCCCGCCACCACTCGTCAGCACCGTTTTGTTATCGTTCGCAGGCTGGCTGCGCTACATCCGCTCGAAACTCCGCGCCATTGTTCTTATTTTAGGCGCTACGGTTTTTCTTATTCGTTCACCAAGCTCGCTGACCTCCTCTCCTTCTGCGCTGGCTATCACAACTAGACGCCCGCTGGCGGCACGTCAAAATAAATTAACCAAGACGCGTTTTAAATATTTTTTTCTGTAGATTTTGGTAGTTCTTTATTGTGTGTGTGGTGCGCAAGTCATTTTAAAGCTGGCAACGCCAACCTTAAGTTCTCGGAGACCTTGGAGGTGTGAGGGAAATGAAAGAAAAATACTGAAAGTCCGAAAGGTAGATATAATAACAAAAAAGGCAAGCACAGCTTACAGTGTTTCTCGCTAAGAGAAAAAAAAAAGAGGGAGGGGGTGATGAAAGGGGGGTACGGAAGCTGGAATAAATGCGCTGTAGCAGGAAACGCGGCGTAAGCAGCACATTCAACACGTCGGCCACCGCCCGTGCGCTGTCTGAAAGCGCGTTAGAGAGAGAATGAGACAAAAAAAAAAGTAAAGCAGTCAGCCGAAAAAGACGAAAACTAGTAAGGGGAACAATAAACTCGCAAAAAATATTGAAAAGAAGCGTCACATTTCTCGTGGAGACATAAGAGCTAAAATGAGCGGAGATAGGGAAACGAAGCGTTCCGTTGAGGCACGCAGAGAAAAAAAACAGACGAAACATTCTCGCGTGCTGGGGACGACGTGGCGAGGGAAGTAGAGAGAAGAGGCGGAGGGAGGGAGGAGGAAGAGGAGAAGAGTGAATATCTGAGAGGCGTGTATTCAGGAAGGTGGCTTCGAGGGGGAGAGGAGGCGGGGGAGGAGGAGGAGGTGGAGGAGGAAGCGGCACTCGGCAGCGGCTCGTCGACTGACGCGAACGTGCGTTTGCGGAGTCCATTCTCGCGCATTAGCAGATTGTAATTCAGCGATATATTTTCGGGAAACACGAGGCGGCTGGCAGCCGCGAATGTTGGCGCGCGTATCTTCCGCGTAGGGACGGTGGCGGCGGCGGTAGCGCCGTCGACTACGACGACGACGTAGGAGAGCACGACGATGACTTTCGCTCATTACTTTCTTGCCCGCTTTTTTTTTTCTCCCCGTTGTCCTTTCTATCTCGTTTCGCAGCGCTCGCTTTTTTTTTTCTCTCGCCTTCGTTTTCACCTCCCTGCGGATCCGTTGGCGCAGCGCGCTTTTCATCCGTGCGCAGAGAGGCGTGAAGTGGTGGGTCGTTAACGCTGGTGCGGAGACGAGAGGTTGCTTTAGAGCGAGGAGCCGTACGAGAAAAATAAGAGGCGCCCCAACAGGCATGCGTCCGTCGACGTAGTATATAATCAGTGTTTGGACACGTATGCAGGACCCAGAGTGCACCTCAAGGGCAGTGCAAATGACAGTCAGTGGCAAGACAGACGGGCCTGTTGCAATGTTAGTCCCATCGCAAAAGAGAACTCTTCGCAATCGGCAACTGGCAGGTAACGGATGATTTTAACCCAAAGTTCAAAGGATAATATTTCTCATAGATTTTTTTTGAAGTCGAGGGGTCGCAGTCCTGCGCACTGAAACAACCGCTCGAGCGGAGGGAACCAGACGAGAGAGAAAAAAAAAAAAACATACACACACGCGCACACACCAGGTTCCCGAGAGAGCTGACGCCACCATCATCAAGGTCGGCGTGCGTTCTCCTTCTCCTCTACCACATTGTCGCCGAAAGGCCGGGCTAGCGCGGGGTCATATTTGTCCAGCCGTGAAAGGCCACTGGTAAGGGTTGCGTTTAGCGGTAACACCGTGCCTTTTTTCTTTCTTGGTTTTTCGCTAACGTCGTGGCTTTATTTCATCTCTCTCGCTGCGTCCTGCCCTGTTTACGCAATGCACGTCTAGCGCTATAACGGGACAACTCCGCAGCGCTTTGGTGCCTCCCACCATCGAGGTGACAAGCTGCGTCGCGCGGACACTGTTGTTCGCCGCTCTTCGCTCGAGCG
>NW_027526335.1:102543818-102683818 GCF_048455015.1 Haemaphysalis longicornis | reverse complement strand
TATATATATATATATATATATATATATATAAGACAGAAATAAGAGTTGGCAGCTAAGAAAACCTCGGAAAGCAAAGGGGAGGTTGTGGTAGGTCATTGAAACATATACAGAATTCGGAAAGAAAGAAAGAAAGTGGAGAAAAATGCCCGCCGGGTGGGATCCGAACCCACGACCTCCAGAATACGGGTCTGGTGCGATGCCCACGACGCTATCAGTGGTAGCGTAGTGGTAGCGCAGTCGGTAGCGTAGTCATCGCACCAGATGCGTATATTGGAGGTCATGGGTTCGGATCCCACCCGGCAGGCATTTTTACTCCACTTTCTTTCTTTCTGTCTTTCCACATTTTTTATCTGTTTCAATGACCTACCACAATCTCCCCTTTGCTCTGCGAGGTTTTCTTGACTGAAACAGATAAAGGATTTCGAAAGAAAGAAAGTGGAGAAAAAATGCCCGCCAGGTGAGATCCGAACCCACGACCTCCAGAATGCCGGTGCGGTATTCTGGAGGTCGCTGGCTCGGAGATATTGTAACAAGAAGAGTTAGTGCGGCACAACAATGAATAGCAGATGGCGAAGCGCCAGCAGCTCACTCTGGTATGCGCTGGGGATTGTCGTGAAGACGACGAAGGGCCAACTTGCACGCTCACGCCCACGAGCTCGTTCCGGCTGGACCGACGCTCACCCCGTTGTCTTACGCTTCCGCCTTCCAATATTCTCCCACGACAAACTACCGTAGTGACTGCTATTCCCCTTTGCAATATATATATATATATATATATATATATATATATATATATATATATATATATATATATATATATATATATATATATATATATATATATATATATATATATATATACATATATATATATATATATAGGAAATGAGGGGCTCGTTGAAAATAAGACAGAAATAAGAATTGGCAGTCAAGAAGACCTCTGAAAGCAAAGGGGAGGATGTAGTAGCTCAAGATAAAGAATTTGGAAAATAAGAAAGTGGAGAAAAAATGCCCGCCAGGTGGGATCCGAACCCACGACCTTCAGAATACCGGTCTGGTCCAAATTCTTTATTTTGAGCTACTACATCCTCCCCTTTGCTTTCAGAGGTCTTCTTGACTGCCAATTCTTATTTCTGTCTTATTTTCAACGAGCCCCTCATTTCCTATATATATATATATATATATATATATATATATATATATATAGTAGAACAGAGACGTACGGGACGAGGGATTCCGTAAGGACACATATCAAAGTTGCAGTCCTTATTGCCAGTGCTGTTTGGCGTTTTAACAGTGTTTTATAGTGCCGAATGAGGTATGATTGCCTTTTTTTTTATGCAGGAATAAATAATTTAAAGTTCAAGTCGAGAAAAAATGCGCCGTTTTTTTCCCGGAAGCAGGAATCGAACCCACAACCTCCGCATAACGCGTGCGGTGCTCTACCATTGAGCTAGTTCCGCGGCGACTCCTCTCTCGACTATACCGCGGGGTTTTGTATTTACGACTGCTCAGAGCCGGTCAACTAGCGCCGCCCTTCGACCACCGCGGGAAGACGTAGAACGTCTTTTCCCAGCGGCCGCACGTAAGACGTGGTCGTAAGTCGGGGATAGCCAAAGGCATTTCAGACTGCTGAAGCCAGAACCCTCGTAATGCATTTTGTAGAATAGAGACGTACGGGACGAGGGATTCCGTAAGGACACATATCAAAGTTGAAATCCTTATTGCCAGTGCTGTTTGGCGTTTTAACAGTTTTTTATAGTGCCGAATGAGGTATGATTGCCTTTTTTTTATGCAGGAATTAATCATTGAAAATTAGAGGAGTCGCCGCGGAACTAGCTCAATGGTAGAGCACCGCACGCGTTATGCGGAGGTTGTGGGTTTGATTCCCGCTTCCGGAAAAAAAAAAACTGCGCATTTTTTCTGGACTTGAATTTTCAATTATTTATTCCTGCATAAAAAAAGGCAATCATACCTCATTCGGCACTATAAAACACTGTTAAAACGCCAAACAGCACTGGCAATAAGGACTGCAACTTTGATATGTGTCCTTACGGAATCCCTCGTCCCGTACGTCTCTGTTCTACAAAATGCATTACGAGGGTTCTGGCTTCAGCAGTCTGAAATGCCTTTGGCTATCCCCGACTTACGACCACGTCTTACTTGCGGCCGCTGGGAAAAGACGTTCTACGTCTTCCCGCGGTGGTCGAGGGGCGGCGCTAGTTGACCGGCTCTGAGCAGTCGTAAATACAAAACCCCGCGGTATAGTCGAGAGAGGAGTCGCCGCGGAACTAGCTCAATGGTAGAGCACCGCACGCGTTATGCGGAGGCTGTGGGTTCGATTCCCGCTTCCGGAAAAAAAAAAGGCGCATTTTTTCTCGACTTGAATTTTCAATTATTTATTCCTGCATAAAAAAAAGGCAATCATACCTCATTCGGCACTATAAAACACTGTTAAAACGCCAAATAACACAGGCAATAAGGACTGCAACTTTGATATGTGTCCTTAAGGAATCCCTCGTCCCGTACGTCTCTGTTCTACAAAATGCATTACGAGGGTTCTGGCTTCAGCAGTCTGACATGCCTTTGGCTATCACCGACTTAGGACCACGTCTTACGTGCGGCCGCTGGGAAAAGACGTTCTACGTCTTCCCGCGGTGGTCGAGGGGCGGCGCTAGTTGACCGGCTCTGAGCAGTCGTAAATACAAAACCCCGCGGTATAGTCGAGAGAGGAGTCGCCGCGGAACTAGCTCAATGGTAGAGCACCGCACGCGTTATGCGGAGGCTGTGGGTTCGATTCCCGCTTCCGGAAAAAAAAAAGGCGCATTTTTTCTCGACTTGAATTTTCAATTATTTATTCCTGCATAAAAAAAAGGCAATCATACCTCATTCGGCACTATAAAACACTGTTAAAACGCCAAATAACACAGGCAATAAGGACTGCAACTTTGATATGTGTCCTTAAGGAATCCCTCGTCCCGTACGTCTCTGTTCTACAAAATGCATTACGAGGGTTCTGGCTTCAGCAGTCTGACATGCCTTTGGCTATCACCGACTTAGGACCACGTCTTACGTGCGGCCGCTGGGAAAAGACGTTCTACGTCTTCCCGCGGTGGTCGAGGGGCGGCGCTAGTTGACCGGCTCTGAGCAGTCGTAAATACAAAACCCCGCGGTATAGTCGAGAGAGGAGTCGCCGCGGAACTAGCTCAATGGTAGAGCACCGCACGCGTTATGCGGAGGTTGTGGGCTCGATTCCCGCTTCCGGAAAAAAAAAACGGCGCAATTTTTCCCGACTTGAATTTTCAATTATTTATTCCTGCATAAAAAAGAGGCAATCATACCTTATTCGGCACTATAAAGCACTGTTAAAACGCCAAACAGCACTGGCAATAAGGACTGCAACTTTGATATATATATTGTAAGGCGCGCACCAGTAGTCTTGGGGAACGTCTTTATTAGGCGAGCCTTCTCCTACGTGACAGGGAGCGAGCGCCAGAGAACAACCAAGACGGGCGTTGACGATGATAGACAACTGATGACGATGATGAAGCATGATTGCATGTGGAAGACAGGCCTCCGGTGTACGAGTCCACTGGCGCATACCCTTCTGCTAGTACTTCGCACATACCGTTTGTGTACAACTACCGGGGGATTGTCCGGACGCACATTCCTCTGGTGTCGGGGCACTAACCAGCGCTTACAATATATATATATATATATATATATATATATATATATATATATATGTATATATATATATTATATATATACATACATACACACCACCCGTTAGGTGGTAGCATTTTACTGCCGCGCGTATACTGTTTACCGTACAGCTTCTTCCATGTGCTGTTCCGATGTTGACTATTCCAGCATCAGCATCGCTCAGTCATTACTTGTGTTATTGGACTTGATGCGGGTTACAAAAGAGTAAAACCAGGAACCTCTGGGCAAAATTTGTATCAGTCGCGAACCACGCGGGTACGCGGGCACGTGCCTGCGTCAGGTCCCCATCGATTGGGAACGCGCGGATGCGTCGACCCAATGTCCCTTTTGGTTGTGGACACGGGTTGGCGACGGCCTTGCGCAGCAGAGAAAGGGGGAACGAGGGTATGCGGCGGCGCGACCTTAGGCCGAACGTAACGTTTTGAGGTCCAACGTCGCCGACCGGTACTAGCAGCTTTACGTTTGACGTTGCCTAAGACGTCGTTAGTCTCAGCGGAGAGCTTACCTCACATAACGCGCAAATATAGCCCTAACGAGGGCGATTCGCAGAAGCTCTTAGTTATAGTAAAGGAGAAAAAAAGGTAAGCCCCAAAAGGGAACGCGGTGGAAGGATAAGCCTGAATAGAGGCCTAACAAGAGCGATTGGCCAAGCCTTTCAGTAATTGTAAATAGGAAGGCCGGGAAGTCTAAATAACCTCAACGGCACAAACATCAACGATAGTAAGCTGGGCGATGCAACTCTCTGACATACCTCGGTCACAAAGGATTCTTACGCATGCTCGGATCCCCAGAAAAAGCTATGGTGCCCGGCAGGTTTTCTTTAGATCTCGTTTTGGCGTTGCTTTTTTGAAGCTTATTTCATGCCACGTGGCCAATCTCTTTGCAGGTAGAGAGAGAAAGAGATGGAGAAAGAGAAAGAGAGGGCGGGGGGAAGCTTTTTTATTAAAGAAGCAGAGAGGTTTGCCGGCGTGTACAGTCGCCTCCAGGCATCTGTGCTGGGGATCGGGGATGGAGGAAAAAAAGATCCAAGAAAGAGCTTGAAAAAAAAAAGGATATGTCGTAGGCTTGGCGCAGTGACGGACCTACACGCATTCGTTTTTTTGTTCTGAGCTACCGCCAAATAATTTGCAATTTCGGAATTAGGCCAATGTCATTCAAATAAGAGAACAAACTTTTTAAAGCTTCGTGCTGTTGAAGAAGTCCATGGTCCTAGAATATTCCTAACAAAAAAAAAAAAAACCCTCCCGCCATAACAGTTTAAATGAATACAGGCTCTTTGACGTTGGCGGTGTTTTCGAAGTAAAGCTGTTTTATGAATAGGCACCGCTGGGTTCGCACGGTAAATGATTTTATTCCGCACGGATTTCTCAAACGATGCACTTAGATCGTTCGTGGGACTTACAGTCATTGACACATGGACCGCGAACGCGAAATTATGAACCAGGACACACGAACAGCGCGATTTCTTTCCATGGAAGTCAAAATGGTGCGTGGCTTGGTTAGGAAAACAAAGGTGGGAAATGTGGCTTTCCAAATATACCAATAATGCTCCATTTTTGGACCTCAACAAACAGAATTTTTCAATTTTGCTTGTTCCGGTTCATATTTTCGTTTTCGCAGTTTATTCGTTCATCACTGTACGCGCCTTTCATTCTGAAGGAAGTCTAGAAAATGGTATTGTTCTCTTCTGCTAGAAATTTCACCTCTGGGCTTTCACAACACTAAGAAGAAATGGCCTCCGCCAGTCAAAGTATTGTATCACAGTTAATTTTATTCAGAAAACTCTACTGCAGCGTTGCATGCAAAATACATGACAAGAAGTTTGATTTATTTATTTATTTATTTATTTATTTATTTATTTATTTATTTATTTATTTATTTATTTATTTATTTATTTATTTATTTATTTATTTATTTATTTATTTATTTATTTATTTATTTATTCATTTATTTATTTATTTATTTATTTATTTATTTATTTATTTATTTATTTATTTATTTAACCAGATCATGGAACGGCTTTGGGGTTGGGGGATACAGCTATGTATGAGGAAAGAATCAGGCAGGTTTATACAAATCTTACCAATGTACCAAAGTCGCTATCAAGCACGTTTTTCGCCTTTTGTTAAAGAGATAGGAAGGAGGCTAAGGCATACGACCCCCAAAGGGGAACAACTTGATTCTTTCTGTTCAGGCACACCTCCTAAAAAGGAGAGAATGGCTAATCGGGTTTCGGTTCTGGTAATGAACGCGCAAAACAAGCGTCGGTGAATTACTCCAGGAGCAAAATTTTGATGCATTTTTATTGCACTTAAAGGCGAAGCATATCTGTCTAGCTGCAAGTACAGTTTTAGGCATCCGCCTACAACAGCATTGCACTGTTGTAGTACAAGATAGTAAAAACGATATTCAAGAAGAAAAACTGTTGGAACCTAAAGGTCATGGAATTCGCCGCCCCCTAGCGTCATGCGTATTCATGTGACGTCAGAGGGGACCCAGCGGCAACAGCTGTTTCACAAGTAAGGGGCAACAAAATATGTGTAGGACAAAAAAAAAAAACGCGACACGTAGGGAGAATAGGGGAGAAGCGGACTAATGATTCGGGCTGAGCACTCGATCACTGTCACACGCGGTTCCACTCAAGCGACCGTGGCGGTGGTGCACGGCACCAACGTACTCGGCCACCAGCTACTTCCGCCTCGTTCCCTCCTCCCTGCCTACCACCCTCCACCTGAAAGAGAGAGAGAGAGAGAGAGAGAGAGAGAGAGAGAGGGAGAGAGAGCTAAGCGATGCCGTAGTCGCGGAAGACGAGAGGCGGTACGAGTCCGCTCAGCGGTAATTATCGCGCCGGAACCGGATCAAGAAACGTCATCTGCAAATTCCGATAACGACGAACGAGCCGGCGCTTGCGTTCAATCGTTGCGCACGGATGATGGGGCGCCGCAGAGCGCCCGCTATAATACACGCGCCACCAGCCAGCCTTCCATTGCAGCCCGCGCCCGACTCTCGCAAACGCCACAGCGAGCGCGCTCCGCAGGTCGTTTTGCTGAAAAGAAAACGCTGCGCTTCTGATCCGAGAATGATGGCGTCGCAAATGGTGCATCTGCATTCTCCGTTCCGTCGGTGGCACAGTCATCCTCTTCCTTCCTTGCTCTCCATCCTCCGCTTTTGGCAAGCGATGGATGGCGCCCCGCGGAGAGCAGCGCCCACTCAGTGGCTCGGCCAAGCGGTGGAGCGCGCTATCGCTTCGCTTTCTTGCGCATATGTATAATGGAGTGTATACATATTTTCGTGCGCGTCTCGGGAGACATTAGCTTAGGAGAGCGGTAAGTACAGTTTGATGACCGCTCTCTCCGTCCCTGCTGGTGCGGAGGCTGCGACGACGACTTGTATCGTCGCAAGCCCACCTGCTGGCGCGTGCGCTAGAACAGCGTGAAAAGAAGAAAATGTTTCCAGTAAGTATTCCTAGGGAGAGACAAATTGCTCTGCCGCTCCAGTTTCAAAGCCCCCTTTCCCGCTCCCTCGCTCTACTCTTCTCTCTGCATACCTCTCTTTTGACGTCTCCGTGTTAGGCGACAGTGTCATTTCAAAGGCGACATTTTTGCTTAGTCGTTGTCACGTTTATTGAAGCTTCGGAGCACAGATTCATTCATAACGCGATGCAAATGGATCGCTAATATCTTCCTTTAACGGCTGTTAGGCATGAGAGACGACAGATGTAGTCGAATTGATGCCTCGCGAATTCATCGTGCCTCTCGCTACTCTAAACGCATCTGATTGGAGGTGTGCGCAGTGCTTTTATCGGAATTTTTATTGTCACCCATTTCTGCATGCTGTCCTTACAAAAGGAGCTCGATCACTAAATGGCGTTACACGAGGCAATTCGCCTTACTGCGTCCCGTGTACCGTGCCCTTCAAGATTTTCCTTTAAAATTTGATACTCCGGGCTCATGTTTCTTTTACACCTACGCACGGCATCCGTGAGCTGACCCGATCAGCCATTCTAACATATCAAGACATTGCACAACACCACCGCCTACTCCACAGATGCTTGCAATTTTCTCGCCCATCGCCGACACTACAGGCCGCGCACGTATGGCGCCTGCTACAGACGCGAACTCGCGAACACGAACTTTCCCCCATAGACTACAGCTCGTATGCTCACGTCCACACCAATTTCCTTCCCCTTCGTTCCCCCCATGCGGTGCGCTGGACACTCACTATCACTCCCTATGTGAGTGTGCGAATGCCCCCCTCTCCTCGCTCCCTAGAGCTCGGTAGCCGCCCATGAGGTGGCGACCATCCGGGCCCTGGAAGATGCGGAAGCCCTGTGGACTCCCGGCTTTCAATGAAGTGTTTTTTGGCAAACGAGACCGATGGTTTTTCAACGCGAATAGCTCTGCCGCTGTACGTCGACCAAATATCTGACTAATAGCGCAGATGAGATTATATTATTCTTTTATGTTCTTAATGTTGCATGCATAGTTAAATTAGCTTCTCTTGCCACTCAATTATATTTCGAGCAGCCACGGCCCACTTCACAAAATCTCCCTCAAAAGGCGTCGAATTATTGTCAAACCTCCGTACTTCTTCCAACACTATGACCGTGCAGTGCAATGGCTTTGGCATGGAAGCACACCGGTGAGTTTTGTTAAGAGGGACAGGGTGTTGTTCCCCGCAGATCACGTTTGTATGGAGCTGTATTTTATTCCTCGAACCCGGGAAAAGTGTCATAACCAATCAAACCATAATACTATCCTAATCTAGGTTCTCAGTGGTGATTGTGACCCCAAAACAAAA
The DNA here is from genome assembly GCF_048455015.1 of Haemaphysalis longicornis. Taxonomy (NCBI): domain Eukaryota; kingdom Metazoa; phylum Arthropoda; class Arachnida; order Ixodida; family Ixodidae; genus Haemaphysalis; species Haemaphysalis longicornis. The sequence goes on along the minus strand of NW_027526335.1, from coordinate 102,675,292 downwards.
AAAGTCGATTGGAGGTATGGTGAGAAGTAGCTTATCAGCCGAACGCTTCATGCGCAATAAACTCTTGGCTTCTGACGAAGACCGGAACTCTGATAACGGGCGCAGTAAGGCTTTCAGCACTGAAATATTTGCCGTTCGATACGCGTTTCTGAGAACGATACTTTATTTTTTATGTAAGTGTTGCATTCAGAATTCCGGGATACGAACACTGCGCTTCCGTTGCAAATCAAATCGATTCCGCTCCTGTGTCCTTGGAGCTTTTGCTTGGACCGATCTCAGCATAAATTTATCCGTACGCGACCGAAAATCTTTAAAAACCCGAAATAAAACAAAACGGGCAGACAGCTTGGTTATTTGCTATTTCAACTTCCTCGTTTCACAAAGCTTCATTCCTAGAATTCTAAAAATGCATGGACCCGTGTATATTTAAAATTGATTATTCCGTGATTATTCCGACTTGTGCGATTGTGTTTTCCCTAGCAGTGCGACTACGCCTAGACGAGAGGTTTGAACCGGTAACTCAATTCGCTTCAACTCCCCCTTGTTTTCAATTCCTCCTTCCATCGCCCAGGCCCTTTTTCTGCCCTGCTCACTTTCGCCGAGTCGTCAAACCAATACTACAAATGACGTAGCACTACAAATGATAGTGACGTAAAAATACTAAAACCTGTCCCCTTCCTCTCAATCACTCCACATTTCGCCGTCTTCGATCGCAACTCGTGAATGAGGCCCACATTATCTGCAACTGATCCCCAATTATATATTGTTGCATTAAGAAGGGAAAGGGACACCATTACATCATGACATCACTGTTTTCATCATCATCATAATCACTACGGACGCGGCCATTTAGAATATCCCTCTGACATCATTCGATAATTATAATTTCCGCTTTGGTCACATCGTGTAGGAACTGCACCGGCAATATATACAATTTTTTTTGGCAGCAGCTGATTATAGCGGAGCTAGTGCCTTTAGGTGAGTGAGTACACGGAAAAAATTCCATCATCTGGTGAATAAACTATCCAATTGATTTCCGCAGATGTGGCGTTTTGGTACGACGGCTCGAAATGCTGCACCTTGAGGAGACAGTTTTGCAACCCTCCTGATGAGTTGATGTTAGTAAACGCATTCATGGCAAGAACGCTACAGGCAGTTCTAGCCCCTAAAGATTTTTTTTTTTGGTTTTTCAAGCACTAGGGCTGTTGTAAATAAATGTGCAAAAAAGCTTAAATGTGAACAGTTATGTGCCTTTGTAGTATCAAAGTATACGCCAAACCCCGCGTATATAAAAATAAAGAAACGCTAAAAATTTCAGCTAGAACGGTATTCCAGCGCTGTAATCGAAACTTGCATGGGCAACGCAATAATAAAATATAAAAAAAAGCATGAGTTCAGGGAACATCGGGCATCAAGACTGAATTCTGCACACTCCTCCTTTTTAAAAAAGTAAATATAGTAATAGTTTCAGGCCGACTTTTTATGGCTCGTAAAAGAGAAATAGCTTATCGCTCTTTTTATTTTGGCATAAACGATGGGTTGACATATGCAGGCGTCAGCTTTTATTTGCACGCTAACACGCCAAGGCAGCCTGGGTGGTACTTTGTCGCAGTGCTCCCGCGCCCCATAGGAGTGTAACTTTTTGACGAGTGGGATTTTCAGTTACAGTAAAGGATTACTTGCGGGGCAATGTAACTTCCAATTTAGCCAGAATGAACTTACACCTACTCTGTTTTATGTTAACACAGTTCAGCTGTGAAACAGCGCTGTCAAATGCCGGAATCTTTTACTCCAATGCTTCGATATTGTGATGATACGTGCGGTGCAAAATACTTTACAGTGTGGATGTATTTTGGGTGCCCAGATTCGGTAGCTCATCGGACGTTTGCGTTTCCAGAACCTCTGCTTTTCAATTGACACCGCATACTCCTCTTCCTTCCCTCCCTCCATCCCTCCTTCCGTCCATTCGTAAATCAATCAATCCCTCCCTCCCTCCCTCCCTCCCTCCCTCCCTCCCTCCCTCCCTCCCTCCCTCCCTCTTTTCCTTCAAAATTTAAATCAGCACTGCAATGTAAAGTTTGCTTCTCCACACCAACGCTCGTACCGTGGCAGAGCACGCTTCGCAGGGGCCCCTAAAACAAGGCTGGTGTTTTGCACATCGATAAAACAGACCGGTCTTAGGCTCTACTCCAGCCATTCATGGTGACGGCGGGCAGGAGAGTGAAGCCTCAACCGTTCACCCTATGTTAAAACACCGTATAGCCTTGAGCCTAACAATTTGCACTTCAGCCCAGAGTGAAGGAAGGGACGATTCACAGGAGGCAACACCTGACGTCATATGTCAAATAGGGAGCTCTCCTTACTTAACCAGAAAACATGGCTAGAATTAAGACAAATGTTTGCTCTAGCCGGAATTTCCACCGTTTTCTACTTAGAACTCCCAAGCAGTTTACTACCTATTGCTGTTGTAATAACCGTAGCTGTTATGGTGCGACGCCAGGGTAAGCAAAATGAACGGCAAGCAATGAACTGCAAGCAAAAGCCATATATATTCATATCATTGATCACCGCTATTTTCCTGAGGGAAGACAAATACGATACACTCTCTCTAGGTCAGATGTGATTTAGTAGTGAAGTTTGTAATTGGATTCTGTAGCCACGTGTTTTCGAGTTTTCCTGCTTGTTTTAGTACTTCTTCGGCTGCAGGTTGCCCTCATTCCCCATTCGCTACTGCTTTACTGCATTGCATCGAGTAATGCCTAACGACGTCCCAAGTAGTGGATACGCCGTCACAACTGGAAGAGAATGGCATGATTTTCCGCCACGATGTCAATAATAAGCTTACTTTCCTTTGTAATTTCAGATTTGGCGTTAATCATTCTATGAAACCACCCTCGTACATATTCGACCCTTTTTGGAGCCAGTGAACCTGCTGGATCTCGAAATTATCTCCAAGCAGCTCTTTGCCTGCGCAATTTAAGGCGCACGTAACGTGCATAGGTACATCGGTTAGAAGTGAACGGAGGTTAACAAGTGGGTGACCTCGTCATCTTCTTAAGTTTGCGTCATTTACATTACGGCTTTGCAGCTCTCTCACTGCAAAGTTTGCGTCATTTTTAAAGCAAAGCTTTGAACCTCTACCAGCCAACGGTTCCTTCGCGGCGTGCGGGACAAGAAACTCCCAACGCGGCTGGGGAGGAGGAGGGCGTTTTCCACTCACGGAGCACAATGTGGATGGCGCGGCGATAGGACGCTATTACCCAGCGTTCCCCGTGCTCGCGTCAGCGGGCGCGTCGGCGGAACCATTCCGTCGGCTTTGTCGTCTGCTTTAGCGACGGTTGTTTTGGGCCTGTTTTGGTGCAGCTTCTCGTGCATTGCGCGCTTCCTTCACACGGCTTGATTAGCTTGTTAGACAGCACCTCCTGGGTAACTCGGACCCGACTGAATTAAGTAATCGTGCGGCAAAGATGCGCGAAGGGTTGGTTTGCAGGGCGGGAAAACAAAATGTAGAGACCACGTACAGACATGTGGCCCCTAGAGAAACGCTACCTTCTGCGCACCGCTTGCCAAGACTGGGATCCCGTTTTCTAAATTGGTGAATACCAATTTTATTGTGTTTTAAGAGGTATTGCAAAAGTCGAAAGGAGCAAATGGTTCTGATATATCGCGAATATAAGAGTTCCCTCAGCGCTCTCGCAATTCTCAAACTTGCTAAGCTAACTAGTTTAAATCGGAATAAATGTGAATCGCTAAGGTCACGTGCCGAATTGTTTCGGTGTCTGCGTTTATGTCGCGCAGTGGTGTAGCCCCGAGCTAGCACATCAAGATGGCTAGGTTCCGCTGTCTCACCCTTCGAAAGACGCTCCTCTCCGTTTTCTGTCTGCCGACCCACGGCTGGGCTTAGCGACGGCGTCCGCCGCTCTAGCCCGGCCGTGGCCTACGCTGCTGCGTTCGGGATGCCGCCCCGCGAATTCCAGGTAACGGCTGGCCGAATCTCTGGTTTCGCTCTTTGTAGAGTCCCGTGTGTGAACTGAAGTGATGTGGCATGGGCAATTTTTGTGGGTGCCATTTAAAGGTTTGCTTTCCAAACACCTTCACAGCGTTGAATTGAGCCAGTCTTTTTTGTTTTGTTTTATTCAATTTCCTCGCCCATTCTTTTTGGTAGGACAGGTTACACGAAGTAATGCCGTTTACCCTATTGTGAAACGCCTTTCTTGATATCGACCTGATGTTGCTTTGTCCCCATCTTGCAGCTGCCGCCGGAGGCGAGCCGTTGCAGGGAGGGAAATGCGTCTGCCGGTAGATTGAATGGCTGGCCAGAGTGCCAGTGACAGCGTTGGCAAAAGGCGGTGGGCCTACGCCTACGTAGTTGCGCAGAATGCGGAAGCACCAGCAGCGGCCACGGTGACGCCGCAAGAGCGCTGCTTAATTATTCCCTCGAGAGCCATCCAGGCGCTGGCCGCCCCTCACGGAGCGGAGAAGGAAGGGCCCGGCAGGGCCGTTTATTCCCCCTTCGATCGGAATTAATTGCACAGCAAGCCGGCGCGTCCGGACAATGGCAGCATTGCCGGAGAACAGCGTGCATACGAATGCGCCGTGAATAAACACGCACACTCTCCCTCACATTTCTTTTCCACCTTAACAGTAGAAGGCCCAACGCGAACCCTCTTTTCTTATCCCCACCGTCTATTCATCCGTAGGACTGAAGAAACTGAGATGGCCAACGCGGAATCTTCTCCGTGCATTGTGCGTAGCGTGAAACGATCGCCACCGGGCAAAAAGAGAAGTGGGGATGTTCGCAGCTTCATGTGCTCTCGGAAACTACGAGTGGAAACAGAGATAAAGAGAGAAAACTTCGATGCGACTGAATTACCGGTAGTTGGGCTCCGTGCCACAAATGACCGCGGGATCTGTGATGACCCAGAGTGAAGACGTTGCCCGAGTCTCTTCGGAAAGAGGAAGGACGTGATGTTTCCGCGAGGAACGTCCCCAAATATCCCCGGAAGAGACGCGGGTTAGCCTTGGTTCGCTAACCTGATATCAAGTGTTTGCTTGTTGCCCCTCACCCCCCCCCCCCTTACAAAGCAAGCCGGTTCAACGAAAAGTAGTCAAGAGGAGAGCGCAAATACAGTACCCCATCCATCTTTACAAACGCCGCGGGCAAGCCAATAACTTGACCTGTATGAAACGTACCGCATTATGCTGTGAGCTTTGGCGATACGCCCAACGTGATGACTCTGTTAATAGCAGAAGCAGGTGAAAGAACCAGCGGTAAGCACTCTTTCTACGAGTGAAGCGCCTTCGGGAAATTTCAATCGTAATAATAAGAGCACAAAAAACGACACGGTCTGCTCACACCAAAGCCAGTAATTTCATCTCCAGGCCACAGGAGGGGCGCAGTTTGTTTACGCGATAATTGTGAGGGCCCTCATTGGAAACGACATCAAACGGAATTCAGGAATGGTGGATTCATCGAAGCGTCAAGGGCCTACAGGACGCACATTTCGATGCAAAACTTAATTCGAAGGCTACAACGGTTCGCCGAAGCGGCAACAGACTATTCGGAGTCCCGGGTGATTCGTGAAGAACTGTTTTTATGGGCGTCCTCCCGTCGACACAACTTTGCATTTTGCATTCGCTTCCCGCCTTTCTGTATTTTTATTTTCTCTCGCTCTCTCACTCTTTCTATATACCTTTCTTCCTTCCGCCTCTTCTAGGTCGGAGCGGAAGAGAAGATGGCATGCACGCATCCAGGTTAGAATTTCTGCCATTGAAAGGCGTGTTTTCGATGATAGCTATGCTCAGAAACGTCTATGCATTTCGGCGCGCGTTGAAGAACTTAGCTCGGTATAGTTGAGTGCTGTACTCAGCTATCGACCTCGGCTCATATAGAGCCGCAGCTGTTGATTCCGTGCGGTAAATATCCAACTAAGCGTCTGCTTTTGTCAAAATTATTTTGTTCGTTTTCTAACCTAGCCTAGTGTTCAGGTATCGGAATGTTGGCGCTTTTGTCATGACTGTTCTCGTCAAAGCTTGGTCTTATTGGCTTCGGTAAAACTCCGATAAAAAGTCACCTTGCAGCTGTTATCATGGGTGGATAAATGCGGTTATTACACGTTGAAAACGCACACGTCGAGCTCGAAACCATGTTTCATACAGGTTACTGTTGGGCAACATAACGAGCAATTTGAGCGGTAAATGTGACTGCTACGTACGAACCAATTTAAGTGAAGTAAACCACAATGAAAGTATGAACGAAAGCATGCATGTATTTTGTATTTGTTTTGCTTTGTAAAGAATTAATAAGCCACCGCAAGACCAATAGCAGGCATATACAATACCTACGTGTATAAATTTCCTACTCTCGGCACCAGTGAGGCTGTCGGTGTACACGTTCTTAAAATCTCATACGACCATTGGCGCTCTTTTAATAGCAAGTAAACCCCATCATTGAACGCGTACGCCTTAGAAACAGTGTCTAACCTAGAGGTTGTTTACAAATTGCTGAAGAATTCTCTCTCATGTCGTATTCGTGATCCCCTCCAGTATGAGAAAAGCGGAAGGCACAAAAAAATCAACATCCTATGCCACGTTCCGCACCAAGGTTTGTTCCGAGCCCTCAGACATCGGCGTAAACAGGTCGCAGGCCACGAAACGAAGTCGTTTAAAACGGCGCTCATTTATAATCGCCACACTCGACAGCCGCTGCTCACACGCCGTTCCTGGGACTGCGTGCTTTCGAAAAATCCCCGGCAATCAGGCGGAAACACGGGGCCGAATCTATCAGAATCTCCGGACGACTAACTGCGTACATCACCACGTCGCGGGGTCGAAGTAAACTTTCGGCAATTTGGCGAAGCGTGCCGTCACGTCATCAATCAAGCGAATCCTCCGCGCTCATCCTCTTCCCCTCCCTTCCACCCTCTTCCAATCCCACGTCGCCTGTGCTCTACAGCTCTACTCCGCAACGCCCCTCCCAGACGACCGCCGCCCCTTCGCGCAAACAAAGCAGTGAAGGTCTCTTTCGCGGCGACGCACCATCGGCGCAAAGCTTCCCCGTGCCAAGCTTCGCCTTTCTCAAGACACCGACGTCTTCTTCTTGGTGCCGTCGCAGGAGGCTCCCGCTATCGTTTGATTCTGTCCCAGGCGCGCCTTATGTCTGTGTATGTGCGGCTGTGTATATACGGCGTCGCGACGCCAAGATTGAAGACACGTCGACCGCGACTAAAGCCCTGTTTCAATCGGCTCGCCTCAAGTTTGGTGCAGTTTATCGCACAACTTTTCTTGTGCTTTGTTTTGTGTCTCTCGCTCCTACGGGGGCATTTTGCGCACGTGAATGTGTTCTTTGGGCCTTCCTGGAAGTCAAGTTTACGCCACCGAATGCTATTCTTTCTTTCGTGTGTTTTAGTGAACGCCGAGGCGACTTCATTCTCTTCCGAAGATTAATTTTTCTGTTCTTTAAAGGCGTCGATTTGAATTCTTGGCAACGACGTTGCGAGGTGTCAGCTGGCTCCAGCAAGCTGTGAATTCCACTTTCCCTCGGCAATGCAATATGCAAGAGGGAGATATTCCCTTTAGCGCCGTTATTGGCAGTGTTCTGCAGATCTACTAGCGTGGATTTGCTTTTCTGTTGAAGTGAAAACGAGAAATCGCACGCACGCAGGCACGCACGCACACGCACTCAAAAACACACGCGCACACCATAGGCGCACACAAACACAAACACAGACACGCACACGCATAGGCCTACACACGCACCCACGAACATGCACACGAACACGTACATGGACCCCGCAGACACACGCATAGACACACAAACGCACACACGCATAGGCACACGCATTCACGCACGCACACATTCATGCACGCACGCACGCTCGCTTATACAGAGGCGCATATCCATATTTACAAGCTTCAAAGCAAAACTACACTATTTAAAGTGCGCTGATTCACATAAACTTGATGATTGAGTCAGCGCACGCTTCGCAGTGGCCGCAAGGAGAGAGTTAACTACCGGGGGAAACAGGCTGCATGGATTGTGGCTTGTGATTGTGGAAGAACAGACTACATGGACTTCTTGGCTGCATGGGTGAGCCGAAAGGGAAACCTTCGCCCCGTATCTATATACTTTAACAAACGCTTTCTTACTCTGTGTCTGTCTTTTGGTCGTAGTCAACCCATTTCTGACAGCAGTGGTGGTGGTGAACCTCACCCGTTCGCGCTCAGCCAAACGACCTGTCTAGCCAACAGCCACTAACAATGCACGTCTCAAATAAGAAATCAACAACGTCATACGTCATATTTCACTGGTCCAAGATTTCATAGTTCGACCCCGTTACGCCCATGGAGAAAACAAAGATGCGGGGTCACAGTTTGGTCCACTTGTTGCTCTAGCCGGACGCGTCAAGCTGGCAACTCACAAATTCCTTGGAGTCGGCCAGACATTTTAGCTTGAAACTAGCGTAGGATAGTCGTCCAATCCTTCGTGGCAGCAGTGAAGCTGATGGCGAAGTATCACTCATTCATTCTAAGTCAAAGTAACTGTGCAGCTCGAGGCTAAACATTTTGCCTCCCGCCACCGCCACTGGCTTTTCTGCTTGATGAGCTCCTTAGCGTTTCCGTTTTAACACACGTTAATAAACGCCGTGAGGCGTTACAGAGTGTATGCGCGTGTGTGCGTGCGCGCGTGTTAAAAATGCTCAGTCGCTGCAGCGGTGGCATAGATCGTCATCAAGCAACGCGAAGCAATCACTTTAAGGTGTCTGTCCATTTTCAAGCACCCAAAACACTGCAGGAGTACAGTTTAACAGTTCTGCAATGCAAACAGCGCTTAGTTAGTTGTAACCCTGGGCCTAACCCAACTAAGGATACGTGATAACTGGATCGAATTATGGCACCGTCTCCCTATGGAGGACGTAGGTAACATAGAGGCTGAGTTCGCGCTGACACATTCTCCAAGGAGGCTGAGCCATCGGGGCCAGAAAAAACTAGGCCTATATTGTGGCAGAGATTATGAGGTCTTCAAAATCCCCGATGCGCGCTGATCAGCGTGCATGCGCATTCCGACAAACATTCGCAGTGCTCGCTTCGCACACAGAACCCTGTCGAAGCCGTGCTCCAGTCAGGCGGCATCAAGAATTAAAGCCCGACGAGCTATTTGCTCCCGACCGAACAACCCCCGAAACGAAGTTGTTTGGCGGGCCTTACCTTGGCCCGCACGAAGAGTGTTCTGCCCCAGCGATTGGACGTGCAACTTGGGCCCGCGTTTGGAAGAACCAGCCAGCCAACTCGCTCGACCCTCGGCTTAGTAGTGGGCGCCCTCCTCAAGCGCCTACGGCCCACACACGGGTTGGCCGAGCGAACACGCTGAATTTGGCCCGCATTTCTATACGTAAACGGGGACCTCGTAATGCCGGGCTTCATTTACATGACGGGTTTCAGAGAAGCCCTGTGGTTCTGCGAGACGCCGGTTAGTTTGTGTGCTGATTTGCAAGCCGCCCTGTGGTTCCAGATAAACATTTGCGCAGTCGTAAGTGGAATACCCGTACGTAGTTTTATTCAGGCTGATTTAAATTTTCTTTGAAGTGAATATTTTACGTACGCAGTACAAGACTAGTAATCCTTTACCTTAGCCATGAATGTCAGCTACTGCAATAAATGATATTCAATCTAAATGGACTTCAAGCTACGTAAGAGTTACATTTTTATGTATGCATCATGGGTGTAGCCAGATGGGGCAGAGGAGGGAGGGGGTGTTTCGGGGTCCGAACACCCCCCGACATTTTATAAGTGGAGCACCCCCTCTACTTTCAGCCTTTGTTCCGCTCATTAATTTTACCAACTTCATAAATTAAGGTAAACGTAAAAACGAGAATAAGATAAAAGAATAAAACAAAAGTTAGATATTGTTAGGGTTCATACTGTCGTTTTTTTTTAATTTTTTACGTGAAAGGTGTAACACCCCGATAAAAATTTCTAGCGACACCAGTGATTATATATATATATATATATATATATATATATATATATATATATATATATATATAGCGAATGAGATTAGGAAATGAGGGGCTCGTTGAAAGTAAGACAGAAATAAGGGTTGGCAGTCAAGAAAACCTCGGAAAGCAAAGGGGAGGATGTGGTCGCTCATTGAAACAGATAAAGAATTTGGAAAGAAAGAAAGAAAGTGGAGAAAAAATTCCCGCCAGGTGGGATCCGCACCCACGACCTCCAGAATACCGGTCTGGTGCGATAACCATTACGCTACCGGCGGGGCTATATTTCCCCTCCACTTTCTGGGTATTTATGTTAGGTATTTTTGTTTCCTGCGCTTGTGGGTGGTAGCCAGCGCCACTCTGACTACTCGGGGTGAAGGGGACCTTCTTTTTAACCCCCGGGCCGTGACTCGAGTGTCTACAACATGTCGAGAGTGGTCGACCAGCGTTGAACCCTCTTAAGCTCTCTATGACACCAAGACTGCCAGAACAGAGGCCCTTGCTATGCATGTAGCGAATCAGAATAGGAAATGAGGGGCTCGTTGAAAGTAAGACAGAAATAAGGGTTGGCAGTCAAGAAAACCTCGGAAAGCAAAGGGGAGGATGTGGTCGGTAATTAAAACAGATAAAGAATTTGGAAAGAAAGAAAGAAAGTGGAGAAAAAACTCCCACCTTTCCTCGCGGGAACCCCTGTGTAGATGCTTCGCATAGGCGGAGCGGCGAAGGGACCGCGTTTTATAGCGCGCATAACGTTGAGGGGACTGCGTAAGCCGGTCCCAGTCGATGACGACGTTGGCGTACTTGTAAAGCGGCGTGGACTCTAGGTGTTTGAGCCAAGCGTGGATGTTGCTTCGCCGGAGAACGGCACATCGGTTATATACGCAGCGCGCCCGTAGGAGAGGAAACCGCGGAAGAGAGAGTACTGCACATGCGCCGGCCCCAGCGCGTCTGCCGCGGCTATGACGCAACGTGCCGCGGCTATGACGCAACGCAATCCAACACAATCCACTTTAATCCAATCCAATCCAAATCCAGTTCAACCGAATCCAAGCCAAGCCAAGCCAAGCCAATCCAATCCAATCCAATCCAATCAAATCAAATCCAATCCAATGCCCCTCGCGAGAGAGTGTTCGTTATCGGAGAGGAGAGGGGGTGAGCGGCGGAGAGCGGCGGAGAGCGCAGCTCGCGCGGCGAGGAGAATGGCAGAGGGGTGGACAACGCCGACGACAACAACGACGACGACGCCGGAGGGACAAGGGGAGTGAATCAGATGCTCTGCATCTAAAAAATTCCCGCCATGTGGGATCCTCACCCATGACCTCCAGAATACCGGTCTGGTGCGATAACCACTACGCTACCGGCGGGGTTATATTTCCCCTCCACTTCCTGGGTATTTATGTTAGGTATTTTTGTTTCCTGCGCTTGTGGGTGGTAGCCAGCGCCACTCGGACTACTCGGGATGAAGGGGACCTTCTTTTTAACCCCCGGGCCGTGACTCGAATATATCCCACAATTAGTAAAATAATCACGTATAAATAACGTTGCGTGAGGCTTACGCTATATAAATCGTAGACGCATTGGTTTAGAACCCACGTCCTCAAACAAATGCGCAATACAACTTTACTGCCTCGATCGTTTACGACCACCAGATTTCAGTCGTTGGACTGCAACGAACATTTCCTGGGTCTGAACTGCGAGAAAATGCTCCCACGATGACCCCAAAACGCCGGGTACACCGATGCGGCCGACCAGCGAAACGACGCGACGGTCCATGACTGGATATTGATGCTGCTGCGAGCGAATAAGAGAAGGTTAGGATGGAACATAAAAGCTATTCGGATAGAGATCAGTCGCCGCCGTAGGAACGGAACGGAAAGAAGGAAAATGTTCGAAATGGAGGAAGAAGAAAACAACATCTAAAGACATCATTTCGTGTTTCGAGTCTCCGTCTTTTTTTTTTCTAGTGTAACGGTTTGTGTTTGTTTATTTCAATTTTGTTTTCCAATTTGTTTCAACAGCATAACACAGATTACGGCGGAATTTCCCATTTTTGTTAGTGCAAAAGCTATACTGCGTCTGCCTTATTTTACGCTGTTTTTCTCCGCGCCGTTGCAAGAACGTGCTAGGGTCACCAAATACTCATAGAGCACACCACTGCGCCTTCCCCCGCCAAGCGGCGCCCGACGCTCCTCCACTGCGTTGTCACTAGTCTTCGTATTCCGCACTCTCTTCGTTAGTGGTCGTAGAAAGTTGTTTTGCCCATTATTGCATTTGGGGAGCGTCCTATTTTCGTTTTTAGCTTCTTTGTCTTTTTTCTACTCGCTTGCCGGCGTCCGCCCCGAACCTCTTCCTCCTTGTAGTCTGCGGTGGATCTCTCTTTTTACATTTTTATTGTGTCCGTGGGTTAGCGTTTTCCGCCACTCCCCCCGCCCCGACAGCGTCGATACGACCGCGACCCGGCCCATAAAGAAAGATCGTCCGGGCCACGGGCAGGATCGACCCTTGACAAATTACGAGGCTTTGATGGCGACTTTGGGACGCGAGGGCCCTAAGGAACGACTCGTTTATATCTTCTGCTCGTGCTCGCTTCCATATCCGAGCCAATACAAGCCAAGCCAAGCCAAGCCAAGCCACCCCAAACCCGATGATGGGGCGTGAGCCTTCTTCTTTCTTTTTTGGCGTTGTTGTCTTTCGCGACGACATTATCGTACTTCTTTCACACTCCCTCTGCCCGGCAGGAAAGAGAGCGAAGCGTTAGAGAAGAGGGTGGAGGAAAAGGGTGAGAGAGAAAGAAAATGGGGAGGGTGTAGACGGCTGCCTTTAATTTCCTACAGCCCGAATAGTGGTTGGCCCGGCCGGGCCATTACCCAGTTTTTATAAGAACCAGGGGGGGAAAGAATGGCCCGGATTTTCACGAAACATCCTGCGAGGTCCTTTGACAAAGCGGCGGCCGGCGTTATCGCCTTGGGAACCTTATTGTCCACCCCACGAAAGGCCGTTGTGGCGTGGAAGATTTGGTGCGCTTTTCTTAAATTAGGGACTCCGCTCAGAAGAAAAGATTAATGATGTTTCACATTTTAATTTTGTCTTGTATTTTGGGTAATTCGTGAGCTTTTACGTGCCGTGTCACAACGTTGTTCGACGCCTAACAAAATACGCCATTATGCATTGTATGCTCGGTCGCTTTACACGTATACACTCCCCTCCTGCCATGTTAATGATGGCGCAATTTGCCGGGGGAGAATTAATGAGAGCGTCACCTAAATGTAACAAAACATAAAATAGGCGTAACGAAGAGAAATAACTCGTAATCCTTGAGGTTTTGTTCGTTAGGTTCAGTTGGGTTTCGTAAACTATGGAGACACAACAGCGGCGCAAAGAACGTGCAAGCAGGAAAGACCCGCCAGATTGCTTTAAGCCCGCTAGTTACGTCGTGGCGTGGGGCAGAACAAAAAAAGCCAAGGGTGGAACTGCCCTTCGCAGAGGCGATGTGGCAAATGTGGAGAAATCGGACTACTGTATCCCACCCTTAAGTCGGCTTATTTTGTAGTCCTAAACCATCTGCATTTCGGTTCTTACAACGTGGTACACGAGAGGAGGATAGAGAGCTGATGCACAATTGCCTAATAAAAAATTACAGCGAATACAAGACACAAAACTGTTTATTTGTTGGTACTTTTGTTTCGAATCACGAATTGGGTGAAGAACCTATCAGCCATTGGTTTTAGCCTAATGCTTTGGCTACTTCGCTTAGTCACCTCTTTTGAAATGTGTCGACCCGGTGCGATAAGTTAGCCAGAGCTGCGCGCGGTTATTTTCTATTTACACGGCCTAGATGGCACCAATGAGCTGCACTTGATGAAGCTAGACAGGGCGGATCTTTGATCTTCTTATTCTGCTTATCCTTATTCTTATTCTTGTTCTTGTTCTTATTCTTATTCTTATTTTTATGGTTATTATTCTTCTTATATCCTTCTTATTCTTCTTGTTGTTCTTGTTCTTATTCTTATTCTTTTTATCATCATCATCATCATCATCATCATCCTTTCTACGTCCAATGCACGGCATGGGCCTCCCCCATAAATCTCCAATTACCCCGGTTCTGTGCTAGCTGCGACCAACTTATACCCGCGAGCTTCTTGATATCATCTGCCCACCTAACTTTCTACCGCCCCCTGCCACGCTTACCTTTTCTAAGAATCTGACCGATTACCCTGAATGGCCAACTGTTATCTTGCCTTCGCATTGTATGCCCTGGCCATGCCCATTTCTTCTTAATTTCTACTATATGTCCTTGGAACTTAACTGCCTCACAACTCAGAGCAGAGGATGGGAGTCGAGTGGGATGCACCAGCGGCATCTGCCCTAATTCTCCGCACAGCACACCATACTGGTCGATCGATCACGTTGTAAATCTGTGAGAGCGAAGTCCATCGTACCTATTTTGGAAATTGCTGACATGCGCAAATGTGGCGTGCCATGTGTTAAGGTAACTATGCGGCTACCTCTGATCCTCTGACATTGTAATTGTGGGCACAGAGTGTACTTAAACATTGCCTACCATGTCAGAAAGGAAATGGGCGTGAAAGCATTGCATCGATGAATTACCGAGTAATTTCCAAAGAGTTATGAACTTATTTAGACCCTTCTGAAATAAGTCATGTACTTCACACACGGCGGAAGATTTGTATTCCACTTTCGTCAGAAAAAAAAAGTACGAGTTCCGTCGCGTTGAAAAAGAAAAGGTAAGGATTTTCATATGTACTTGAAAGCTGCCTCCTTCTCTTCTCAGCTAAACAGCTAAACAGGTGGTGGTTGTTTGGTTAGCTCAGTTGAAAGAGCAACTGCCTAGTTGAAAGGTAAACTAGGGTTCGAATCCTGAACTACGACAAATTTTCCTTAAACTGCGAAGTTTCCAAGGAAGTCGAGCAGCTTTCTTTTGACGCCCTATGGCTCCATTGGAGGAGGATGTCAAACTACGCCTTTGCTTTCACGCCTAACGTTTTCAGTTTTTAGCAATTGTTACTTAAGCAGAGGTGTCAGAGTCTATCGAATGTTAACCATTTGGGTAGGTTTCCAAGCGATTTTAGCGCAGAAATAGGTGTTTATCACCACATTCATTATAGCGAATTTTCTTCCATCGTATGCATTTAGCTCGTTCTCTACTAGTTTGCAATAGTCCTACTAGTTACGCCGCGTCGACCTCATTTTTCACTTCCTCACTTCAAGTTCGAAAATAGGGTAGATTTTAGACAGGACGTTTAATACCTAATATTATTTTTATCGGGACACTTAGAAAGAATGCACTGAAGACAAACATGCATCAGATATTTTGTACGGGTTTTTAAACTTGATCCCTGCCACTCGCACCTGCATTGGTTGTCTCTTCCCCAAGGCACCACCAGGAACGAGCACAAAGCATTTCCAATACATTTGCCTAATCCTCCATAAATTCACCCTTACCAACGATCTCAAGTCACACAACCAGCTGCGGTTTCTTTTTATTATACTGTATCTTAAGCATAATCATTCCGCTCACGTTCAATGACCCCTATACCTTCCTTACCCTCCTCTCGTGTGTGCCATAACCCACCCTAACGAGAGGATAGACACTGCGGTTCACGAAGAAGTTCAACGAACTGCGGGATACGAACATACGTTGTGGTTAGTTCGTGCTTATCAATTTGAAGCCGCAAGTAACACAGAATAAGTCTAGCCCGGACGAAATATGATGCCCCACAAAAAGGACCCCACGTCAATCCAAACGTCTTCTTCTCACTTACTCGTTGTGTATTTTTGAAATCGAACTGGAAGATCGGGCGTATGAGTGAGCATGAAATATTCAGCAGTGTTTTTCAACGGAAATAAAAAAAGTTCAAAACGATCAAACGACGGCACCAGTCTCTCGATTCGACTTCTGACAGTTTCTTCTGCTGCAATATGCCTAGTTGAAAGATAAGAAAACTGAAATGCGAAAGTTTCCTGTTGCTCCAAGTGCCTTTGAAAACCGGCGACGTGGAGAAAGCGCGGTTTCATATTCGCTGGTTTCTTTGTTGGGCGAGCAGCAAGACTGTAGTGGAGAAATAGCGGTTCATCGTCGACCTGACACCGGGTTGAAAGGAAAATGGTAAGAGAAAGATCAAAAAGAAAGTGAAGAAGCCATAAAGTAGAAATGATCGCCGCAATTGGAGAGTTCAGACAGATACGGCTTAGCTTTGCGCTGTCCGTTCCGACCAACAGCTGTTATATTAAAAAAAAAAACAGCTGTGTAATTGTTTTGAGTCGGTTGTCTGCATGAGTTGGTGTGGATGCTCGCGTGAATACCACGCGTGCGCACCAGCTTTCGTAAAAAAAAAAAAAAATCCTTCCCGTTTTAGAAGATGTCCGCGGGGCTGTGCCACATACAGCTACAACACAAAAGAAGAAGCAAGAAAGTTTATTTCAACTCAATTCAATCTATCTATCGACAATATACATGGGAAAGGGGAAAAAGCTGGTAGATTCTTTCACACCCTACGAATACTCCTGGGTGTTATCGCATGTGGAGCGTAGCGTAATAGCTACACCACGTGTAGGAAGCAAGCCGAGCCAGCCCTCACACCTCCCGCTACTACAGCTTTTTGTTAAATTTGTATCTGAAACTATAAGTCTGTACGAGAACCCCAGGTGGTCAAAATTAACCCGGAGCCCTCCGCTACGGCGCGCCTCATCGCCTGCGCTATGTCTGTAAGCAGCACCCAAAGAGTGCTACGAATTTTTCAAGCGAACGCGCACAAGAATTACGCAACCCCGTCCTATAAACCCTCAAATAATACAATACCAGCTCTTAACCGCTGATAACAAGGTTGCTCCCTGCAATCACTGAAAAGCAAGTTGCGGAAATGTGTGTTTATCGAACGTTATAATAGCAAAAAACAAATAGCGTGGGAAAATAAATGGACTCCATTAAACTGATACGAAATGTGTGCTACAATGTCATATTATCGGTGCCTGGCTGCGGCCACATCAAATCGAGGCTGTCGTTCAGCCGGAAGTTGAGTTTTAACGGAGGTGTAACACTTGAACCTCGTCGTTGTTCGTCGACCTCGGCGGTCAGCTTGATAGGGAGCTGACCTCATCAGGCGTTTAAAAAATTACGTGTTGCGGTAGGATACAATTGTTGCACGATCTCAGAAAGAAATCAATCAAGGGATCGTTGTAGAAATTGACCTGGTCGAACTGGATTTCCTTAAAGTAAACAAAAAGAAAACACCTTCAAGAAGCAATTTTTCATATTTGCTATTTGAAAATAAGAGAACTGCTCTGGCTTCTGCCTCACCCAGGCATGACATGCTTTAAACAAAAAAATCGATTCCCTGTTCTTAGTAAAAATATGGTTAATACGCGCAGAATTCTTTCATACAGCCTGAATAATTGTCGAAGTCCAAAATCCAAACTGCTTTGACCGTGTCGGAACCGTGCAATCGGATTGACGTCGGCTTCATAACGCGGGGGACGCAGGTTTAATTGCGACCACTGGAAACGCTTCTTTTTTTTGTAGCGTAAGTTACACTGGGCGAGGTGGAGCAGTTTCGCGTGGGCCCTGAAGGGCCGTGCTGCGAAAGCGCGAGAAGCATTGGATTGAATTGAATTGAATTGAATTGGATTGGATTGGATTGGATTGGATTGGATTGGATTGGATTGGAAATCTAATCCAATTGGAGAACGGGTCTGTAGAGAATTGGGCCTGCACATTCGCTTATCTGCGCATTCCAGAGGAGTGACGTCATAGCCGCAGCAGACACACTGGCGCCGGCGCGTGCCCAGCTGTGCGCCTCCGTTGCGCAGTAGCCAAGCTTGACGCTGCGCCGGAGCCGCTTGATAGCCATTTGGCGTGGCTCCTGGAGAGCCGTGCTCCGCAAGCGCGAGGAGCAGTGACTGGACTGGACTGGACTGGACTGGACTGGACTGGACTGGACTGGACTGGACTGGATTGGATTGGATTGGATTGGATTGGATTGTTGAACTTTAGCTCCCGCTCCGTATATCCTGGCATAGCCGAGCTATGCCACTGCTAATCTTTTTACTGAGGCGCTTGATGTGCCATTGTGGAAACCCATCATTATAATGTGCCTCCCATGGCGTAACGTTGGCCTTTCTGCAGTGTTTTCTTGCTACGCGTTCGCCATCTGGAGGCAAAAACAGCTCCGCTTTAAGAACTAGAGGGATCGCGACCATAAATTATGTACACGCTTTTTCTGCGCCCTTTTCTTGCGCTGCATATACTAAAATGCATGTACTGTTTCTCTTACGTAATGTCGCGTGGTCACCTATCCGTTTTCGTTTTTTTCAGTTTTAGAATGCTGCGTTCAAGCCCTTCTACCCGCACTTTTAATGCGCAGCATTCTTTGCTGAGTGCACCCACAGCCAGGACCGTGTAACGCCCTGCATTTCCACAAAAATGCAGATTTCGTGAAAGTTCCACCTGTAATCGTTTCAATAGCGTAAATGTAGATAATTGGTCGAACGAAATTTCGAAAATCTAAAAAAAAGGAAAACATAAAAAAATTACGGAAAATGGCCAGACACAATATTGCATGTTTCGCGGAAGTTCCAACTATAATCGTTGTATTAGCGTAAATGAGATCATTCGTCGAAATAAATTTTGAAACACTAAAAAAATAAGAAGAATATAAAAAAAAACATACGGAAAATGGCGAACCGTGGAACGCCCTGCATGACACATAATGCATATTTATCGAAAGTTCCAAATGTAATAGTTATACCAGAGTAAATGAATATAATTGGTCGAACGAAATTTTAAAAAACTAAAAAATAAGAAAAATATTAAGCAAATACGGAAAATGGCAAACCGTATAACGCCCTGCATTTCCACAATAATGCAGATTTCGCGGAGGTTCCACTTGTAATTGTTACAATAGCGAAAATGGAGATAATTGGTCGGATAGGATTTAGAAAAACAAAAAAAAAAAATGGCTGTAAAGAGCTCGCACTTAAGACAAGCGGCATAAGGATGCTACGCATTAGTAGACAGTTCTCTGAATTTCTCCAGATTTTCTTCCCAACGCGCAGTGTGTGTTTGCGAGTCGCTCATCCCGAAAACAAGGCTATTGCGGACATCATCCCCGGCATAAAGGTCTGTTTTTCCCAGTCTTCGGTTTCAGTGTTGTCGAACATTCCGCGTTCCCTGAGGAGGTTTCCCCTGCTTGCAGGCGTACGGAATCCGTTGAAATAGCCCTTCCTGTCTTCCTCATTTTTACTGTAAACTGTTGTGCAAACAACTATGTTACCAACCAGAATTACTTTGCCAGAATGCGCGGATTTGGGTTTGAAATTTGTGCCTGTCCGTAATTGGTTCTTTTTTTTTTCACGAAAACACAGGTGATAGGCGCTAAGAAACGTTTTCCCGATTGGCCGCAAAAGTGGTCTTCAGCCTCTTTGGCGCCGTGGATGCGATGAAGAGAATAAAAAAATTCACCCCACCTCCCCGAAGGGAATCGTGAGGAAATGCGAATGCACCGGGATCGGCCCGGCGCCGCTGCCGCTTGGTCTCGGCCTCGCGCCTCTTCACCTGAGGATCGACCGAGCGAACGGGAGAGTGGGGCGAGCGCCGAGAGAAGAAGCACCGAAGCACCGCGCCTACCGTCGCCTACACTCTCCCACACACGCGGGAGCTCCGGCGATGCGAGCGCCCTCACACGCCCGAGCGCGCTCCTCCTCTCCACTCACTCGCCGCTGATCCGCCCGCACCACCTGCTCCGGTTGCTAGGGGAGAGGAGGAGCGCGCGCGCTCGCAGCTGTTGCTATGGGAGAGGGGGTGAGAGCGGAGAGATAACACCTGCGGGCGCGTGGACGCCGCACGCCGCCTGACATGGCTCGACTAAGAAATGCATTCGCATTTAAAAGCCCTCTTCCCTAGCTCCACGCTGGGAGACACTTGCTGCGCGCCTTCGGGACCATACGCCGGGAGACCTTCCCCAGTAAGCTATGTGTCGCTAAGGACTGTTGATTATTCAAACGAAGCTTGTAGTGCCTGACTTGCAACGTCGGTGGTGGCGTACGCCGAAACGCTGTGCAGCAAAGTCAGTCAACTTTTTCCACGTGTTCTAGTGACAACGACGACGACCACGATGATGATGATGATGGTGGTCGTGATGATGTCCTTGAGGTGCTTGGCCCGTGCCACCTCGGGGGATTGGCCAAGGATAAATTGTTGACTGTACCTCTATTGGAGCTTATGTATTGCATTATAGATTGAAACCATTTCGCACCTCTCGCTGGCCGCTCACGCTCGCCGTTCGCAGCTGGTGCGGGCGGGCGCGTACAAGTGTCGCGCTAGAGCTATATCACGCCAGAATGGGAATCAATCAGCATCGCTCTCCGAGCCACGCCACATCGCAGGTGGGGTCACTGGCTCTCGTCGGGCAGTTCACCTTCTGCCATGGCATGGGTAGGCCGCGCGTGGTGCGCTTCGCTAAAGAGCGGGCATACCATTGAAGAACGTAACCGGTCCAGATTATCGCAGAGGAATGATGTGCAACAACGTGTACCAAACATTTGAGTTCGAGTAAAGATGAGCGAAATGACCGAGTTTCGTTTTGGTCGATCGATGGTTTTGTGTTTTCATTTCGGTCATTGCGTTTTGATTTTGGCAGGAGTGTTTTCGTTCTTGTGCGGCGGTCATGGCTTTCCGATTTTGGTTGTTTAAATTTCACTGAAGGGCAAGCTTCGCATGCACCCCGGTTTCCGGAAGGAAGGTGTTTTAATTTTTCTTCCGGATTTAAGTGTACATTTTGCATTCCAATTGTATGCTATAAATGTTGGCATCAGGCATTAAGCCCAGCTAATCTTAGACCACCTAAAGCCCCTTGAGATTTTTATTGCCAGAATATACAGGCACCCGTAGCGGTGTCCGATAGAACACGTCGTTACAATATCATGGCGTGCTTATCTGCTGCACCTCTTAGTGTGTGCCTTGTCAAAGGGAAAAACTCCTTTATTATCTCAATCAGATACTTGTGTTCACGAATGAATTCTTTAACAAAATCTGCGTAAGATTCAATTTTCACGTTCTACCAGTAACGTCAAAAATCAGTGCCCTCCAACTCAGTGCATTGCAACAACCAGTGACGCTGGGCGCAGTGCAAAGTGTGCACGCTTGTTTGTACTTCGCGGCTGAGTATACTTCCTAGCTAATCGGCTGAATGAACCTTGGAAGGACTTTAGTTTTACCATAGGAGACAAACATTGGACTGTGCGTTTCCCGTCCCGCGTAGTAGGCATCGCACTGTCTGTGTAACACACCAACCCAAACTGCTCGACCAACGAAGACAGCAGTCAGATCTGAAATCGCATCGAGCCGTGACGCGACCACGTTGAAATGTCCCCCCAGCAGAACAGGTATGCCAACGGTAAATACGTGAGGCCTTCCTGCGCGTGCACGCCCCCCCCCCCCCCTCCTCCTCCCCCTTCCAAATGCAGGCATGAAAATGGCAGGGGGAGGCATGATTCAGGAACCAGGTGGTGGTGGTGGAGAGGAGTATAAAGTAGGGTGTACACGTACTCCCTCCGTAGATTGCTATCTTCAGGGCTCAACATACAACGACGAAGAGCCAGCTTACAAAGATCAAGCAATACCAATCATACTCAAAAAGACGGATTCCCCTCTAGACAAATAAATTTCTAGGAAGCAGTTTTTAGAAGCGATTCAAGACACATAAATATATAGAAGCTCTTGGTCCTTTCTGTTTTATTTTTTGTGTGCCCGAGTTTTTGTTCCACACGGGCGGGAGAAACGAGTGGATTATGCATTGAAAGCTTCGCCGTAAAAACTGCTGAGATACGCGTATCCCGCCACAGACCCACGGAAGTAGCGGGTGGTGAGCTTGGTCAGAGCAAGTGAACAAACAATTACGGTTTATTTTTGGCGAAGTTATACAAATGGTCTCAACGATCTGCGAATATATGCCACTGGAAAATGCGCCAGTGTCGTCTTATTTGAAGACTTCAAACGTTACCAGCCAAGTAACGCAAAAAATAAAAAGAAGAAAGCATATAATGCTCCACGTTCGTTACGAACAAATGTAAAAAATTGGCACTAAAGTTGTATTTACTGCCTTCACTAACTTTTCAGCACATCCCAGCGATAAATCATTTAAGTATAAACATCGATTACTAAGTTACATCATATGCCTTCACCTTCTTTTCAATTTATCACACCAGCAAATTATTTTTCCTCGCTCCTTTACAGTACCGAAAGCGGTCGTAAATATAACGATTCTCGGGACGTGTTCACTCCGAAAGGTTTCTTTTTACTTTTTCCGTGCCAGCCGTCACATACAGTTTCGTTTTCACAGCAGTAAACACGCCACAACACGCCAGAAGGGTTTTAAAGAGAGGTGGGGAGAACGAGCAACAGAGAAGACGAAATAAAAGCAACAAGAACACGGCACCTAGCATTTGGCCATACCCTCTTTTTCCTCCCGCTGTCACGACACACGAAATACTTACCGGCTCGCCGCTTCCCCGTGTAACCCAGAGCGCTCCTAAATTTTGCTTTCATAAAACACGTTTCGAACATTCAAGTCGCGGTCCCGAGTGCCGTAGAGAACACTTTCGCGCCTCTTCCTTCTTTTATAAACGCTACGCGTTCCTGGCATCTCTGGTTTATGATCGCCGCTTCAGACACACTTTGAACGTTCTTTACAGCGCCCCGAGGACCGGTTCCTTAAAACACTGTGCCATGGAGGAATGAAAAAAAGGAAGAAGGACGACGTCCCTTCTTGTCAGCGTTCTTCGAACGCCATCCTTCGTCGCCGAGCAACAGCCGTCGCGGCGGAAAGCTGGAGATATAAATTTGCGAGGGATTACACCGGCCACGCGGCACCAAGCGAGCCGTCAAAGCTCTCGTGGGAGGAGGGGGGATTGCAGAGGATTTGTTCGGGCGCCGGCGCGTCTCCGAAGACCGTCGAAGCGCGAGAGGCGTCGCGCTCCCCCTCCCCTTCCATCTTCCTCCCCTCCTCTTTCCCATCGCCCTTCTTAACTGCAACGTTCATGCTACACCGCCCTCCTCCTCCTCTCTTTTTCCACTCTTCTCAGGCGACGTCTTTAATAACTCCTCCCAATCTTCCCTCTAATCCTAGTTCGTACTCGTCTGTACGTCGCTATTGTCGCTGGATATTATACCGGGCCACTTGGCGCCTTTTTTTCTTCTTTTTCCTCTTCTTTTGCCCGCGGTAGTGGCGCACTGGCCATCTTCGTCTTGAATTTTAGAGCGGAGATTCCTTCAAAGGATCTTCTTGCAGTCATTAATCGCGCGCTAAGAAGACGTCATCCCCGACAAAGGGCTCTCACACTGATACGCTACGCAGGCCTGCGACTCGTAGAACACCTACGAGGTCGAGAGGCATAAAATTTGACCACGGAGCTTAACCGTGGAGCTCAAGTAGCGCGCGTTAACTATAGGCGGCTTGAAAAGCAAGCTGTATCAGGAGGTTTCTTGGATTCTCACTGGTAGCTTCTGTCCATGTTATGGCGCTACCACAGTTGCCGACAGACACAAAATTAGCGGCGCTGTGGTAGCGACATTCGGACCCTAAAGTTCAAATAGGTCGTTGTTTCTTGATTTTGCCTTCTCAGGACAAGACTGCATGCTTTCAAATTGTGACACGTAGTGACAGGTTGTGAGGGAGTACTTAGATGGTACACATAAAAACGCGTGCAGTGAGGGATTACCAATATTAAATTGCCGAAACTCAGGGCTTCATACTTCTTAATATATCGAATTAAACGGTTTTCATAGTGTAGAACCAAGTAGGCTTGTATCGCTATATTATAGTGAGGTGAAAGCCAATACACCACTCGGGTTAACACCAGTTGCTAATTAATGCAGCAACCGTCAGGCGCGTGAAAACATCTACCGCCGCCTTGTACGTTTTCTCGCAGTACGATTTTTGACGCCGAAAATCGGGAATGGTGAAAAGGTATTTTCTGGAGCTTGTCCAAGCAGTATGCTGCACCGAGCATAAAACCAGGCAGCGTTTTTTTTTTTCGATGCCGATGGTTGCTGCAACGTGCAATTGGTGTATGATTGGGAAGGTAAAATACAATTTTAACACATTTTTCTCCAAACTACTCGCTTTATTTCTCAACACTGCCTACTTTACGCGCTGTGTTCGTCCATCGATCTTTCCATTTTTTTTTTCTGTCACAAAAGTAATAGTGGTCTAGTGCAGCATAATACGCACCTATGAACATGATGACATCTCCATTGGATGAAAATTTTCTGCGACCAAACCAGATGTTTAAGTTTACGAACAAATTTAAAGAAGGCAATCTTGCCACTGGAGTTGTCGATTTGTGGGATGGTGCAATGCGTAAGAAAACGAGCACTTTTGCGGCAGCCTGAGCCGTTTCCTTTCCTGCCCTCCTTTGAAACAGTGCAGTAATACTGCGGAATACTCGTTATTATTTTACTATTCTGCAAGTAGTGGATAATGTTTTGGCTGTCCTTTATAAAACACCGTCACCGAGCCATCACTCCCCTAGCAACAACTTTTTGTGCGCTGTTTTCGTGAAGGGATATGTGCATGCTTTCAATTGGGATGACTACTGTGTCGGCAATTGCGTACACTGTTTTTTAGCTCTTCCATAAGAATTCCATGAATGTTTTCCCACTACGTACCGAGTCGCATCCTCACTAGGGTATACTGCGCCAGCTTTATCGGGAATTGATGTCCGGACTATCTTAAATTCATTCCTCCGAAGCAAAGTATTCAGCACTGGTGCAGTCTTCGTTAACCTCATCTATCGGGCTTTGATCTGGGCCATCCTCTTTTTAACAATAATAAAAAGAGGATGTTTTATCGCTGCACAGAACTTGTCTCTCAGTTTTCGTGATAAGCCCTGACATGCTTACTTCACACGAAGGTCGGACAAAGTAATTTCAGATTATTGATAATATCTCGTCTGAGTCTAATTGAAAAGGAATCCGAACCAACCTTCACATTGCCAGAAACATTGCTTTGGAGGAGACTGTCGTATTGCGAAATTCTAGAAACTCCAGCTGAGGAAATAGAAGAAAGCTGAATAACAAGAACAAATCTCAAAACGCTTAGTTCTTCGTTTCAGTGTCCATAGAAGGCATCCATCTCATCGCTGCAACTGAAACCTGAACCGTAGAAAAGTAACTGAACCTTTTAAATTTATTATTTCTTTATTGGCTCAGTTTTGAAACATTTATGTAGTGTGCAGACAGTAATTAATTTTTGTGATTTATTCGTATCAATGTTGGGTCTTTATTGATGTTACGTTCTTTGAGGTCACGTTGCTTCATCCAAATAGCGCGGAATGATACAATATAGTGGAAACCTCGAAGCGAAGCAAATAATTTGTCGTTGATGATGGGCTGCTTCAAAACATACGAACTTCTATAGGGAGCAGTGACCTGACTTGAGTTCAAGCAGAAGACACATGCCGGAAAATAAAGCTTTCTGCGCATGCTCATAAGAGGCCAACAGCGCCATCCTTTTTTTTTAAATCTCTCTGCTCATATCGGCTTCCCAAAAGAAGTTTAAACTATCTGCTCACTGGCATGATTCATCTCCTAGTTTGTCTCATCATATCAACCCAGTCACAAGAAAAAACAAATGAGATACTCCTGTTTGGTATGCGTGATGCGTCAGGTAACTAACCTGCTATAGCAGAATATGGTTAAAGGCAATGCCACACCACCTCTTCCGCACATGCCAGTGCGCACGCTTATAACCACAAATTTTCTGCGCACAAAGAACGTGGAAAAATATGACCATGCCTGGACAAATTGCAGTTCGCCGGTTGTGGCAATGCTGCTGCGACAAATGGTCTTGCGGGTTGTGCATTAATCACCCAACTTGTGCTTTCGCCGACCAAGTGGGAAAGGTTTGCGCAACTAAGAGTCATTTCGCGATTGGTACAGCGGTAACGTCGAAGAGAGCGTCCTAACCACCGGTTGCCTTATTTCGCGAGGCTTGACGTATTGCCCTACACTTTTCTAACCGTCACAGAGAACAGGGTAATTCTTCACCTCTTCACTTTCGTTTCTTTCGTGCTTAGTGCTGAGAGGCCTGGCATGTACAAGATGACCCAATAGTTATCTCTTAATTTGATATTTGTGGAAATATTGAGGTCACTACGGTGGACATCAAAAACAGAGTGCGATCGGTTAACGATAATCATTCATTTTATGATACAAGCTATGTTTTTATTGGCTAGGTGACGGGAGGCGAGGCTACACCACAAAACGTGCCTGTCTCACTCGCCTATCTCTATGTCTGCCTCTCTGTGTGCCCTTCTATTCACCATACAACGAATTAAACCGGCCAGTGGTGCAAATAAAACGCTTGCCTCATCCGTTTCAGATGTTTAAGGGCTGCAGCTTCTGTCGGACGAAGCTGTCTAACGCGTTTAATGGACTCACAGTCAGTTCGTGCGACGGTGTTGTAAAGACGGCATGTTGATGCGATGACGGCACGTCGTTCTAGTGCCTAAAGACGTCTGGCGAAAAATAGAAAGCTCGGTGACCTACGTACGAAAATGGGAGGATACCGGAGACATTCAGAACATTTTAGGTAATGAAAAGGCTGCGCAAGTGAGGACTTTGTGATTATTGCATTGCTCAACGCTTTTGGGCGGGGAATTATCCCGCTGTTCTAAGAGCCACTCCAGCTGGAGCCATATCACCGGCTTCTAGGGCTCAACGCGATTTTCACGGTGTGTCGTCAAGACTGAATGGTGGGGTGGCACAATTTATCGAAATCTAGCCGATAATCCTGAAATCATTTGTTGTGGAACGTAGCCAACAGATGTCAATTGCCTTACGCAGGAACAAAAAGCAATTTGTCCTATTTGATCCCCATTAGTTCGCTTTGGAAGTGTCACAGTTCTCCTCATTTTGCAGTTATTTAAGTGCAGGTGTCGCCTGGGTCATGATGTTAAGAGCGGGGAAGGACTTTTGTTATCAGCACCCAGACGTCTTTTAAATACTTGGTTTGTCTAAGTGATACAGCTTGTTTAAGATTTTAATTTGCTTTTTTTTTTATTCTGACAGAGCAGCCTTTCCAACAAGAACACGTGTGCGTTGACTTGAACGTCTCTCCTGGCCATATAGCCGACGTTTCGGTTCGTTAAAAGGACCATGAAGACCAAATACATTTCTTGTTAATTTGTAGAATAGCCATTGGCAACTCCTCAAGCTCCATTCCTGCATTGAAGGACGTTTTGTAACCTAAAAACGGGAGAAATATTGCGAAACATTCAAAGTTTTGGTTTGCGAGGCGGAATATGGGTACAAGAGCGACATTATATGGGCCAACACCAAAACAGTTATCAGTTTGCTAACTGCACCTTAACTTTAAAGCGATACGATCAAACGGAACTAGTGCACCCGCTACAATCGTCCAGTCATGCTTCATGACAGTGGCTTACGTCGACGGCCGCCAACCACACAAACAAGACCATGTGACGTCATAGAGAAATTTTCAGAAAGCGGATGGGGAGTCGCCACTGCTTCGTATGTCCTTCGTAATATCTCGATTATTTGTTAGAAGTTAGCGAAAGATACGTATCATTGCCGTCGGGACAAAGCAATGCTTTTAACTAACCAAACTTGTATTCTGTACTTAAGGTTCCTATGTGGCCCTCTCCTCCTCTCTTCTTTGATAAACGAAGCGCAAACGATATACCGCAAAGCCAGCTCTGGTGGGCAAAGGATGGCTTTCAAAACCTACAGCCCAATGTTTAGCCCGAGAGTTCCGCCGATTGTCATCGCTCTAAAGACTCTCCCGACGACCGGAGCAAGACATTCTTATCCCCGCCGAAACCGCCACCCACCGTACGTGGCACAGCGCAAAGACAGCGCACACAGGGCTCCACGTACACTTCGTACAAGGGCCCGGACCCCCGGCGCCGCGCATCCGACGACGGTTTCCGGCGCTCTCTTCTTCAAACAAAGCGCTCGCCGAACAAGACTCCGGGCGCAACCACCGCCACTCCACCACCGACCGGGCGGGATCCGGCGTGTTTGCCGAGGGCGTGCTTGGGCCCCTGGGAATGGCACGAGCGCTCCACGCGCGGGCTAAGAAGGCCGAGGCAGCGGCACGTAAGCGGTGGCGGTGGGAAGGGGGACAAACCGTGTCTTCAAAGTGCCCGGAACGGTGTGTCTTGATCTCTTGGCACAGCCTGCTGTTAGAACCCGAAGCGTTTGCTCTGGGAAACGATACTCCCCCCCTCCTCCCCTCCCGGGCACTTCTAGTAGTGGTTGTGCTGCAGTCTTGTAGGTATAGCGTCGTTCTGTCTCCTTTTACGGCTTGGTTTTCTCGAGCTCCTGGTTGTTATCCTTTTTTTGTGTATGTGTATACACCCTCGCCGCTCCCCGAGATCTTCGCTCTAGCTCAGTTTGTGTACGATGGTCTCCAGCGTCGTCTCGTTTACAGGTATAGCGCGCAGTTTGCACGGTTGTGATTGTGCGGGCATCAGAGCTTGCCATCGGAAAGAAGGCCGCAGGGGCGCGATTTCCGACTAGGGCGCGCCGGCGGGATACGGGTTCCGAGATTCAGGAGACGGCGGATAAAAGCGTATGGGCGACGTTTTGGTAAACACGACGGCGGACTTTAGCGTGTGCGGGTAGCTTTCGAAGATTTTACGCTGTAGAAAAATTGTCGATGCAAAGCAGGAGATATCTCGCAGTTCCAAGCTCGCACACGAGCACCTTTCAGGATACATAGTTCGCTGCGCGCATCACCAAAGTATTTCGTATCACCGTAATCTAAACCTTTTATTTCTCTATTTTTCTATTTTCTCAATGTTTTATGGAGAATTCTGTGGCTGTGATACGCCCGCTGTCTTTTCCGAACTCATAACAAAAGCAGAAGCTAAACTGGTGCCGCGCTTGCAAGGAGGAGTGGCCACACGGATCCCTTCAGATTTGCGTCTCTTTGAAGGAACAGAGAACGCATGTGCACTCTGTACTCGCCCCGGCGTGACTGCGGCGAAAGGAGATAAACCTACGACACGCGCGCACAAAGGAATGGCAGTACTCACCTTTATACATTCGCTCTGAGGCCATAAAACAATAACTTATTTTTGATTTCGAAGTGACACTCTGCTGTCCCGCTGACGCCAATGACTGCGTTGCCAACCGTTTATAAACCCTAACCATTAGCCACTCGTCCTGTCGATCAGATGGGGCCTCGGAAGCTGCCATAAGTTGCTCGGGAGAAAACGGCTTCGTGCAGCCGCCGAGCGTCGCCGATACGCGACGAAAGCAGACAAGGGGAAACAATGGCGCCTACAAAATATGGACTCTTCTTGTAGGTGACGTCGCGAGCACTTTGAAGGCGCTTCGCATATCGTAGGGCAACCAGGGTAATGGCTCCGGCACCATTCTTTTTTCTGTTTTTCATTCCATTGGCCGGTGTTTCAGAACATGCGTTTTAATACGAAAACGTAAAACGGCCCATTCAGTGGAAAGGCCACCACCGGTGATCGTAGCGGCGAAACGGTCCGGAAACGGTGACCCCCTAGCAATGGCATAAGCGTTGCTAAGGGCCCAACCGAACTGTTGCCGACGCAACGCAAAGGAGGCATCCTTCGGCCTAACTTTCGGCCCAATGTTACGCTTTGAGGGCTAACGTCACCAACCCGTAAGCGCAGCTTGACGTACATCAAGTTGCTGGGCACGTTTTAAGCTTTAGGCTTAATGTTTGTGCTAGCTGACGTTAAGCCTGAATTAAGGCCTAGCATGAGCGGTAGGCCAATGTTCGTGGTCATAGTAACGGTAAAAAAAACTCAAAAAGAAGGTTATCATGATGGTGGCGATGACGATTTTGACGATTATTATTATTATTATTATTATTATTATTATTATTATTGTTGTTATTATTATTAGGAAGAGGAGGAGGAGGAGGTGGAGGAGGCGGAGGAGGCGCATGATTTAAGCACACGCTGTGCCAGGCGCTTCGCACACACTACCCTGCTCTACCCAACACGGCGGTAGTCAACGGCGAGCTGGGCGCCCTGCGCGGCCCACCACCCCATTCCCTGCCGCCTCTGCGCCCTCTTCTGCTTCTCTCGGCAAGGAGGAACATGGCAGCGCCAACAATACCGGCATATCAACTCGCTTATTGGAGACTATTGCTTTCGCATTCAGAACTCGTAAAAACTTCTTAGTGTCCACGAGGAAGTAGACCTTTTTGAAGATGTCGACAGACCTCCCTCCCAATCTCCACCCCTCCCCTTCACAGTGGGCGGCGCAGCTGTTCAGCTCTGAACCCGGCTCCCAGCTTAACCTGGTGAGACGGGCCCGGACTGCCAGCCAGAGCCAGGGGCTCCTGGACTAAGGAGTCACACCACTGGTCTGCCTCCACACACGGAGTCGGACTGAGCTTCAATAAAAGTTTTATTCACTTCCTCTCTCTCTCTCTCTCTCTCTCTCTCTCTCTCTCTCTCTCTCTCTCTCTCTCTCTCTCTCTCTGTCTGTCTACGAGGTGTTGTTGGCAGGCAAAATAGCTGTTACATAACACTCATTTATTTCGCCCCCGCTGCGAGGCAATAACGTGCGCCCGTTTAACTACTCAAACATCATTTACTTTTCCTCCTGTTACCACCTGTTAGAAGCGCTGGAAGCACAAAACTTCTCTCTTGAGAGCATGTCGCCGCTTTCAGTCGCACTTTCCCTGTTGAGGATTTTTATGTAGATATGCTACATGGAATACGCACTGGCATGACGGATACACTCGCATTGTTCAAAGATGTTTTACAAAAGATGAAGGTTCGCTGCGCGAGCACCTTTGAAGTGATCGATCGGCTCGTTCAGTGGATGCTTCGGCACCCGACGACTTCGAGGTGCTTCAAGATGGCGACGTTGTCTCCGCTGCCCTTAAGTAACCTGAACCTCCGACACGAAAGGAACAAATACGCGCGGTGCGATGAAGCATGATTATTGCTTTCTTCGTTTACTACCGGCGGGACGCGGGGCTCTTCTCGGTCGAGTATGTACCAGCCTCTTCTCGGCGACAAATCCAGGAATAACAGGATATAGATAGCCGCGTTTAGATCCATATTATTGCTTTCCCCACCAAAAAAAGCAAATTATAACGGTAAAGTTTTGGGACAAGCGCTCGAAGACGTTGTCCCCCGATTCACTTAAAATTGGTTTTCGGGGTATTACTTCGGCAGTGTTCGTAACAGTAGTACCTATCACTAAAGGCAGCATTTAATTTCAAAACAGAAAAGCGCGCTCGAAAAAGAAAGTAGAAATTCAGCAAAGGGGAGAACTTTAGTCAGGTTATCTCAGCTCCCACTAAACCGTGCGCTGTCTGACTTTATTTGTGCGTCAGTGGCACCGAAGGAGCCCCTAACGCCTCGCTCTCCTGAGAACTCCGATAAGCCAGAAAAAGCTCGAGCATCCGCTCCAACGCGGCGCGGCACAGGTCGTCGGAAAATCGACTTTGAGTGGCGCTCCGTATTGCGTGTTTCCCGTCACGTGGTACAATGAACTGTCAAGCAGCTCGAATTAAAGTTTCTGGCTGGCGTTCCGGTACTTTTTTAAACCTAAGCTTAGTTTTATTTCCTTGGACGTTGTGTCTTCCAGTACGTCGCCCAAAAAAGTACAAATAAAAAAATGCGGACAGTAATCACGACAGACGATCGAACGAAGGTTTAGTTTTTCTGTATTTATTTTTTTTGGACGTGAAACATTTGTTCGTGAGAGCCAGTAATAAACCGTTCGAGCCTTATCGCCCGCACCTTCGTGTTACCGAAATGGGATAAAAAAAAGCCGCTGGAGTAGCGGCGGCCTTCGCTCAACAATAACTTTGAAGAAGGAAAAGGCGGGGAAAAGGCGTTTTGTTTAGTTTTATTCGTACTTTTTTGGGAGCAGGGAAGACGTGAGGCCGGCAACAATAAAGCATAGATGCTGTCTGGTCCCGCCACTAAATCGATTTCATTGCGAGTCCAGCGAAACGGGAAAGCTGCAACGTTTCGCGTTCGCTGACAAAGGACAGGGCCCCTCGGACAAGATAACAAGAGAGCATTCCAGACTCGCTGGAAGATTTAGAAGAGGAGAAAGAAACGACAACGAAAGAGGAAAGGTGGTGGGGGTGAAAACGGAGCAATAGAAGGTAACAAGCAAGCTGGCAAGAAGTAAGGATAAAGAAAGTCGAAGAAAGGAAACGAGGAGAAGAATCGAAAAATTGGTGGAATGATGGCAATCAAATAGGTGACAAAGTTGGAGTGCGTGTGTACGAGAAAGTGGTAGGCAATGTCGACATTAAAGCTTTCACTGCCGGCAAACAAGATGGTTTTTAAGGGCGAAAGGAGCAGATTGCACTACAAAAGGAATAGGGGGAGGTGGGGAGAAGGAGACTCGAGGGAAAGGAGGAACCGGCAACGCAGGAAAACAAGCGGAGCGAAAGTGAAAAGGAGAAAGTCGCTGCATTTGTATTGGAAGCGAGAAAAAGTTTTGAAATATCGGAAGGAGAATTACGTGAGCAAGAAAAAAAAAAAGAAAGACAGCGATGACGGTGCTGCAGACAGGAGCTCGAAAGTGGGAGAACGGGAATGAAAAATACGACGAGACAAAATACCATACCAAGTGTTCCTTTCCAACTCGCCGCCTACAGGCGAGCGGCAAAGATGCTCGAACGCGGTAGGAAAGAACACGTCGGTGAGAAGAGGATGCGCAAAAGAAAAGGAGGCTCGGTTGCGACTAGGCACGAAGTTGGTGAGCTTTCCGGGAATACTTCCCTCACCTCCCACGTCCTCCCTCCCTCTTTCGCATCCCTTCGCATCCTCCCTCTTGATTCCAGTGTGCTTCTCTTTCTTATCCACTCTGCTCTTGTGGTGAGGTGCACTTTTGTGCAGGCTTATTGCGCGGCCCCTGTACTTTGCGGCAACTGCCCCTCCAGTATAGCGATATAAAAGCAATCCAGGAAACCAGCTGCATGAACGCGGAAGCAGGATCCAGGTTAGCTTTGACGCTTAAAAATATTTGAAAGAAAATATCGGTCAGTAGGAAAGGGACGTTAGGGGGCCTAAGGCGCCAATGTCCATCAAGGCGAGAAAAGGGTGTACGGGAAGGGGGTAAGGGAGGGTACTCAAATGGGCGACCAAAAAGAAACTGAGGTAAGTAAAACCACAAATGAAGCAACGATGGTGAGGGGGAATAATACTGTTGCTTGCTGCAATCTTGTTTGCCGTTGTACACCTGCCTTGCTTAACCTTCATACGCCAAGACTCGTGTCTTGCGCCTATCGTTTTGTGCTTTTTTTGTGCTTGTGCCACAGAAGTGGCGTACATTCTGTTCCACACAAAAAGTTAAAGTTGGAGAAGAAAGAAATGACAATTAAAACTGCGAAATAGACACCCCGAAAGTCATTCGCTTGGCGGCATGAAGAGAAATGTTCGCCGTTCGTTCCCCATCTCCGTAGTGTATATATGGGCAGTGATTATTTGTGTACCCCGTCCCCTGCGAGGCAAAAAGTTATAAAGCGGTGCTGACGGGCTGCTCCATTGCGGGTTACGTATCTCTGACATCCTCCCCGTTTATGTTGTGCATTGGGGCAGCCACATTTTCCGTTTCTCCCTCCAAACGGTCTGCATTTCACCTGTTTCGTTTATTTCCTTGAAGGAATAGCAGTCAGAGGGGGTGGGGCGGCACGCTGAAGGAGGAGGAGCGCATGTAGGGCGTTTTCTAAAGGCAGTGGATAGAGTTATCCGGCGACTCTGCTTTGTGCGGGAATGAGGCGGACAAAAGGACGGCGTCCGGCGAGTCGTGTCGACTCGTCAGACATCGATTTCATTTCTATAGCGCAGCGCTGTGCACACGGGGGATCGTGATCGCCGTGACAAGCTCAAAGTTTCGGCCGCGCCAGTACAAATCGATGCGGCGGCGCCTATATTGCTACGTAGACACAATAGGTCCGCCCGGTGGTACCGTAGCAAATCCGTGCACTTGGCTGTTTTGATTCGGAAGAAAAGAACGGAGCCAACTGGTCGCGATGCTATTGAAAGAGCAGACTTTTCAGCATTTTTCTGCGGCCTTGCTCCAAAGAATTGGTTTCTTTTTTACTTTTATTTGAGCCAACACGTGGCGTCTTCTAGTCTGGTTAAGAGTTGAACAGAACGAAACCATGTAGCGCATCGAGAGCACGGTGTTTACAACTGGGTAGACCCTAAATAATCGATATTAATCGGAGCGAATTGTCAGCCGACAGCATGCTTGCAGTACAGAAATACGCTGAATTTTATACATTTAAGCGTGACTTTTTGGAAGCGACTAGTATTTCTAGGAATGCCAATTTTGGTGCTTTTAAAGAAATGTTAAATAAATTGGGGGTTTTACGGTACCAAGCTGCCACTTGGCGATGAGGCGCGACGCAGTGAAGCGCTACGGAATACTTAAGTCACCTGCTGACATTTAACCTGCACGGATACTGCAACACACAGCGTTTTCGTCTCTTCCCCCGTCAAAAAAATGGTGCCGCTACAGGAATCGAACACAGGGATCAAAAATAATGTTTATCAGTCCCATAAAAAAGCAACTTTGACTTGGGCCACTTGGTTTTTTGTGGTTATCTATTTTCAGATATTTTTGTTGTTGTTTTGCTAGCTTTTTTCGAACTCCTTGGGCTTGGATTACGAGTACGGTGCTTCAAGAGCGAGTCTTTTGGCGCAGGGCAAATGTGTCAGGGGCTTATGAGCACGGAGCTTCCTAAAACGCGGGCAGAAGAGCGGGGCTTCCGGCGCGGGGCAACTAAGACGGGGCTTTTGAAATCGTGAGCCTTCGTGCACCACCCCCCTAAGTCACCCTCACTCCGGAGTTGTTGGACTTATTTTTTTAATACTTTCTTTACTACCGGGGACATCCGCAACACCCCAAAGAGCATCAGCAGTGTTATTCAGCCCTAGCACGCCTATAATATAAAAGAAAAGATCCCTCAAGCCAATGTACACTAGCATGAAGGAGTGTCAAGTTTCTTTGCAGGACACCGTTGCGTTCACCACGAGAGAACATGAAGAAAATTTGACGCTAATTGCCCTTTCGAAGGTATTATTAAGAGCGAGGAATGCAAGGACCGATCATGGACGCATTCTTCCGCACGCACGCGCACACACGCTTTTCTTCAACCACAGGTCATTAACGCTTCGAGGTTAAAGATCCCGAGGTGGTCAAAATTAATCCGGAGCCCTCCACTACGGCGCGCCTTATCCCCTGCGTTGCGTCGGCGCGTTAAACCCTACAATCAATCAATCAATCAATCAATCAATCAATCAATCAATCAATCAATCAATCAATCAATCAATCAATCAATCAATCAATCAATCAATCAATAACGCTACGCTTCGAGGTCATCGTTCCTCTTGATTCATTCCTCTAGAGTCTCTGATGAGGAGAGGAATCCCGCTTGTCGAGAGGAACAATAGCGTGTCATCACTGGAATTCTGCCGTGCGCGCATGCGCAATGGTTTCTCATAGGTGTAGAGAAATTGTGATCCCCCACCACATTTCCGGATTCTAGATTGTAGGCCAAAAGACTACCCTCTATGAACTCACTGAACTTTTTTCTATAGTGTCCTACCTGACAGAGAATAACAGCACTTAAACGGGACGAAAGAAAGATCGACAAGGCAGCCTCTGTCAGGTATGTACAAAGAAGCCGCACTACCACGCTTTTTCAGTGTTCTACCGCTGGGCACACCACTTTACGCTCTATCCATACCTTCCCCTTCTTTTTCTATTTTCCTATTTGCCCTCATTGTTCCCATTCCCCACGTGTAGTTTAGCATACTAGGCCGTAGACTGGTTAACACTCCTGCCTTTCCTTTGAATTCTCTCTCTCTCTCTCTCTCTCTCTCTCTCTCTCTCTCTCTCTCTCTCTCTCTCTCTCTCTCTCTCTCTCTCTCTCTCTCTCTCTCTCTCTCTCTCTCTCTCTCAATGAGTGAAAAGCGCGCTCTCGGGATTGCCACGACGACCATGGCCATGCTATAGATCTACGCACGTCCATACGAATGGAGACTTCTTCGAGCCAATCACGCATAATTTTCGACGACAAAACAAAAAAAAAAGGGACTCTCCGCGCCGGCCTTCCACCGAACCACTGCGTACGTACATTTCAATTACCGGCTTGCGATGATTTCGCCAAATGGAGGAGCTTACTACAACGCCCAAGCTAATGACGTCAGCGAATCCTTCGTTCGTTTACGGAGCACTTCTTCGTCTAAACAGCGCCCACAGCCCTCCGGAAATCCCACCCGAGAGTCGTCCGCGCCTGCGAGCACCCTTCAGCGTGATCCACGATCCAATCTCGGCCGGACGGCCCGGGCTTCTCCCGTTAAGGCACGACTGCTTGCGCATTCGCGCGCACGGAACGAGCCCATCTAATTCACTCTCCCCGCTGCAAACGCCGCGCGCGCTGGCTGTACGTGCGGCACGGCACGTGGTCATCCTCCGCCCGCTGGCGTCCGTCCACGGCCGTCGGAAGCGCGCGACGGGCTATAGCAGCGATGCGGGGAAGTAGCACCTACGGGGTGAGGTGGCGGCGGCGGCGAGAGGAGTGACGGCGTGGCCGGCTAGTTTCAATGAACCAGCTTATCGCGACTGGCATAGGAGAACGGATGGCGCAGGAGACTTTCCCTCCCTTCCACGTGATTCCTTAGCAGCTCCGGTTCAAGAGTGCTGAGCGTTTACTCGGACGCTGCCGATATGCAATGGAGACCGGATGCTTGGCGCGCAGAATGTGGGAAGCCTTTATGCGCGAGCAACCGGCCGGGGCGCTCGGGGCCGAATGCCGGCTCATCTATTTCGGTGCCGTCCATTCGAAGCCCTATCGGTGGGTGTCGATAAGAAGGACGCCGATACGTTTTTTTTTTCTTCGCACGCGTGATAGGTTTACCATGGCTTCGCCATCGACACCCCTCGCTCGGAGTAACACTTGCTTCCATATTGCGTGATACTATTTGCATTTATCTTAACTATTTCTCTTTCATCGCCTTATTAGGGATCTAAAAAAATTATTAAGAGGGTCACACGAAACTCTTCGTATAGCAATAGCCCTGTGTCTTTCAATATATTTTGTTTATGCCTTTTTACCTTGTTAACCCTTTATATATGATCGGTAAGTGACAAGACGACGTAATGAGCGTTTTTTAAAGACGATAGTCTTTCTTGGGCTACTTGAACCCAGAAATTTTCGTCTGTCTGTCTGTCTGTCTGTCTGTCTGTCCGTCTATCTGTCTGTGACTCCATTTAGTTACCCGGCCAAAGTAAAACAATGCCTGCGCAGTCTTATATAGTCACAGCTAAATCTACCCGTCTAAGTCCGCTATAATGTTCATACTTGTCAACATCGTTGAAGAAGAACAAGACATTACGCAAATATAAGACAACAGATTAATACAGAAGTGATATTTGCAGTGTTCCTTTATAAAAAATCATACATGCTTGATTTTTGCGAAATTAAATACTTCAGAACTGCAAAAAAAAAAAAAAAAGTCCCTCCGCCGTCGCCTGCTGTCGCCCGCGCCACTATAGCTTCTGGCGCCATTTTAAGAAATCAACCGGCCACAGTTACGAAAGGTTCCACTAGATAGGTTCCATGTTCTGCTTGCAACGCACGTGGAGTAGGGAAACGCGGTTCTATAAACGTTGAAGTAGGGTGCCTCGATTCACGCGCGTCTTCGCCGTACGGCAGCGTTGGCATCGAGACACCCGGTTTGGAGCAGTGGAACGCGGGAAATTGAAAATGATTTAAGCAAACCTTTGGCGTCTTTACCTTGGGAGGAGGGCGACGCAAGAGGAACAATATGAGAGGTGA
Source organism: Haemaphysalis longicornis (assembly GCF_048455015.1). Lineage (NCBI taxonomy): Eukaryota > Metazoa > Arthropoda > Arachnida > Ixodida > Ixodidae > Haemaphysalis > Haemaphysalis longicornis. The sequence continues at coordinate 102,637,446 of NW_027526335.1, read as the reverse complement.
GCGGGAAAGCGAAGGGAGGCATTTACTTGGCAAAATTCGATAAAGACTATCGTCTTTTGACGACATTTGCAACGAAAGGAGCAGATACGCGGCCATTTTTTTAGAAACGGCGCTGGTAGCTCATCAGTGATATATTTGCTAGAACGCCAACTTGAGTTACCCTGATGGCGCGGTCGACTCCGCGTTATAACTAATTCGTGGGACACCTACGCGGACAAACTTCGACAACGGCCTCCTGTGATGAATCTCGCAGCGAAAGCAAGCGACAGTGAAGAAAGTTGCAGATAACCTGTAATTACAAGAAACCCTCGTTATAATGAATTTCTAGGGGCATAAAGTTTACTTTTTTATCAGCCGTAATTCGTTAAAAGCGGGGATCAGATGCTCTCAATACACTGCGGTGGGGACTATGAATACTTGGAATATACCGAGCTTTATAATAAAGCGACTTCGTTATAATAAGAGTTTACTGTACTTTATGAGGTAAGAGTTTGCCACGTGTAGCCCATGTTATGTGATTTTTCAGCCTATTTACGCCCATTTTTTCTTCACGGGTAAAGTTGCATTTAAAAGAGCTGTTTTGATTGCACCATGATTCTTGCTCGTTTGCTGACGTCAGATGGTGCAATATGCTATACAAGTGCGTAAGGCGAGATTTACCGAATTACGATTTCGTTCGAACCGGCGTGAACTGCGCTTTCACAAACAAAAACTTCGAAAATTCACAAAGAAGGCGGAAACTGACCCTTTAATGCCTAAGATCGCATCAAATCGGAAATGCTATTTTCCGCACATACAGGTGTTTGCGTTGGAGGCCCAAGAACCTGGCTCTTTGATTAAATAGAATTTTAACAATAAAATGCCTGAAAGCCGCTTATCGAATGCCCTATTTGCCCCGTGTAGCGCGGCGTGTTACGCGTTGCATATGGAAGGACGGGTGGGTAGTTGGACAAGAGGTTGGGGGGGGGGGGGGGAGGGTAAGGATGCTGAGATCACTACCAGAGGGTAAAAGAATCGGACGAGAACCATTGGTTGTGCGCTTGGGGACAGAGAATTTCACGGCCTGCGCCATCAACTCGCAGCCATCGAATCCATATTCGCCAAAATTCTTAGGAATTAAAAAGAGTGGAGGGAGGACGTTTCGCAATGCGGTTTTCCACATTACAGCACTACATACCACTAAATAACTGTTAGGCTTCTGTTCTTTGCCATTTTCGTTTTACACAGGTGAATATGAGAGAAAGCGGAGCTGAAAGTACATTCGTCGCAGCTTTACAGCAACCACGTTTTTCTTTTAACTTCCTTGGGCACGTGCGCATAAACGTAAGCCGAGAATATATTCAGCTCCTTCTAAGCTTTCACCGACGGAAAGCACCACTCCAGCAACCCCAATGGAGCGTGCTTGGAGCGTGCTTGACTCGTGCTGCCTGCAGCAACCACCGATATTTTCGATGTATCTAATATTTGATAACATGGCAATGAGAGACGCTTACAAACTTTGTTTTGCTTATTCCTCTACACCAACGAAAAAGATATTCGCCTCACAATCCGGGTTTCAAGAGGGATTTCTTCACGTCTCCGAAGATGATAGCACGTAACGCAAGCATTTTCAAAGATCCCGCCAGCAAATGGCAGCCCCGGTGGAGTGCAGTTCTGGTACGGTAGGCGTGCGAGGATCCCAGGGACAAATATAAATAGGAATAAGACGAGCTCGAGATAAAATAGGGAGATATACGGCCTCCAGGGAGGAAGCCAGCACTCGAAAGAGGTGATGCCACGCTACTTATAGCCGAGATGTGTTTCCGCTCCAGTGGGCAACTCTGGAAGCTTCGCTTCAGGAGAAACTTCTCTTGCCCACCTCCGAAGCCTTCTTCACTTTCCACGTTGGTTGGAGCCAGTGGAAGTGAGGTGCCTGCCCGACCAATGCGGCCGTGGCCCGGTGGTGGATTGGGCTTGGCTTCGAAATACACTTACTCCAGTCGCGTCTCTTCCCACTCAAACTCTCGGGATCTTTAATTGAAGGGAAGATAAAAGACGCCAGAGAGCAACGGGAAGACGGAAGAAGCTGGGGAGATGCTCGAAACTTTCGGGGGATGTGGAGGGCTTTCTTCCGCTACGACTCCATCCGATAAAGTGTCGCCTCAAAAGCAGTTTCTCAGGGGATGGTGGATCCCCCGCTTCGGCAGCGCGTCTGGCGTAATCCGCTTTTCTCCATGGTCCAACTTTAAAAAGAGTTCCAAGAGGTCTGAGGATATAGGAAGAGAGAGGAGAAATACGTAGCGTCTAACTTAGTAGCTTTAGAGTGGAAAATACTGTCATTGCTTTTAATTTGTTTTTGTTTGTTAGGTGTATGCGCGGTTTGTCACGTCTCACATCACCTGTAACCTTTACCCGAAAATTTTTTGAGATACACCTTTCCAGAAAAGAGGTTACTTTCGAGGAAACGTTTTTGCTGTCCAGAAGTTTGAGACCTATTTTGTTTTTCAAGCAGTCAGGAAATTGTTTAGGACTAGAAGATGACGGGAAAATTGCTGAAGTGGATATCAAAAAAGCAGGCTGATCCAGATGATGATCACGTCAATATAAGCAGCTATATAAAGGAACGGTTAGAAATAGGAAAAGTTAGTATAGGTACTCGGGATAACCGACAAAAACGATCTAGTGTGGCCTGTGGAGACTCTTCTAATCAGAAGACAGTACTCTCAATTAGTATCAGCCGAAGGAATGTATAGTGCAGCTTCACATTGGGTTTCTCTATATACGAAATATACTTTTTCCTTACAGTCGCTAGAAACTCAAAAAAACACACAAGTACGTGTTACTTCCGTAAGCAGAAACTTCTTCTCGGAGGCAGCTGTACCTCATGGAGGCTGTACCTCATGGAGCTGTACCTCATGGAGGCAGTACCTCGGAGGCAGCTGTACCTCATTACTCTGTCGTGTTCCGAACGAATGTGACGTGGACTGGGTTCGAGGGTGATTCTGCGACGAGGATGTCATTTCGAGGTTAAAGACCCCTCAGGACGACCTTAATGCAAGCTTCCACCTATTTTTTTACTGCAAAGCAGTACATGTGTCACCCCCCCCCCCCCCCCCCCCCGGTTGCGGTGAAGCCGATTTACTCGGCGCCACTCCGGGACTCCTCCCCGCCGCCGCCACCCTCTCTCTCACAATGGTTATCACAACTGTTATTCCCCTCGCCCCCACCGAGGCCTCCTTCAGAAGTTGCACAGACGGGTGGTTGCGGCTGTAGCGCAGTTATCAGATGATTACGGAGAATAAACAGCAGCGCGAATGGGTGTAAAGCCGTCCAAAAACCGCCGCCACCACCGCCACCGCCGCCACCGAGAGTGTAGCCGCGGCCGTGGCCCCCGCAAATTCAACCTTGTCGACTAGCTCCGGGCATAGCCGCTGGATGAGAGCGCACGCAAAGGCAGTGCGCCTTTCATCCAGCGGCCGTGCTCCGGGTCTCTGCCAGGTTGAAAGCAACTTGCCCTGTTGGAACGTCGGCATGAGCACATAATTGTTCGTTAGCTTGAAAGCCATTCCGAGCGACATTGCCACGTCTGCAGCCCTCGTTGATCAAGCTGGCCGTAGATCTTATGGCGGAAGAATGATAATATATCTTAGTCTGGCCGCATATAAAGTCCTTCACTCTTTCGTCGCCGGTGTATTTCACGCCTAATTATACGCCCATCCAAGGTTGCCAATTTAGGCGTGCATAGGTTTTCGGTGCAGGGAGGGGGCATGCACGCAAAGCAGGGCTTAATGCCGTTATGGATGACATACCCGTCGTGGTGGTGGGAGATTTAAACGTGGCAGTCTCATGGCTCAGTGGGCCCTATCAGCGGTCCTCCGCAATCGAGCGGTTTGGGCCTTTGTAGGTGTGTTTCACGGACAATGCCTACGACGAGGCAGCTAAAGAGACACCCACGTATGTGTCCGCTAGAATAAAGGTTCGGGCCTTCGAGGTGTTAACTCGCTATGGGACGGACGCATGTCGTTCGCTTGGAGGAAGAAGAGCAGAAACTGAAGAAACGTCAGCCCGAAGAGAAACGTGAATGGGGGGAGAAAACAACGGTTGCCGCATGAAGTTCCAGCTGGTAGATTAGCCTCGAATCTCTCCCGGATGAACAGCAACTGGCCAGCTTGGAACGCCGACTTGGGATAATATCACTTGTTCACCCTAAAGGGCTTTCAGAGCGACATGTTCGGCGGTATCTTACACTTCTAGCCACCCCCCTCATGACCGGTTGCCAGTTTATGCGTGCACGGGTTCGAAGTGGAGAGAGGGGGGAGGGGCGGGTACGCGCAGCTGTAGGTTTCATGGCCTTACTGATGACATGTCTATTGTGTTGGCGGGGTGTTAAAACGTGGCCGTCAAAGCAGCCAAATGCGACTGGTCCGGTGTCCTCAGTGGTAGGATGCATTGGGTTGCGTGTTAAACAAACGTTAAGATGCCTACGACGCCCTTATACACTCACAACACTGAACTCAGCAAAGCAACTTACTGGTCTGCCAGAGATCCCCTCCAAACATTTGGAACTGACGTGAGGCTGCAAAGTACGCTCTACATTTGTCCGCTAGGATAAAGCTCTGGTCTTTTCAAATTTCTTTCAGGTAATTGGCTAGGAAGTATGCTCCGTCGCAAATTACAAATAAATGTGGTTTGCTTCGTGCACTCCGGGGAGGGCGTGCATCTTCGCATGACATCCGACAGAGTGGAAGGGCACTATTTTTTATGGCAGATTTTGCTCTAGCCGACATATGTATGTTGACCACCCCGGGCTATTATGAATAAAAGCGCAGTTTTTCTTGTCTTTATGAGTGAGTGAGTGAGTGAGTGAGTGAGTGAGTGAGTGAGTGAGTGAGTGAGTGAGTGAGTGAGTGAGTGAGTGAGTGAGTGAGTGAGTGAGTGAGTGAGTGAGTGAGTGAGTGAGTGAGTGAGTGAGTGAGTGAGTGAGTGAGTGAGTGAGTGAGTGAGTGAGTGAGTGAGTGAGTGAGTGAGTGAGTGAGTGAGTGAGTGAGTGAGTGAGTGAGTGAGTGAGTGAGTGAGTGAGTGAGTGAGTGAGTGAGTGAGTGAGTGAGTGAGTGAGTGAGTGAGTGAGTGAGTGAGTGAGTGAGTGAGTGAGTGAGTGAGTGAGTGAGTGAGTGAGTGAGTGAGTGAGTGAGTGAGTGAGTGAGTGAGTGAGTGAGTGAGTGAGTGAGTGAGTGAGTGAGTGAGTGAGTGAGTGAGTGAGTGAGTGAGTGAGTGAGTGAGTGAGTGAGTGAGTGAGTGAGTGAGTGAGTGAGTGAGTGAGTGAGTGAGTGAGTGAGTGAGTGAGTGAGTGAGTGAGTGAGTGAGTGAGTGAGTGAGTGAGTGAGTGAGTGAGTGAGTGAGTGAGTGAGTGAGTGAATGAGTGAGTGAGTGAGTGAGTGAGTGAGTGAGTGAGTGAGTGAGTGAGTGAGTGAGTGAGTGAGTGAGTGAGTGAGTGAGTGAGTGAGTGAGTGAGTGAGTGAGTGAGTGAGTGAGTGAGTGAGTGAGTGAGTGAGTGAGTGAGTGAGTGAGTGAGTGAGTGAGTGAGTGAGTGAGTGAGTGAGTGAGTGAGTGAGTGAGCGAGTGAGTGAGTGAGTGAGTGGAGAATGAGTGAGTGGGCGAATGCTAGACTGAGGGAGAGAGGAGACAGAGGAGTGAGTAGATGAGCAACTGAGTGAATCAGAAAATAAGTTGGGGAGGGAATGAGTGAGTGATGATGGTTGGATTTTTTTTTTTTTGGCGCAAGGCCAGCTGGGGCAAAGAGCACCAAACAAAAGTAGATAACAGAAAACAGTTGGTACCAAAATGTGTAAGCCAGAATAACCCTAAAATAAATTAGTGAGTGAGTGGAGAATGGGCGTGGTAGTGTGCGAATGAGTGAGTGATGGAGGGAGAGAGCGAAGAAAATGGTGAGTGAGCTGGTGGTTGAGCGAGTGAGTGACTGCTTAGCCTCTTATCATAGTTTCTTGAGCATCTATACGATATTTGACCGCGGACTCGTCCTCAATAAAAAAAATTTAAGGCCATTTTGCAATGGTAATGTGATTGGTCAGTTATTTGGTATCGTGTATATCACAATATTTCATCTTTGGTGTGCACTCTACACACATCACCGGAAACAATCAAGATGACCAAGACGTTGTCTTGGTCATCTTGCAAGCCCGGGACACCCAGACACGCACACGTTCTGCCTTTTGCCTATTACGCGTCACCACCATCCTTGCAAAACCACGCGCTTGCCACAAACCATCCCAGAGTAACTATCAACTTGAAGCGGTTCATCCATACACGTTTTGGAGAGACTACACTGGTATCTCAGGACCGCATCGTGTGTCAGGTCAGCACCATTATGCCCATCCATCATACCGCCTCCCGCCGAAAACTGAAAGCTGTGAAAGCCTGGGTACGAATCATACGCAACCAAGAAGAACGTCCTGATTTTAAGAGTATGACGATGCCGCGATCACAGCCTGATTATAGGTGATACGCAGCTAAGAACAGTTGCGTGCTTTTTGAATACAACGCTGCGTGTTCTTGCCCATGGACCGGAAACTTTCACGGTAATTACTTTGCGCAGCTTCTCTGTGAAACCAAAGTAATTTCTAGAACACTTTACGGGTTCTAAAAGGGCCAGCAAGGAATTAGTTTAAACATCACGCAGGAGCGATTAACAAATGTGAGACGCACCTATTGCTGCAACAAAGATTGGTGAATTACGTAAGCACCTATTTTACTTGTTCACATATTACGACGCATTAAGAAAGTTCGGACTAGCGGCTTTCAGTTGCATGTATGTTGGCGCCTTTACCACCCCTCCAAGTAAAGAGGCAGGCCCTCACTTAATCGCTTACGGTGCAGGCCTTCCACACTGTAACTAATGCACGCCACATTAGGATCTGGAGTGATGGAAAAGTTTCGCCTTCTATTCCCGAACGAGTTGTCCCATGGACAACACACTGAGACAACCAACTCCAGACAGCGACCCGTATCCCGACCTCGCCATATTATTACCATTACTGCGCACCATCCTGGCCCTACCGATTGCATTTCGCCGGGCACACACCGGACGGGTCGGAATAGGCTCGTTGCGCTGCACGCTACTGCGTACCCGCGCGACCCCGGCGCTAGGCCGATTTGGACAGTGCTCGTTGTCGCCGGCACTGGACCGAAGGCACTTCGCCACCGCGGCCGGGGATGGAAACGTGGCCGAGGCGGACAACGGAACGGTGGTGGCTGGCAGGCCGCTAACGAGCACGACGTCTCTCTTCCCCTTCTGCTCCGCCGCCTCTTCTCTTCCCCCTCTCTTCTCCCTTCTTCGTTCCCGCAGCTTGCGAAGGACTGCTGAAAGGGCGGTTGGGATAGGGGGGTGTTATTAATATCGATCTTCTACCCGCTCAGCGAAAGCCCCCGAGGGTGCTTTTCGCCACCCTCTTCTACACGAGCATGCCAACGCTACCTTGATCACGTAGGGAGACACCTTCCCGTCTAACCCCTATCTTCAGCGGCAGCCTATAAGTGACGCCGTAATGTTTATGTTGTTAAGGCATTTCCTTTTCGGTGTGTGGATTTTTTTTTTCGAATTACTATCGAAGACGAAGGGCAGCAGTTTGTCCCGAACTTGCACTGAGGCCTATTATCCGAGGCGGTGTCTGTACGCGCTCTTTATTGTAGGATTCCCGCACTTTTTAGTCTTCCCAGCATCTCCCTCCTTTTGCAGCAGCCGCCGTCGCCGCCACTGTCGCCGCCGCAGCCGCAACCTTCACTCGTGCGCTGTGTTGGAGAAGATCGTAATGGCCAATTTGTGCGCCACGGTGGCTGCAGTTGTCGCTACGTGTACCTGGGCCTTACTAAGCGGATGCACGGTGTCTTGTCGCTGAAAACGGTGAAAGTGTTGAGAGAATGAACATGGCCCTGCTTGAAAGAAAAAAAATAGCAGTGGCTTAGCTCGGCTATGCCAGGATATACGTAGCGTGAGCTAAGGTTCAGCTGGTAATGCTTAGTTTTCCTGGTTGTCTAGGATTAGCTTGATTATCATGCTTACTGCTGCTTCAATGACACACACACGGTATACGCATTATGTGACACATGTATACTTATCAAGCGGCTCCGGCGCAGCATCACCAATCGCCCAGAGCTAAACTGGTTTCCACAGGCGCACGCCGGTGTTGCTGCGACGCACGAACCATCGGTTCCACACCCAGCCATGATCATGATAATCAAGTGGACCGGGTCGCCAAGTGCGGAATGGAGGTCGGCGAAGACGCTGGGCGCGTGGGGTGTGTGAGAGACGCCGGGCAGCGAGCAACGTGCTGTGCGCCGTGCGACGTCCCTGCTCCTCGCTCATGCGCAGCACAGCTCTCCAGGAGCATCGCGAAACTGCCCAACCTCGGCCAATGTAGCTCACGCTACAAAAGGTGGAGAAGGCAAACGAATAAGCGCCTCATTCTGGTGCCATCACTAAACTTAGAGTGCGTCAGGAGTGGGATACTGGGAGAACGATGGGATTAGGTGGGTAAAGAAGGGAGTGCGAAAGAGTATGAGGGAAAAGCATCAGCAGGTATTTGTTGCCCTTAATTCTTCCGTCTGCCACTTGAGCACGGTTTACTGGGTGAACGTATGGCGACCAGTTTGTGTTCGCGCCTCTTGAAATGCTCAACTCTCAAGAAATTTTGTACATTTGTTTTTATTTTTTTAATTTTGTAGTGGATTATAACTTTTGTCACCTACGTCGCGATGTTAATTTCCAGCGAAATCAGGAAGTTCTTGCATTTATCCCACCATTTAATGTTCAGATATGGAGCGTGTTGTAAGTGTCTCAAAGCCAGACAAGAGACAGAAAGCGTCCACCGCACTCAGTCGGTGCAACGTAATGTGATTTCAGGGCAGCTAATGTCCTATTTAAAGTCACAATGCGTTCTCGCGAAAATTTCTCATGAAGTGAGTGGTCTAGGTGGGCCACAGAGCGCATCACTGATCTCCTTGCACACGGCATGTAACATGGTGTTTTGTTATTCGGCGTTTCTTTCAATTTGTGGCCGCTTATCGCCTGTTTCGTGCCTCTAAAAATCTGTTCTCTTGAAGCACTTACTTTCGCAACGACTTTTTTCGATTTCTTTCCGTCTTTTCTTTGTCTACTAAATTCCTTACACACATTTCCGTTATCACGCAAGAGCCGCAATAAAAATGTCCTATTGTCATGCCAAGCCGTCACACCAGTATACAGTAGCCGACATATTTTTCGGTCCTGAAGGGGAAGGAAAAATAGTCCGAATAAATCAGCAGTCTGAAAAATGTGCGAGTCATTATTCCTATGGGAAAACTGGTGGTTCCTCAGAAAAGTCCGGAATATCCAGCAAATCCGAATTTTCGGAGTCCGAAAAACCGATCGGCTACTGCATGTCGTATAGGATTGTTAAAACTGGCGCAGTTATGCTCACACGCGTTGCTATCCGAGAGATAAACGCGTCGTTTTCCATTTGAGAAATCCCTCGTATCATAAAAGAACCTGACACTGGAAGTGAAAACGACCTCAGCACCGCATTCCGTAGTCATGAATGTTGACTGCATGCACAGAGCAGTCAATATTTTGTGAGGCTCCGAAATAAAAGGCAAAATCTTAAGTATCTAGTATTTTTACCAGTGCAATTCTTATCTGCCGATTTAGCGCGAAGTTCGGATCCCCAGTGTATACTGTGCATACAACGAACGGGTTTTCAAATTATTGCTGAGATTTTTTTCTTTTTTATTATGGTTAGATTCCCGCGTCGAGCACGTAGCTCCCAACTTTGTGATTATACAGCTGCCGCATTTTTCAAGCGAAAAAATTGGACGTGTATCTGCTTTTTTCATTTCAAGACGATAGTCGCCTGGCGCCTCTAGCAAGCAAACGCGTCCCTTCTCTTTCCCGCTCACCCCTCATGCTGTTCCCCTCCAGTCTCGTTCCTTCCAATATAACACGCTACAGCTTTCGTCAAGTCAATTTAAATTTACCGCGTTCCACTGCTCCAAGTCGGGTGCCTCGATGCCAGCGCTGCCGAACGGCGGAGACGCGCGTGAATAGAGGCTCCTGATCGACTACAACGTTTATAGAACCACGTTGCCCTACTCCACGAGCGTTCAAAGCGGAACGCGAAACCTACATAGTGGAACCTTTCGTTGCTGTTGCCATCTGAATTTTTGAATTCCGTCGAATAGCGGGGGCAACAGCAGGCGAGGGTTTTTGCAATGAATTTAGTATTTTATTTGCTATCGCAAAAAGCTGGCATCCGTAACTTTTTTAATAAAGGAACACTGCAAATATCACTCATGTATTGATTTTCTGCCCTATATTTGCGTAATGTCTTGTTCTTGTTCAACGATGTTGACAAGTATCAACACTAACACCGGACTTAGACGTTTAGATTTGGCTGTAAGTATATAAGACTATTGCGCAGCATCTGTGTTGCTTTGGCCAGGCGGCTGAATCAGGTGACAGAGAGACAGAAATACAGGCAGACAGATAAAAAATTTCCCGTTCAAGTAGCCCAAGAAAGACTGCCGTATTCTAAAAAATCTCGCCTTTTTTTCAAAGGAGACTTGTTTTAACCCTGCATCCCGCTTCTCTGCACAGCAGTACCAACGCTCCCCGAAACACTCCAACCTTTATTTCGTCCCTTTAATCTCAAGCAACACTGCACAGAAACTCGTTCCTTCGGTAATGTCTACTCCGGTTGTTTATGGCGAGGAAGGTCGCAAAAGTTGGTTAGCAACGTCCACCGACCCTGCTCAACTCTTCGCTGGCAATGAACGTCCACGAAAGCGCAGAGAACAGCAGAGAACAAACTGGCATAAATAATACAAACACGGGAAAGAAATTACGGGGCAAAGTGGTTGCAGTCAGCATAAACTGAAATGAAGTTGTTTATCTGCATAATAAATGTGCCCGCTCTTTGTTCTTCGCCGAAACAACGCACGGATGTCGCTCTCAGAGGAGATCTCCTCTCGCCTAAATATTTATGGCTCCCCGAAAGTTTCCCGGCACACGCCCGACGGCCCCTTTACGTCCCACAGTAGCCTTTCTCGTCTATGTTTTCACCGTTTGAACAACTGGATGGCTGGACGAAGCAAGGTTCAGCATGCAGTATTGACGATGTTTTCGAGTCGCTACCGGAGCTCACCCCCGTCATACAGCAGCAAGGCTACAGGCGAAAACATCAACAACAAAAGAAAGCAAAGATATTGCAGGCGTCTAATCAACCCTTGCATCTTGAAGCTAATGACGAGACTTTACGACGCCTCTCCGTCCTGTTAGATGGAGACGTTATACTGTCCGCGATGGAATGAGGAGAAATATAATCGAGTTGCGCTTCTCGGCCATGTATTGTCCCTTAGAGGCATGAAAAAGTGTAATAACCGCGCTCTACGACGCTTTTATGTGTTCCGGTTAAAGCCATTCTTGTTTGCTACAGATTACAAATTTATGAGCGCGGAAGGTCAGCATCGTCGAAGCAGTAAAATAGGAAAATTAGGTTGCCACCACTTTGGCTAGACAGTCCGAAGTTATGTCTCAGCTTTGCAAATATCTTGAGGGAATGCGCATTGTCACCATGCTTGGCACGCACTATTTCTGGCATATTCGTGAGAGCACAAGATAGGATGAACACCGCTACGCATCTTGGCAAGCATCCCGCAGGTAATCTTGCCAGACAGCCCCAAAAACTTGAATGCAGCTAAAATGGCGATGCAATACTCGTTTGCGCAACATTTAACACTAAACAAATACGCTATATCTGGGAGCCATTTATCACACACCATAAACGCACGCTTAAGGCCGTGTTTAGCTGGGCTGAGTATACGCGTGAGGTCGACTAGTCAAAAAGTGGCGCGAATTGCATCAGAAAAGGAAAACTAAAAACCTTATTCACCAAAAAAGTGAGAGAAAAAACTCTAAAGCCGATGTAGTTACCAATCACGAAGCCTACTCAATACGTTTTAATTTTTTTTAACCATTTGGGTACCACTACTCATGGACCTCAGGATTTGGCTCTAATACCAAGAACAGTTGATTATTTACGTTCATGTTGCAATAACGTTCCATTTATTCTGTATAACAACCGTAACTACTTAGCACACATAACCGAATTCGGTTCATTAGCCTAATCTACCTTAAACTAGACCGACCCAACGCATATTTCATTTACTCTGTTGTATTTTCTTCTCGGTTTTTGTTCGTTGCGCAACTTTCAACACCCCTTTTAAGACTTCGCTCATATTAAAATGTTTTGGCAGTGTTTGCGAATATTTCGCGTGGTATTTAATGCTCAAATGGTCATCATTATCTTCTCCTTCATCCTCATCATCATCGTCATTGTATTTATCATTATGTCGCTGTCGTTGCCTAATATCATTGAACCAACTGTTTACGTTATAAATCAATCATTACGGCGATCAAGTCGAGTTTTTATCGCACTGTTTGATTCCTGAATGACCTTTGTAGAGGCACACAGCAATAAACAAAAACGAAAAAAATTATTTCATAAATATGCTATCTCCAGTGAACACCAATAAAACCGACTATTTCCACAGGTTTACGGTACTACTAATAAAAGCGAAATATTTAACGACAACTATAATTACAATATTACAGCGAAATATGATTGACGCACCAACTTCGTCCACGAACCTGTAAAAGGTATGAGTTACAGTGGACCGCGCTGAAGGCAGGAAACCGAAAATCCGCGATTCTTCGTGCCTATTTCGATCGCTGCTTACAGTTCGGCGCAGATCTCAAATGCAAGAAAGGAGGTTTTTTTTTTTTTTTTTGATCTGGCGGGTTTCACGTGACGCTGCAAGAAAAAAATATCCATTGAAACTGCTGCATAGCGGAAAAAAATGTTTTCTGTAGACAAACATGCGACGGTGATTGATATGAAAAAAAAAACAAAAACTACTCCGCAGTATTGTCGACGCGAAGGAACCCGTTTTCGGTTCTCAACCATTTCGGTTTATTGAAAGAACAAAAAATATGAGCACTACCCGCAAGCAGCAACCGGCGACCCAAATAAAGCAAAAATGTTCAGGAGCAGTTCCGCCACTTAACGTGCATTCTCTGCTCGCTCTACGTTATTGCTTGCCGTCTATGTTTTAATCAAGCGAAAAAACTTCGGATAGAAACTCGTTCCATAAGAAGTTGGGTGGCCGGCACGCGAGAAATCGCTCTTCTAGCACTCGTCTACAAGTGCAAACATGAAGTCGACGCCTAGCAACGGTCACTGCAGCCAAACCAGGCTGTCATTGCACTTACATGCGTACATACGCACATCCGTGCAGCCGTGAGCTTAAGTTTTCAGTCAGTGGCAGCGTTGGGGAAAACTGAGCTAACAGTTGCGCCACCTAAGTGCACGGCACTTGCTGTCGAGATCTGCACACTCTACAGGCGTGCCCAGTCAGTATTGCAGGCATGCCACTATCACTTGCATCTGCGGGGCTCTGTCTTTTTCGATAAATCAGTGCCAGGGGAACTACGCTGGCTAAGGGCGTAGAGTTTTGTACTAAAAGCTAGAGGGAAGACTGGTACTGCAATAGTTCAACCACCATGGAGGTGATTGTGTGCCGTAGACCTGTGATTCTCAAACTTCGCTTAACCTGAGGCTTGGCGGTTGTAATGGGCACTTTCGGTTTCGGTTTCGGTTTCGGCGTTGAAAGCGTCGACGGCTCGTTACGGGGTTGACTTGCTGCTTGTGCCCGGTTCCAGTAGCTCAAATGAGCATTGCACCACCCTATCTCTGAAACCGATTTTCTTCGGCTTCAATATCTTGAAGAGAAGTTTAAAAAAAAGGTATAAGCACGAGATAAGAACTAGCCCACCAACTCTGCCTTTGGAACAGCGTTACCACCAATTACGCGAGCATGCTGTTTCCCCAGAAGGTGTGTACATCAATAGCCCGAAGAGGCCAGCGAGGTTCCCCTAGCGCCAATTCATCAGGGCGTGAGACAATGGCGAAAAAGCGAGCGACCTGCGCTGTGCGCGGTTTCGACAACAGGCGCTACGCAGCAGAGATGCCGCAGAGGTTAGTTTTGGCCACCGCTCCCATGGTCCGTAAACTTAAGCTCATGGCTGTACATGCGTGCATGCGTGGGCGCTTTTTACACATGTGTGTACCCCTTAAGAGCAGGCGAAAGTATCTCAGTGCTCTAAACCAAACCCCTGTTTCAATACTTCAATAACACTTCAATCAGACAAAGCAGCGGCGCGACAATGGCCAAGCTCAAAAAGTAAAAAGGGGCAGTTTGTTTTTACGAAATAATTTTGAAAGTGCTGTTTGAAGCCAGGTTATTTATATTCGATAAAAATCATGAGGGCCGTATAGGGGCGGTTCGGGTGCTTCTCTTTCACCGTGTCTCCCACGATTTTCCCCGATCCGCGTTCGATTTATGTCACACGCACAAGCCGTTATACCTTGCTCTCCAGGTCGTTTGTGAGGGCCAAAAGCACCTGTGTGCTTCCCGTTACCCGGGCTGACTCAAATTTGAAGCGGCGAACGCACTAACGCCCAGAAATGAGAGACGAAAAAGGAACAAAAAAAAATACCGGGGGAAAGGTCGTAAAGGTTGCCATTACTTTCCCCCGTGCCTGAGGGAAGAAGCAGCCGCGCACGCAATGCGGGAGCAAAACCGCCGCGCCGCCGCTAAGAATCACAAACAGCGAGCAGCAGCTCCTCGAAATCACGTTCCCCCATCAGCGACCGCGGCTTCTCGCGCGAGCTGGCTGCCTGTTTGCCGTGGCGTGGGTAAACGTAAGCCCGAGTGCTCGCAGGCAGGCCATGCAAAACACAAGGGGGGAGGGGGAGCGCGGAGGCACGACCCAGCCGTCGTCAACAATTCCAAACGGAACGCAAACACGAGATGCTGGGACGTGGCGTCTGCCGCCTCGACGACGGAGTACTTTTTTTTTTTCACCCGATAGTGTGGTGGAAGAGGGGGAAAGGAACATCGAGGTTAGAGGATGAGGGGATGGCGGCTCCAGGCAGCGCAAGCACGGCAGGGATGCACGGGGTGCTGATCTAGACAAACATTGCTGCACGGCCCGTTGCATTAGTTTTAATCTAGAACCCGGAACCATTGTCGTAGCGTTCGCAATCATGCAACGCTGCTGCCAGCCGCTTGTGGAAAGCTCGCCCGTCGCCGATCGTTGCGGTTTCTTTCAACCCCGTCTCCCCTTTTTGTCCCGAACCATCACCACCGACTGACAAGGCCTCGAAGGGTTTCGTTCGTAAAAGTATATTAAACTCCCCTATCACTCTCCGATTCCTTCAGTGTTTACCTCATTAGGATTTGCTTTACCTTGACTACTGGAGTGCTCGAAACCGCGCCCTTCTCTTGCCGCGTCTTTGAAGGCCTTTTATGAGGTTGGTGGTGATTGGCCAACTCTGCGGGGGAGGAAGAAGCGTGTCGCGGCGCCTGGTGGTCGTCTTTCTGGCCGCGTGCTGCGAAGCGAGCGCGATAGTTGGCGATGCTAATGTGCCAGAATTGCGTCGCACGGGCGCGTGCGTGGAGGACGAGCGAGGCGGGCAATGGGATTACTCCGCGGTCGTCGCGTGGACGCCGAGTTTGGCCTTCTCAAGATTTACGGCACCGAGATTGCCGTCGTCGCCGCGGGGCGAGGGAAAATTGTTCCGGGAGCAAATGGGTGAACTTTCTTCCACTGATATCTTTCCCCTGGTTGTTTCACCCACACCCCGCTTTTATTCTAAACTTCCCGAGGCTCTTTGTGTTCCTGTACACGTGGGTACAAGTTCGGAATAATACGAAGAGGATGAGTTGCTCTTGGAGACCTCGGGGCCAAATTTTAGAAAGCTCCTTACCTAATTCTTGAAGGCCACGTACATTTTTAAGAAAAATGGTAAGCAAACAGTCAACTCAGGAAGGAAATCCGCGTAAGGTGAGGAGCCTTTTAAAATTCGGCCCTAAAAATTTGCCTAAAGGCCGCTTACGGGGAATCCTTATTGAGGTGAAAGCGTTTTATAATTTGGCCCTTAGTTCTTGTTTCTTTTTATTCAGTCTTAAGAATGCACAATTATTATCCGTTCTTGAATGAAACTTGAGAAATGATAGCATCTATGTCTACTAAGAAAAGTGCAACGTTGATTGACTAAGTGACTCACCTACGCTCAGCTTATGCTCCTGTACATGTATGTATGTATGTATGTATGTATGTATGTATGTATGTATGTATGTATGTATGTATGTATGTATGTATGTATGTATGTATGTATGTGTGTGTGTGTGTGTATGTATGTATGTATGTATGTATGTATGTATGTATGTATGTATGTATGTATGTATGTATGTATGTATGTATGTATGTATGTATGTATGTATTAGGTATTCCCTATACAATGAAAGGAAGGTCCACCAGCAGGCGTACATTGTCTCGCGTAGGGGCGGGCACAGGAGCTCCTCCTGTACCTAGAGATTTCAAAGTAGGGAGTACATTTATTACGTGGTATGGGTGTTTAATATGATGTGGTTTTCTACCTTACTTAAAACCGTAAAAGTAAGTTTTCGTGAATTATCGATAGCGAACGTGCCCGTGTCGCAGATTTTAAATTATGGCGAACAACAACACCAATTAGTGATGGCAGAGGCGCCTACGATGAGAAAGCAGGGTTTTCCCAGCCGAAAATCAGGGCAGGCATTCCCACTTGAGGCTTAGAACGTTAGCCCTCGCATCTCCTTGTACGGCTTAGCGTCGCACTTCATGGACGTAAATAAATTTCGAAGATAACCTTTCCTACACGTTCCAAACCACGGCACCCCCCAAGGTTGGATACTATATATCTCTCGCACTCTTTAACATAGCCCTTATCCTTCTCGCTGTCGCACTCTCCAACATACCTTCACTCCAAAGTAATCTTACGCCGACGACATAAACGACATACCCCTCTGGGTAACTTACGGCAGCGATACACGCATCGAATTCACCCTTCAACTCTCAACGCAAACCATCCTAAACTTTTCCCACATTGCAGGCCTGCAATGCGTCTCTGAAAAGTCACATATTCTTCTCCCGCACCCCCGCCGGCGATCCACATCTTGGCTTTCCCCCATACAAATCCCCATCAATGCACAGCCGGTAACACTTACCCCAACCCTCACCGTATTCGCACTGACTCTACACTGAAATCAATGCAACGTGTTGGAAGGAATGCTTGCCCGGCACCACGCGCATGACGTCAAGGGCATGGCGCGAGGCGCGGGGAGGGAGAGCTTTATTCTTTTCACTACACTACACGCGCGGGTGTAGTGGAATGTCCCACATCCTCCCCTTTTAAGGAATGTTACATCTTGGAGTCCGATGGAGCCGCCTCTCTGGACGGGCTCGCCGCTGTACGGTTCCAGCTCGGCCGGATCTACCGCAGCGATGGTATGGACTTGGGGTCGATCCGCTTTTCGTCCGTGTCGCCCTGGTGAAAGCTGTCGCCTCCGCTTGTGTCGTCGCTGCTTTTTCTGCGAGCGGCTCCTCGCTGCTGCTTCTTAGCCTTCGCTGCGGGTCCGACAGGAGAACCTCGGTTGATGCGGACAGCGACTCGTTGCTCGGGGTGTAGTCTGAAAACTGCCTCATACGCGATGGTATGTGCTGCTGCTCTGATGGTCTGCGCTGCTGCGCTATGGATGCCCCTCGCACGGTGGCACGGGCGTCTTCACTACTTCACTATTTTCCAGCCTTCCGGGACAACTACGACGTCCCACGGAGAAGCGAGGCGGCACGGGCCACTTCACTATTTTCCAGCATCGTCTCCGTATCCGCCGCGGGTGGCCGCTCCAGCGCGCCGGTGGTTCGAAAGAACTCGCCGTCAGGCAGCCAGGTGACCGAAGGTTCGAGCAGCGATTCACCCCTGTTGTTGGCGAAATTGCTGTACCACGGATCGCTCGTCTCCCCGCGATGGTGCCGCGGGCGCCTCTGTCAGCACGGCTGCCACGCGGATGGTGCGGGCGCTGCGCCGGTTGTGGCACGGAAGCTGCTGGGGGATGTTGCGGAAATTTCCAGCGCTCGGGCGTTGCTTGCCGCGAGGGTAGGAGGGGTCCGCCACGGGGAGTCCAGGGCGGTGTCGATAGCCATAACAGAATCGGGTCCGCGATGTACTCTGGAGGGCGGTGCTCGATGTCCTGCTTCGACGGTTGGTTGTAACCGTAGGTGTAGCTCATTTCTTCAGGACTAAGATAGCGCTCTCGAATCAGCTCTGAGAAGGTTTCCAAGCACATTCGCTGAAGCTCTGCCTGGTCTGCTCGTACGGTGTAAGTGGTGCCGACACATTGTTCACTGACGGGAACAAACCAAGGTTGGTGATGATGGCTGGTTTTCCGAGTAGGGCTGCGCGTAGACCAGGTAAGATGTAGACTTTTTCCACGCTTTCTCGGCCGTTGAGCTTGAAATGAAGCCTTGCCAGTAGCGAGATGCGCAGAGTCTTTCAATCTGGACCCTGAAGCCTCCGGTCGGGGGAAGTCAGAACGACGTGCTTGAAGAGCTCTCGAAATTGTCGCTCCGGGATAACAGTCTCGTCCGCTCCCGTGTCGATTTTGAAGACCAAGGTCTGTGACTCGACGAGGGGAGAGACTTCCCATTAGGATGAAGCCGTCGTCGCCATGAGGCCCAGAAAACCTGGCTCCTGCTCGATGTTCCGAAGAGCATTTGCTCAGCGGCAGACGGTTGAGAAATGGCCCTTTTTCCCGCACTTCTGGCAGACGCAGTCTTTGGCAGGACAGATGGCCCTCGCGTGACGCTCTTTGCCATACCAGCCGCATGATTTCTTGAAGCCCCTCGGGTGGTGTGTGGTTGGGGGTGGCGTTGCAACTGGGTCTTTAGCGGGTCTACTCCGCCGTACTTTCAGAGCGTCGAGGTTGACTGCTTCCTTTGGCGCGCTCGATAAGAGTTCTGCCTGCTGCTGTTGGACTGCTTCATTCTGACGAGCGATGGTTAAAGCCTTCATTAGGTCTAGGCTGGGGTCAAGCTGCAGAGTTTGTGACAGTTTATGGTTCTTGAGGCCCACGACTAGTCTGTCTCTAATTAACTCTTCGCGGAGCTCCCCGTAGTTACAAGAATCTGCTAGTGCGTGTAGGGCTGTTGCGAAATCTTCGACTGACTCACCATCCAGCTGGACTCGGGTGTTGAATTTCGCCCGCTCGTAGATGATGTTTCGCCGAGGTATGAAGTAGTCCTCGAAGCCCTTAAGCACTGCGTCGAAGTTGTTCTGCTCGTCAGTGGTCAGCCTGAAGGTATTAAAGATGTCCTCTGCCTGGGGTCCCATGAGGTAGACCAGTGCATCCACCTGGTATTCTTTGGGTCGATCGCTGAGCCCTGAAGCAGCCCGGTAGCGGAGGAAATGTCTCTTCCATTGGGGCCAGTCTGAATGGGTCAGGTGAACGGGTGAACGGGCCAAGGTGAACGGGTCAGGTGCCGTGATCTGGAACGAGGCAGCGCTGCCGTTCTTGTTGGCCATCGAGAATGAGTCGCTCGCGAAGGTCGCAGGCAGGTCTGTAGTCGAGGGAAAGCCCGTAGACGAGGCAGAAGCGGCTTCAGAACGAGGGTTGGTTGGGTGTGCTGACGTGCCGTTCAGGCGGAGAGCAGCGGTCAGCACATCCCGTTTCTGACACCATGTTGGAAGGAATGCTTGCCCGGCACCACGCGCATGACGTCAAGGGCATGGCGCAAAGCGCGGGGCGGGAGAGCTTTATTCTTTTCACTACACTACATAACGCTTCCACAATACACTAAGTAAACACGTGACAGAAATAACAAGGCGCGTTCGCTGGATTCCAGCCCGCGACCACGGCCCCTCCAAGAAAGACGGATTACAAATCATTAAGGCGCTCTTCACCTCACGTCTCACCTACTCCCTACGTTACCTATCGTGGAAAGAATCAGAACTCGACAAACTGGAAGCCTTGCAGCGCAGAGCACACCGAGTAGCACTTCTCCTTACCTCAAACACACCCACAGTCCACCTTCTCTCAACTGGCACTTTGAGCACGACTTCCGAGCTCCTCAAAGCTCACCACATCAGCCGATTCGCACGCGAACTCAAGCTCACTGGCCTAGGCAGCCCCCTACCCCACTCCCTAATTGAGCTTCACCCCCTACTCCAACCTTCCCACGAATACTTCGAAGTCACCCTTCTAAGACGCATACATCCTACCCACCAACACGCAGCCCGACGAAGCGCCCATGCCTTGCACATTTACGCCTATCCCCCAATTTACCGACACCATTAATGAAGAAATCAGTGCACCTAATGAAGCAACAAACCCAATTCACAAAGCGTGCTACTCCAGTTCATCGCTGAAACAGCCAATAATCCCCCCCCCCTTAAAAAAAAGAACGGCGTTTTCTGCATTTTAAACGGTCAAAACTGGCCTCTTTTGCATAATTTCAAAATGGTTTTTGCAAGACGGATACAAAGTTTTTAAGTATGATCGGTAACAAAGGCCAACCTGGGAAACGCGGTTTTTAAAAATGCTAGCGTTAACAATCGATGCTACTGGCTCTCCTAGAACCACTTATACTTTATAGCTTCTGAAAAAACACATAATTGAGGCTTTGGGAACTGACATGCGCACGGGGATTGAGGCTCGCTATAATGGAAGGTTGCAGAGTGGTTTTAACGACTAGCGTTTTTATATAAGTTTTTGGAAAACAAGTTCTTGGAATCATGCCTCTCTGCATTTCATCTTCATCTCGTTTAAAATTAACCAGAGCCAGCGATTACGGTTAATGCCAAAGACGAAGAGACGAATCCTGTGAAACGATAGCTAAGGAGTGCGGTTTGTGTAAAAAGCGAAGCCTATTAATATTGTGAACTACACGGCAATAAAACCCGTCGCTACTCCTCCTCCTTCAGCACGGGGAAGCAAGTGAGACGCCTATCTTTGAGGCTTTACTCTCAAATCCTCGGTGCGCCGATGCAAGGCCAAGCAAGGGGGGAAAGGGCCACTATTATCCCCGTGACTTCCGAGCAATATATTGAAGCTGCGGCAGTTTGGAGGCCCACTCCGGTCTCAGTTCTCCAACCACAACTTTTTCCCCGCGAAACGGGCCGCCAGACAACTCCCACAGCTTGGCTCTGTTGCGTGCTTCTCCGCAGGGCTAGTGAGTCTTGCGGAGAAGCCAGCTTTTTCAAGCGATTTTTTTTTTTTAGGCGGCAGGCGCACAAAGAGGCTTGGGCAAGACGGCAGTAAGCGAAGGCGCTTTGAGAACACGAAGTAATAAAAAACAATGTTTTATTCAAGTTTCCAACCATTGTTTGGCCTTCTCACGCGCTTTCAATATAACCTCCGCGCACCGGTGGGGTATTTTTTTTTTCGGCTTTTGTGTTTGTTCGAGCGTATGGCGCGGCACGGTGTGCGACGCTACTGTCCATAATTTATCCGCTCTGAAAGCGGAGAGCGTCTGTTCGCCCGTGTTGCTTCTATCATTGCGCGCTCTTCTTGTTTAAGCTTTTGTATAACGGGCCGCTCCTCCGTAATTCTCCGGCCATTGTTTTGAGCGCTGGGTTTCGCTGCGTAGCTTTTGTCTTCCGGCGCAATATAAAAAAAAATACGCTTTTTCGTTATCTTTTACGGCGAGCGCCCCGTTTTTCTCTTTCGGAAGAGTGCCCCAAATGAAATTGCGATTCGGACGTTTTATGTCTGAGTGCTTCTAAATGTGAGCTTGTTGTTTTGGAATCGCGTTCTCCTTTGTTGGACGAGCGCTACTATTTCAGATGTAACGCTCAAAAAGAGAAAAACGAAAAGCAATGAGCAGCTATGAGGACCATTTTTTTCGCTGAGAGTACAAACAAGTTGCAGCTTTGTTTTTGCCTTCCTCGCCCGACGTGCCCGCGAGAATTCAAATCACATGGAACGTTTTTTTAAACGCTTCAAGGTGAATGTAACAGTCAAGATAAAGCACACGCGATGAATATATGAAAACTGCAGTTTTAGAGTGGTGCACTAAACATCCAGCTATTAGTTCTACTGTGAATCTCTCTCTGTACGTCGTTGTGAGCTGTCACTCAGACCGCCGTGCATTTTTGTGTTCTTAGTGTATTGAACTTAGTCACGAGTACAGAAGCAGATGGAAGACTTTGGGGTGAAAACTCTTTGTCGAATAGATAAATAAATCAACCTCATACCAACACAGTTGCGGAGCTTAAAATGCCAGCAAAATAGCCTTCCAAAAACACATATTTGTACATTTACGAGTAATTTAGTGCGTCCATTATCATTTTCAGTATTGCGGAAGGGACAATTTTAATATCTTTTAAGGGCTTAAGATGGTACAATAGATGCCTTATTTCTGTCCAACCAAACACAATCAGTGAAGTAGTGAAGATTCAATAAGATGTGGTCAAGGTTTTCGACACACGCTCCTCCAGCATAAGTCACGATCGCTTATGTTCCTAAATTGGAGGCGGCTAATAAGTAAAGCTAGCCACACTTATAAGTACCCCGAAGCACGCTAGTGCATTCAAATAGGCGCGCCCAAAGTTTTTTTCCCGATTGCGTCACTGTTCTGACTCATAAAATGCACTTGGACACAAGGTGCTTCACTTTCAAGGGGAGCCAACGCCGTGCACTGGCTTTGCTTCTGCTGAAATTTTCCTTCACTACTACTGTTTTATGCAGACCGGCAATAGAGGAATTAGAACATGAATCCAAGTTTAATTGCAGAAATATATACACGCTCACAGTTGAGCATAAAGAAACCAATGAATAATACACAAAGTGCATTAAATAACCAAATGTAACAAATGTAACGTCGTTTTTTGTTATCTATAGTCCATTCTATATTATGACGTGTTGGTTGGCGCGCGCTATTTTAATCGTCTTCCTGACCACGCAACTGCCGGTACTCGAAGCGATAGCCATACGGTGATATGCCATTTCTTCTTTGTGATCTTCAATATTCACGAATCAGAAAATAAAACAGCCAAATTATCGTCATAATCGATCTTAGAAAAATGATTCGTTATTACTACTTCACTTCTTGGCATTGAGTAGAGCTGTGGTGATACTGGGCTGAGCAACATTACCCAACCAGAAATATTAGGTTGCTCCCTTGGGTTCCTTACTTTCCTCCCTTATGTATGTTTATTTGATGTACTCAAAATACGATGCAGCAACTCCACCACTACCGCTTGCTTTGACACTACCTCCGTACGTATGTCCTTATAGGTTGGGCATTGCAAAATTCACTGATATTCTAATACTCCACACTAGCTTAAGCCAGAGACAACGGGAGAAAGGGCTACTGAGTAAGAGTGCGCGTAAGGATAACGAATTAAAGGCCAAGATCAAAATGTCATTACGAAGGGCAAAAGAAGTCACAAATTTAAATGTCGCCGTCTTTCGCAGTGTCCAGTCCGTACAGCTACCCGTCTTAGAGCCCAGAAAAGCTTCCTTTTTCCCTACAACGTTGGATTAGCACTGCGTCCCCGTCTCAGCACGAAGCCCTCGGATCTTTTGGGGCCATCTTCTGCCTTGACTCTTTTTGGCTTCCTCAGCCACGTGGCTTATGCTGTATTAACCACACTTCTGTACCCACGTACAGCGAATATAAACGATCATGGCCTCCCAGCCCTGAAGTTCCGAAGATGCTAATTCCCGCAAACGGCGCTTCCATGTCATTGCCCCTCGCATCAGTGTAGGACAGGACAGAAGCGCAAGTTCTCTCCTCCACCTTTATTATCTTTCATCCCGCGCCGCCTCCCAGTCTTCACTTCATCTTGCGCTTCTTTTATACCTCAGAGCTTGGCCGTCTTGCTTCCCATCTGAACGGCCAGCGCCTCTCGTGCCGACGTTCCCCAGAGGACTCCGGAGGCGGGATGAAGCAAAATCGAAAGCCCCTTGCTACGCAATATTCCCCGTCTTTGTTCTAGACGCTTAAGTTTGTGACGATCCCGGTTCCTCGCAGTACTTTATTTTCTTCCTCCTGCAGCCTCTCCCGGGAGCTGTGCCCGATCCTTTCGCTGAGGGGGCGCTTCTTTTCTGCTTTGCATAATGGGCTCATTTCGGTTGATCGTCGCGGGCTTTGCAGCGCCTCTTAGAGGACCGTGTCTCCGATCTTGATACCCTTCCCGCCCTCCCCGACTGGCGCCCATTTTAACCCCGCTGTTTCGGAGATACTTTCGCCCGAACGAAGCTCCATCTTTAAGCTCCATCTTTAGGCACCGGGGCTGCGAGAGGAGGCCGGAAAATATTCCGGGGGAGACCGCGCTTTGCTGTTATGCGTTCATATGGATCTGAGGAAGGTCGTCTCAAATGTATTGACTGTATTAAAAAACGCTTTATTCGCTTCGGAGCGAGTTACTGGCTTTTTATGCGCACTCGTTCGTTACAGTTTGATAAGCGTTGCTCCTGGCAGAAGTGGTTGAGCCGCTCAATGAACAATGAGTGCGAATGTGGAAAGAAAAGTGGCGAAGCCGAAATTCCTCGGATTCTGCGAGTGTTCGCTAATCCGAACAGTTAAATGGCCGAAAAACTGAACGCCATTGCGGGGAATGTCACAAAGCTTGTTTCTCGACTTTGCTCATTGTACGTACAGCAAAGGCGCGCTAATTCGAACTCGAAGGGGACCATAAAAGTGTTTGAATTAGGCGGAGTTTGAATTAGCAGGCGGGCGCTAGAATTAATGGACATCTCGCCACACTGCGCGAGCAGAACTCAAGAAAGCCACCTCCTGACTTCTAACCGCGAATTAGGCTGTACTACGCGTTTGTGGCAAGTGGTTTCGTAAACAAATGTTCAAGGAGCTCCAACAGCGAATGTAATTAATTTATCAGTCACTTATACACCACAGAAACAGGCACCGACATGCGTTCATGTGAGCAGCGAGCCGTAATGTCGAAATAATGACGCTGTTTATGATCGAAAACACTTTCATTTACATGGAAAAGTCGAGGCAATCAAAATTAAAAGTAATTGGTCGATTCGCTTTGGTTTTGGGCCGACTTTTTAGCCGAATTCTTCTGCGAGGTGCGATGGAAACCGGGGGATCCCAGTTCGAATGAACTGTTCTCGATACCGACGCGTTCGAATTATCGGGAGTTCCCCCCCCCCCCCCATTGAAATATACAGGGCTAGTTGTGTTGGGACCAGGGTGTGAGTTCGAATTAACAGGAAGTTCGAATTAACCGAGTTCGAATTAACGAGCTTTTACTGTATCACCTCTCTGCTTCCAACGTACAACCCACAACAGCGCCGTATGGTACGTCTCACCAGCAGCTATAGAATGTCTTGTCAAGGGGTAACAACACCCGTGTGTTCATTGGTAGAAATAAAAAAAAACTTGTTCTTCATAATACAGAAGTATTTGTCCCAGTCAACAGTGCCTGGCTTATTTTTGCTGGGTGAGCAAGGAGAGAAGAGAAACCGCGGCTTCATTTTACGCTCTACAGGTTCTACAAATTTTGAACTCAGAGGAATTTCCGGAATCAGGGGAGGAAGTAATACAAAGACATCGCATTTCGCCTCCACTTTCCTTCCGAAACGCGTCAGAAACACCCATGTTCCGTCCGTCCTGCTCAATATACGCCTTCGATTGAGCGGCGCACGCGGGTAGCAAAACTTCGTCAACAAAATTTAAGAGCCTCGCGAGGCTGTCGACAGCTACAGCGAAGCACTTTTTCGGTCGGGCTGCTACGAGACGTACGTGACCCGTCTTCCGCGCACGTTTCCCAGCGAAGCCGACGCGTTTCAGTCGACAAAGAAGCGTCTGGACCCGAAAAAAGCAGCACCTTTTTCTTCGTACCGGCATCTCCTGCTTCGAAATTCTTTCCTCAGTTCGTTCGTCGCGCTTTCGTTTAGCTTTCGCCATAACCGGTAGCCAGTTGGAACCGTGGCGCGGAATTCGAACAGCAAAAGAAGACCAACGCGGAGCGGACACAGAGCGCAACACTGTTGGCCATACGCCCTCAAAGTGATGGAGAGAGACGTGAAGAGAGAGGAAGCGAAGAGGAAGAGAAGGATGGAAAGGATAGCGTCTGGTCGCCGCCAGCGACAAACTCCGCGGCATCCACGGTGAAGACTCTGCTGACGTATTCTGCATTGCTGGTAGGGGGCGACGCGGCGCGCATAGCAATGCTGTCGCCAGCTCCCGCCCTATCTTTCTATATTTCCCTTTCGTTGCTTTCTGCTTATCCGGCTATCCGGCGGGGCTCAGCTAGGCTCAGCTGTTGAGTCGGCGTGCCGTATACACGCTTCTAGTCCCCTCCAGAACACTCGCTAGCGAGCGTCTAGCACTTTCGCCTGTCACTGTGGGCAACAGCTTCTCTCTGGACTCGTGTAATTGATTTGCCGTGTTTCCGCGGTTTGAGCCCCGCCCCGTGGCGTGCGGTTCGGCGCTTTGGGTGCCGAGTACCGGCCGTGGTCGGAATCGCGGTGGCAGCCCAAGCAGTCGCCCGGGGCACGTGTTTTCTGCGGCGACCGCCGGACTCGTTTTTATTGGCTGTCTTTGCCCAGTGTTCGGCGGCACAAGTGCTCAGCGTCGTAGTTGTCTGGTCCGCTACCGCCCCAGGCAGACGCCCGCATGCCAACCCACGTTGAGCGGCAGTGAAAACGCTAAGCGCAGAAAGTCAGGGACGTAAGTGTCAGAATTACGAACAGTAGAGCTGTCATTACTTTTTACATACTCTAATAACTTCTTGAAACGCCAGCTTGGGATCTGTAACTTGTTATTTTTGACTGAAGTTGTGTATGTCTTGGTTTCCCCATATGCCGTGCGCGAACCAATCGGCGTAGAACAGAAATATTCGAGGAGAGAGTACGGTTACAGAAAGCAGCTGTAACTCTTGTTTCATTGCAACTACTCTAAATCAAATTATATGATGATTGGGTGCTTAGACGACTCTATCATTACGTCGAGTGTCGTTTATTCGCCTTAGTTACAGCGAAGTAGTAAACGTAACGGAATTACTGTCTGCTGTTAATGCATGGCTGTCTATGGAGAGAGTATAATCAGAGAAAATGGTCGCAACTCTCGTTTTATTGAAATTATACCGACGCAAATTATCTGAGAATTAGCCGATAACAAGACTTCTCCCTACGCTGAGCTTCACAAACTTTCCATAATTGCACAGCTCGCAGTGAAATTCTAAATATCGTGAAATTCTCGTCTGCTGTCGATACATGAGCTTCTACGGCAGGGAAACGGACAGCCCCAGGTTTGTAAGCAGAATGAAACTTTAGCGCTTCCAAGTTTTATTCAGCTGGCTACTTATAGATGCTCAATCGCAAATTACGAACAAACGGGGGTGTGTTCCATCCTGTCTTTGCAACCAACTTCGCTGGTCATCCTTCTTCACAGTGTGAAAGGAGAGTGATTTCTTCTTTTTTTTTTTTTTTACGCAGAGTAACTGCGTATCTTGTGAAGTAGAAATTACAAATAAAGTATGCAGTCAGAAACGATAACACATGCGCAGGTAGAAAATACGATTCGGTTTTGAGCTGTCCTGAAGAAGTTAAAGCCAGTTCCACAAGTGTGAAATCTGCTGAAACAGCACGCTGGAGGCCACATCCCGCAGAGGGAGGAGGAGGAGGAGGGGGCTCTCGCAACGCCTTTCACCGCGGTATGTATGCACGTACTCGGAGTTGACCAACGGAGGTCTGTCAGCTTATCGGTACACCGTGTACTGGAGGGCTGTCGAGGAGGTTGCGCCATCTGTCGGCCCAGTGTGGTCCCGTCGCCGGACGTGACGAGCATCAACAGAGATTGCCAAGCCCTAACCAGGAAAAGTGCTTGGCCTGGCCTGTTTGCATTGAAGCGCTATGTTATAGAATGTGTCCGGCTCCTCCATGATAGAAAGTTTTTTTTTTTTTCTGTATAAGACGGCTCTTTATTGCTTCACACGAGCAACATTTCTGTCGTTTACCCAGGGCACGGTAAACTGGTACCAGGAATGTTATGTATCAGATCAAATAAACTAACCCGAGGGTATCACGTGTCACTGCAAGCCATATCTTTCGGTTTGCGCAAAGGCTACTAATTTTTTTCTTATTTCGTTTTTTATTAGTTTTTCAAAACCTCGTTCGACCAATTATCTGCATTTACGCTATTATAACGATTACAGGGGAAACTTTCGCGAAATGCATTATTGTGGAAATTCTCTGGGTTATAGGTATTGCCATTTTTCGTAATTTTTTTTTGTTTTTAGTTTTTCAATATTTCGTCCTACCGATTATTTCCATTTACGTTATTATAACAATTACACTTAGAACTTTCCCAAAATCTGCATTATTGTGGAAATGCCGGGTGTTCCATGGTTCGCCAGTTGCCGTAATTATTTTATATTTTTCTTAATTTTTTAGTTTTTTCAAAATTTTGTTCAACCAATTAACCACCTTGGTGGCTCAGTGGCTAAGGCGTTGCACTGCTGAGCACGAAGTCGCGGGTTTGAATCCCGGCCACGCCGGCCGCTTTTCTGATGGAGGCGAAAAGCAAAAGCTCCCGTATGTACGAGGTTTCGGCACACGTTAAAGCTCCACTACGGCGCGCCTCATCGCCTGCGTTGCGTTGGCGCGTTGAACCCTACAATCAATCAATCGTTCTACCAATAATCTCCATTTACGCAATTAAAATGACCACAGGTGAAACTTTCGAGAAATCTGCATTATTGTGAAAGTGCAGGCCGTTACACGGTCCTGGCTGAGGGGGTATTCGGCAAGGAATGCTACGCATTAAAAAGAGCGACTTACAGAAATGGCGTTTCCGGCTGCAGTAGAAGTGATGTCAGGGCCACTCCTAAGGTTTCTTTCCTCCATGTTCTCTGCTCTTTTGCCGATGATGATGATGATGATTGTGGTGGTAATGATGACGCTTCTTTGGCACAAAGGCGCCTTGTGTCGTGGTGGAGGAGAGGTAGAATGTCGGCTTCACGCTGTGGAGGACAGTAGTTCGATTCTCTACGGGTGCGTTCGATTTTTTTTTTTCTCCTGCTGGCGTTGGCGCTTTCGAGAAGTTAAACCGCATATTTCAGCAAAAGAGAGGCCCCTTACGCAAAATTGTTGAACAACGTACAACCCAAGCAGGAAACTCCTTCCCTCGGACTGTTTACTGAACACCTCCCTGTTGACTCTGGGCGTAGAGTCTCAGTTAGCCACACTGAGAGCAACCCAGCGGCGACGCGGCGGCAAGCGACGTGTCCTCTTTCCATGTAGTTCAGCCCGACGAACATACGGCGCCCTACCGCGGCAGATTTCTCGCCGCGCGAACTCCGTCGTGAAAGTTCGCTCCACGTATCCTAACCGTAACGCGTAACGCGGCCTCACTCACCCAAGCAGAGGCTTAGAAAAGAGTACCGCTTACCCTGGTCCGGATCGAGCGAGGGTCCCCCGCGTTGCGAAGCCGATGTCAATCTCATTGCGCGACACAGGCGCACGTTTCTCAGGTGCAAAGTGCAAAAGTGTTTACGCTCCGCCTTTGCAACAGGGGCTGCTGTTGCTAGGCCACAAATAAGTACACGGTAATAGAAAAATATCAATGTAAATTATAATATATCAAGTACACGATAATATGATATAATGAAAAAATCAGGAATTAGCGCACAATTATCCCAAAATAATAAAACTCAATCCAGGTTTTTTTCGGAGGCTGCGGCGTCCTCTCTTGACTACTTGTGGTATCGACGCCAGGCTGGTACTGAAACTAGTCAAGAGGGGGCGACACAGCCTCTCTACCTGCTTAGTGCTCCGAACTTGACAGGTTTTACGGGTAGTGGAACTGCTTTAGTTTATTTATTTTCTCTTTACAGCGGCCGCCATTTTAGGTATCCTTTGTGTTGACACAGACGGCGACAACGGCCAGTATTAGCGTTTGGTGAGGCATCTAGGTTATTGCTTTATACAAGAAAAGTGCAGCACTCCTATCAGTCCAGAAATTGCAGGTCTGACGTAAGCCGAAATAAAAGAATCCGACTACAATTACTGATGCCCGTTGAACTACTTTATCCGAAGGAACAGTACTCTGTTTAGGCAGCGTTGGACATGCAAAACCACGAATAAGCCAATAAGGACACTAGGAGTGCTGACCCACGCCAATAATTGCAAAGGTTGAAGCGATAACAATTTTACTCCACAGAAACCACGCCCACAGCTTCTGCTGCCCTCACGAAGTGCCCGGTGGGAATGTTTTCCTCAGGGCATTGTCGGCTGCATTTCTTAGATCCTGCAGCTTCTACAGAGCTGCACGAAATTAGTGAAGCAAAAAAAAAAAAAAGAATGATTTGAGTTGGGCGGTGACATAGCGGGAGGATAACACGGGTGCCAACAATATTCTCTTTATGCAAAGAAGTTCGAATCCCACATTTACATTTGAGCCGGGAAAGAAAGTAGTTTCAAACATTAATTTCCGGTGCCGCAGACCCGAAACACGCCGACAGCAATGGGCGCAAACAAGTGCTGAGGCAAATGCTAGATCGTCGCTAGCATTTCTATCTTTCCGTGAGCTTCAACAAGGGGCAGTTTCATTAACGAATCCCTTTGATGTTGGCCTTCTGGTTCCTTCCTTAATTAAAGCAGCGCCTTAATTACGACATAAAT
This sequence comes from Haemaphysalis longicornis, assembly GCF_048455015.1. Classification (NCBI taxonomy): domain Eukaryota; kingdom Metazoa; phylum Arthropoda; class Arachnida; order Ixodida; family Ixodidae; genus Haemaphysalis; species Haemaphysalis longicornis. The sequence continues at coordinate 102,606,882 of NW_027526335.1, read as the reverse complement.
CTTAATAGTAGCATTCCCAACGTCAACACGTAAATAGTAAAAAATCATGCGACGGCTACTCGTTACCGCTGCGTTTACTTTCTTAAAGAAAAAAAAAACCGTTCGTTGAAGTCTGCTTTCGTATGTGAATAAACAATGGAGCTTAAACTACGCGGTATCCTTAGTGGGCGCAAAAGTGAAGTAGTATTACAAAACAGTAGAATTAAGACGAAATTAAGGGAGCTGCAGAACTGTTAGTGAAGTCGCAATTATGTAAGAGAAACAGGCCGTTTGCAAAGATAACACGCACTCCAGTATTAAGCTGGTGCTTTCTGATGGGCCGCAAGAGAGTGCACTAGGACCCTAGATTTTTTTACTCTTTACTTAATAGATATTGTGAACGTCAGCCACACCGCTTCATTTATTATTATAATTTCAAACGACACCGCCATATTTTTCTGAGGAAACCACGTGGATGAACTTGGACGTAGATGTAATCTCACGCTCGATGAGCTGTAAAATAGTCTTATGCCAGCTATATGCGCACAATGAAAAAGAAAATGATATTTTGGCCAAAGAAAAAATCATCCGTCGCATGCCCCCGCGCGAGGGACACGTGTAAATGCAGAGCATAGTGGGGTTCCGTGGTGTTGGTGTTGGTTCTGTGTCGGTTTTGTGGCGCAGTGGGAAGAGCAGCATGTACCTCGCGTTCCGCCCACAGGTAGTGACTGCGTTGCATCAGCAGCTTCTTGACGTAATTTGAATGAGCCAAGGATATAAGGCGCGTTTGTAACCTGCCATTCTGTGTCGGCTTTGTGGCGCAGTGGGTAGAGCACCATGTACCTTGCGTTCCGGCCGCAGAGTCGTGGGATCGAAACCTGGCGCCAGATAGTATTTTTTTATATAGTGTAGGGGGAGGGGTGCGGACAACGACGGTGCGGACTACGACTACGGACGTCAACGCGGGTGACATCGTGAGTTACTGAAATGCTCTGCATTTAAAACACTGTGTCCTCTCGTCCTTCTATCACATCAAATTCACGACACGGAATTTGTGCGCAGTCTTATATTCCTAAGTGACGTGCTATTTGAAACCATGTATTGGATAATTACGAAGGCCGTGTTATGAGTTGTTTAAAACCTCTGATTCTACGTCCATACTAAGAATTCGTATACTTATGTATGTATACTTATACAAGGAACAACGACGAGGAAAAGAACAAACCATAAGCTGGAGCGGAAACTTGCAGCTAGTTCATTCAAAGAGGGGATTCTGTCATGTAGGCATGGTATATAGTAGCGTGGATACGATCATGATGCGGACGAAACAAACTGCACGAAACCCTAGCTAGCGTGCACACTTGAATAAACTAGTAGCAAGTTAGTGCACTGGCGTATGGTTTGTTCATTTCTTCGGCCTTATGCCTGGTGTAAACATGAAGCGCACGCAAATTTTGCCCTCAAGACGGTGCCAACTATCCCCTACTCAAGCGTTTCTTAGGTCGTCAAAGTCAGTGAAACTGCTAGTCAGTAACTTTGTTTTTTTTTTATTCAGATTAAATTATCAGCTTGTGTGGGGTGCTAACATATATTACTCTCCACAAACATTTTGCTAACTGCGACAAAATTTTCTTCGTTACTGCTGAGCTTGCTTGCTGCGTGCGTTAGGGGGAGCACGCTAGCTCTGGACCTTCGTCATAAAACTGGCATAGTAAATGTTTTCCATTCGAAATATTTTCGCTCAAGTTTTAGATTTTTAAGAAAAAAAACAAAGAAATGTGTGCACGATGTGACTCGGTCAGATACCAATTGTTTTTAGAGGATTCAGACCTTGGGCGCTGCCTACAGCTGGCTGGAATTCCAAAAAGAACGGGTAAAACACAACAGTTACCCTCTATTTTAAATTCGTTTTTTTAGGTTTACCTTCTTTTTCAATTTATAGAGATGTTCAGGGCGTGAACTACATTCTATGTGCAGCAAGAGTTGCTGCTATTTAGCGTTTTTCGGTATTTCGGTCGCTTCAGCTGTGGGTGAACTAGTTTTCTTGTTATTTTTGTGCATAAACTGAAGTGCACTGTAACTGCGTGCAATACCAAGGAATACGTGTCGTGATAAGAATTTCACAGCGATGTCCGCTCATCGGCCGGAAAATTTTGTGTCGTAAACAAATATCCAGGCAGGACCACTCAGTTCTCACTCAAGACACCGAGCGCATGCTTCAGGCTAATCAGGCATGCAGGATAGAACTCAGTATTCCAGTAAATAAAAGCAAGGGCCCTATTCTCGACTGCACAAATTGCCGGCATTTCGCCCATGTTTTTTTGCGTAAGCACGACGTAAGCAATCAGTGACGTGCTGCACCTATAACTATGACGACATGCAGTGTAATTTGACGAGTCACTCATAAAGATCGCTACCAAGGTATCAAATATTGTGCAAGAAAGATATAAAAACACTTGGCATGTACTATAAAAATTAAGACGGTAGCCGAGGCTGGCAAGAAAAACACATTTCTGGAGGTCAAATTTGGCGCCAACACCACAAGGCGATCGAGTAACGTTGATCCAAAAGCGAGCGAAAGGCGGATGTCGAGCTAAAGAACATCACACAATTTTTTTACCGTATCTATTTATTTCTTTCAATCGCTTTTATTAACATAGCTGGACTCTCTACTTCAATGCAAGCTTTGTTGCGTTATCACCTTCCCTGCCGCCACCGCCGCCACGCCATCGTCTGCTGCTATGTTACAAGTTTATGGCGTGATCACAGAAAAAGACGGCCGCGACTATCGCTTCTATGACACATAAGAGCAGCGAAGCGCTACGCCTGATAACCGCGGAGCACACCGATGTCGCCGATTCCCTCATTCGTCAAGCTCGACTGCAATCAGCGCTGTAATGGACTAAATAGTCACTTTTCATTGTTATTTTTCTATTGAGTTCGATCATGTGACCCAACAGCTTACTAGGACAAGTATGGACAAATGCCATGCATTGGGTTCTCTTTGTCATGGAGAGGCTTGTACTGCCCTCTTATGTTGCGGTTACGCCAAACAAATAATTTTTATTTCATTTCCAAACATAAAAGCAAAATACTGCATGTTATTTGTATGTTCCATGATCGCTGACTTGGAAGCAGTTGAAACTATAATTTGTTTCGGTAGGAAACATGCTTTAAACAGCGCGCATGCGAAACTGCGCCTGCTGCAAATTGCCGCACATTTCGCGCCGCCGTAAGCCGGGGCAATATTGTGCCCTATTTTGCTTGTATTTTGCGACAAAAACAGCCGCCATTTTCAAGCTGTTACGTAGCATTACGTCACTTTTACGCAGCCTGAAGTTGCCAATGCATGACGTAATCGTTCCCGCCAACTGTTTAAATTACGTCACGCCTTCTCAGCCAATCACAGAGGTGGCGTGTATTACAAGCAGTATTTTTGTTGAATAGCAAAAACAGGCTTACGTTGTCATGTCCGCTGCATTTAGTCTGGTTTTTCATTGCCGGCCAAGAATTATGCGCCTTTAGTAACGAGAAATAAGGCAAACTTTAGAACTGGTGTCCGTAGACGACATGAAACGTCAAAATGACGACAGCACACACAACCGCTTTGTCAACCGGAAGCACGTGACCAAAATTGAAAGCCAATCAGAAAAGACTTCCGGAAAATTGCCTGAATTGCCGGCAATTTGTGCAGTCGAGAATAGGGCCCAAAAACTCAAAAGAAGCACCGAAGCAACGTGATAGATGATAAGGCGCAAATTTACAATGGGAACCCACCCATGTGTTCTCCTAAAGATTACGGTTGCAGCTGCTCTCGAAAAAGGATGGGGGTTGACGTCATTCGAAGACTAGCGCATGCGTCAGGCTGGGCAGGACCCAGCAGTTCTCGCCCAAGGCGCAGAGCGCATGCGTCAGGACCCAGAATCTGCCGCCAGAGAAGCCGAGCGCAAACGACAAGCCCGTGGAGACAGCGAGGAACGTTTCATACCGTCCCCCAACAGCATGCGTAGTGGCTTGCAACACCTGCGCTGGACATCCACTTTTGCAGGGTGGCATGGCGTCCATTTTTTTCGTATTTCTTCCGACAGTTTTTGGTATCTCGGTCATTATCCTAACCAAGACGCTCTCTTACAGCTCGCTGGGGAAGGTGGCGTGGGCGGGAGGGGTAGTGTCACCCTCTATTTGCCAAAGTGTGCCAAGCGACGAAGCAATGAACCCGAAAGTATCAATTCGGGTATATTTTACGAGACCATCTTCATTAGGAACAAGCTGCTCCGCAGTTCCGCTTTCATTTGCAGCCACAGGGAATGTAACAATCACGTGCGTCCCTTGGTACTGCTTGAAGCGCAATACAGTGTATATTATATTACCGGGATAACAAACTGCCCTCCATGAAAGGCCACTAGAGATGTGCTTTGACAAAACTAACGGGAGACTGACTAATGCTCACCTCTTCACCTTTCCAAACTTGTACGTTACATTATCGTGCCACGCGCTACGAACAACCGGGAAGATTTTCCGAGGGCGAGTCGTCAAAGGATGGTTTCGCATTACCAATTTTACGCTCTCGCTAATGACAAGCCCTGCATAACCGGAAGAGGGCTGCTCCGCTTGCTTTGAAATTGAGTCACCATTCGGTCGGACATGCTATGAGGCTAATGATACCGCAATTTAAGACAGCTCCGGAAGCCAGGATGCTGTGCGAACAAGCCGCGTTCGGCACCCGCATCGTTACCTCCAAAAAGGATCTCCTTTCATGCGCTCCTCCCACTCTCTCTTCATTTTTTCCAAATCTCCGTCCACTCAACAAAACAACAAATTCAGCGCCATCTCAACAACGGAAACATGCCTCAGTATGTTTAAAAACCACTCGGGGGCTCTGCAGGGAGCGTTGCCGGTCCGCCAGGCGGTGTAACGCGAATGCGCGAGTGGTGTACCAGGAGGAGTTCAGCTTCGGGTCACGACAAACAACAAAAGATGATCGACATTGGAGGAGGCAGTCGTATGAGGAGAAGGAGAGCAGTGAGAGAGGAAGCTGCTGCACCAAACTCGTTATCCCGCCACCGCTTTGAGAGGTAAAGCGGGCGAGAGCGAGAGAGAAGCATGGCTTGGGAGAAACGCGATGCGCGGGGAAAATTCCTTCTTTTCCCGGCTTTCTTCTCTCGTGGGCCTTCGAAGTAGATTAATGAGGTACACACCTGGGATGCTCATTAGACGAAGCCAGGGCCGCCTCCCCCATCCGACCTTAGTAGTCGCTTCTCTTTGCGGACTTCCAACTCTTCTCGCTTTCTCTGGCCGCCACCGCAGAGTGCTCTCTTCAGGCCGTTCGCACGGGCCTTATTCCTCGGCCAAGGTAGCATTATTTTCCCCGACTTAGTTCTCCCTTCCTTTTATTTGTCCCTAGCTTCACTCCTTGTTGTTCCCTCCTTCGCAGAACCCTCCCTACGTCTCCTTCTTTCCGGCGAGAACTGTAGCGCGGTACATCGTTTCGCCTTTTTTTCTTCTCCTCTTGCCCGGGGAGGGATACTTTTCAGCCAACGGAACAATGTTCTTCGTCTGAGAAATGCCTGCGAAGGAGGCTCCTGTTTCCCTTCTTTATTTCGCCACTAGTTCTTTTATCGCTCCCCAGACTTTCCGCGGACCGTAGTTGTTTTCTTTTTTTTTTTTGCGTGCGCGTCCTATTTTGTATTGTTATTTTATTTTCGGCTTGTTCAGCGGCGCCGCAAAGTGAATGAGAAGAAAGGCCAGTCACAGTGGGGGGCTGGTTTGTTGAGAAACGTCCGCAACGCAATACACAGTACAGCAAGACTCAATGAAGAGGGGAGATCCCTAATGAGCCTCGCCCTCTCGCATTCTCTGAGCCTCGCTTTCTCTGCGATTCGAAAGCTAACAGTAGAGAAACACATTATTTTTTTTGTTATTAGGCTTTCCAGATGTAAGGATGTAAAAATAAAAGTAGGCGCCATTTGTTCGCTGAGCTTCTTCGTTTTCTTCGCTTTTACAGGTCTTAGGAAAGACTCGGAGTCATAATACTTGGATTCGCACAATTATGCATAATTTTTGTACCATAATATAAGCAAAAAATTATGTACAAGAAAAAAAAAAGGCGAGTTTATTGAGAAACACGTTGACAAAACATGTCGATTCTTCGTCCGCCTTTTGTCTCGTTTCCAAGCTTTATTCCCTGTCTGAGGGAAATCCATTTTTTTTCTTTTGCTGTATGCGAGAGCACAACAATGAATCGACAGCTACCCGCCGCGGTGGCTCAGTGGCTAAGGCGTTGCGCTGCTGAGCACGAGGTCGTGGGTTCGATTCCCGGCCGCGGCGGCCGCTTTTCTGATGGAGGCGAAAAGCAAAAGCGCCCGTGTGTACGAGATTTCGGCGGACGTTAAAGATCCCCAGGTGGTCAAAATTAATCCGGAGCCCTCCACTACGGCGCGCCTCGTCGCCTGCGTTGCGTCGGCGCGTTAAACCCTACAATCAATCAAATCAATCGACAGCTAATTTTGTGGCCTGTGAACTCGTCCTGCAAATATGAAAAATAAAAAGTTGCAATTAGGCTGCCTGTTGGTTCGAGGTCGGTTGTACGGAGCTCTTATCGCAATGTATATCGGCGAACTTTCTCAAGTACGTGCATTCTAAAAGGGAATATATATTCGGCACCTAAAACGATAAGACAGCGTCTGTGGTACTTGTGAGTTGACAGAGTGTTCGTGGTGCAGAAGATTAGTGGGAAAGAACAAAGATTCTCCAAGGGTGTACACGCAGAAGGACCAAAGGGTTGAGCATGGAGGAAATACTGAAGCTTTGCCGAACCGAAATCGTGGAGGCATGCCCAAACTCAAATGTAAAACGGCTCACAGATGTCTGCAGGGCTCTTGTACTAGCCCACGGGTAGTCCGCCGTGTATATCCACTGATAGCGCCCATCTCTCATTTTCACCTTTTTCCATTTTCTGCCCCGTTTTCCCTTACCCCACCTCCTACGTCCTCTCTCTCATTTTATCATGGCGCAAATTATATTTACTCCCACACGTATGTGCTCGTTGGGCCGTATCACCGGAGCCTTTTAGACTTTCTTAGTGAAAACTTCCTGTTTACGTACATTTAAACACACTCGCCTCCACCGTTTAATGCAGCAGAGCAAACTTTCGCAATTAAAAAAAAATAGTTTGCTTTATTTTGCGCTTCAGTTTTTACTGAGCACAATCACAACCGTGATAGCACCAGAGCCTGTACGAACAGTGCACTAGTCGTGGGAGTACAGTGGGGTAATGTACGTTAACACGGCTTCGGTACGCTACGGAACCGTAATTACAAGCCAGTGTCACACAAGTAGTACACTACCACGAAAGGGAGATATGGTGAACAAGTCTCCTCAAACAAATAAAGCCCAAGTGTCACCTGAAAGACTAGCACAACTTGAAAGTTCGCTGTTCCGGACGACGACTCGGGAATTAATCAGCGGCCACAGCAGCGTGGAATAACGTAAAATAACGGCAACAACTATGCGCGCCCCCAACTGGCCACCTTAAACAGCGAGCGAAGCAGAAGAAATCACCACTCTCTTGGTCGCGCATCATCTCGCAGCGCGAATTTATCAGCCCATTTCATCTGGAGAAATCTACGCGCATACCCCGACAGCCGTATATTTCTTCCACGTGCAGAAGGCTCGCCGCCCTGCTAGTTTTGTTTTCTCTAAAAGCCCCTCCAACTCCTTCTCGCCGCCTCCTCCGCACTCGCATACATTTTTTTTTTCTTCTCCCGTTCTCGGATAACACGCCGTTTCGTACATTCGCGCGCGCTCCTCACCTCTCCCGATCTGGGCGTTCTTATCCCTGCCCTCTCGCAGCTTTCCCTTTTCCCCCCTTTTTTCCCTGTCTTCCTCGAGGCGGCGAGATTAGTCGCCGCGGTATTCTGTTTCACCGACGGGACCCATAAATCTCCTTTTTTTTTCCACCGCTGGAAAGGTTACCTGAGCATTTACTTTGTTCCGCTTTTGCCCGGTGCTCTCGTTTCTTGCCCCTTGAATCTGAGAAAGCGCCTTCGTCGCGACCCGCTGTCGCATTTATTCTACCATTATTTTAGAAACCGGAAACCGATGTTTTTTTTTTTGTTGTTGTTTTTCGGAAAATGGCTATTTCACATGGCAAACTACTCGTTTTCCTTAAAAACACGGGGCATATTAGTCTGTCTCTTGTGTTTTGTGTTATTATTTGCTTTGTATTTTATTTTTCAACTTCAAATGGCCCCTGCATGCCACTTCCTGCCCGAACCAAAAACAGCCAGGAGTTTTTTTTTTTTTTCTCGTCTTCTAGCAGATTTGGAGAAAACCCGCTGCCGGCTGTAGCAGCATGAAGAATCGAGTGCCTGTCACAAGCCTCCCTTAACAACATGCCAGCTAACAATTTGTCGGCGGCTGTTACGTGGTTGTTGGGTAGGTGTATTTATTTCTTGATTTACGACGAAACTGCTATTTCGGGAGCAGGGTAGTGAACAGCTTTGAGAAGCGTTGTTGGTAAAAAAAATCGCACGCCCTCGCTTACAATAGGTTGCAGCATTTTTACGTCGTTGCCACGCTGTAACTTCATTGTTGCACGTTCAAGCCGTCGTAAACTACGTTCCGCTGTTCAGGTACAGTTAGGGCTTAAAACACATTATAAAGGGACACGGCAACACTTTTTCCAACTTTTTTTAAATCTTAAATGCTTGCAGAACGTAGTCACCCAACACAGCCAGTCCTTAGATTAGGGCGTCGCAAAGTACCCCAGCCAAAAATTACTGCTCTATGCCCATCAGATAACTTGTAAACTCGCTCAAAAGATATTTCTCTCCCTCCTCATCTTGACGTTCTTCGACGGCTCGAATTACGTCACTAAGCCCATGTAGCGGCTGTTGGACGGTTTTTGTTCAGTTGCAGCAATGAACGCTTTTCAATAGCAACTTAACAAAAAAGCCAAAAAACAAAGCAGAAATGGAAGGCGTATCTTGTGCGACGAGCAAATCACGCAGTGCCGCTCTGTGCTGGCGATAACTATAGCTTTAGGAGTGGTTCCAGATGCGAAGGAAAGAGTGAAAGCGTTTATCGAAAGTGTTGCAGGGCCCCTTTAATGCGAGAGAGAAAGCCGGCGCTGTCGACTGGTGCAGCGAATGTCTTCTAAAACAACGCGACTGCTAAGCTTTCCATAGCGCGTGATGTTACCTCGCCTGAGCTTCGTATTGGTACAACGCAACAAAATGAACACGCAATTTCACAACGCCTGCGCAAGCACAGAGCCCCGTGGAAAGTGCAAAGGGCCTAGAGCCCGAACCGCGCTGGCCTTACCCATAGGCGCAACAGGCGCTAGCGAGCCAACGCGCTCTGCGCGGCAGTAGAATTCGCAGCAATATCGTCAAAGTAATGGCAATACACACACAACAGCCTAACCTTGTAAAGAGAAACCTTAACGCGCAACAATAGAAAAGGGAAATTTGAAAATATAACCCCCATGAAACGCGAAACTAATACTTGCAACACAAAAATCATAGGTGCGCACAGCGACATTCATCTGGACATTAAAGGTCAACTGCGCTGAAAATATTGACCGTTTGGAAACCACATTTTCGAGTAGTCTGCCTAAAAATACTGCGAGACATAAAATAGGACAACTGAAATACGAGCATTAATGGCGCAAACGACCAGCAAAAGTCCGCGATGTTGAAGCTGAACTCTAAAAGAACGGGGCCATTACGGCCTGGCTGAAGTCACGCCGCAGCCTTCGAGTGAGCGGCAGGCCGACCGGAGCTAACGTGTGCGCAACGGCTTTACACACGCGGCAGCCCTCGGGGACATAGAGATCCTTGCTATTAATAAAAACTAGAGAGAAATCTTGCGCTAGCGTCTATGCGGCTCGCATCAAGGCCGCTTGTGTCGTCATGGGCCTCCATCAGGCTGCACGCTCGCCTTAGCTTCGTCATTGGGTTGGATTGAAACGTTTAAATGGCCGTAAATTTATATACAGTGCCACAAAAAGGTATATTGTCTGTAATTGTATAAGTATACAATAAAACACGCTGCTTTATAGCTAATGAAATTGAAAGTCAAGCGTATTCTTTTTACTCAGAGTCTGCCAGAACAGTTGTGCGTACTTTTCTGCAGAGCAAGCTGGTAGTTAACGATAATGCCAACTTTTGAGAGCCTCATTAAAGGTTCTCGTTTTGCCTATATTTCAAATAATAATTTGTTTGAAAAGCTCAGAGAGGTTTTATGCGCCTACCTATGAAAACATCGCCTTTGCGGTGAACTGGCGCCCAGACCGTCTGCTACAACTTTCGCGGCGGCAAATTACCCGCTCAATCAAAATGTCTGAGCGCTGTTAAAGCATATACTGCTACTGCAAAAAAAGAACGGGGAAAAGAACCCTCTTACCACAAACTAACCCGTCTACACTGTGGGTTTGTACTTACGTAAATATGTACCGATGGTCGCTAGCTGGCACTTATCCTCCAACTTGCTTATAATGAAGCACAACTTTCTTAGCATTAAGTAATGGAGCGAATGTCGATTTTCCAAGCGCAGTGAGAGAAACGAGGTGAGTTACGACCTCTTCGGCTATCTCGCAGACATAGTAATGCATAGTGAAGAAAGCAAACCTAAGAAGGCGCTTCGTAATGTAATAGACATGCCAAGCCAGCAGCTGCACTCTTCCCACAACTCATCACACCAACATGGAATCCCAGGCGCAGTTTAGTGTCTCCTATACTTACTAAGATACTATATGCTTGGAAGAGCACGCCCAGCAGCGTGCGACCTAGAGTTTGACCGGTTCTCCTGGCTAGACGGAGGAACAAGCACTCGGCCGGCCGGGATGCCACTTCAGTGTCACGGCTGTTGGCGCGATCCTCCGCGAGGTGCAGCGTAGTCTGCGACAGAGCTCCTTTAAACGTTTCTAATTAACTTTTCAACAATGCATTTCACGGTTCTAACACAGATGTTCCAGTTAGTTTGGTGGCACGTGCTGCACGTTCAGAATAAATTTGGCCCAGGGGGAAATTGAGTGCAGTCGGGCTTTATTGGTCAGCGGTCGAACCACCAGATCAGGTTTCAGAGTATCGGCACTCTTTTCTGTCGCTGTTGTATGCTGCCGACAGCGGCCATTGGTCAAACCAGGTCACGTGACATTTGTTTACCCCGGGAAGACCCAAGGGCGCTGACATTTTGGTGCCTTTGTGTTGCCGCGCGCGCGTTCTTTGATATGTCATGATTGTCGGAGCGCAGTGCGACTGTATGACACGTTAAGAGTGGGTTTTAAGCCCCCAGACAGTAGCGATACCGTGCTGTTTCAACCGGCGGGAAGGTGAAAAACGCCTGCATCGCTTCCTGCTGGGAAAGAACGATCGTGGCATAGCGTAACCTTAAAAAGCGTAGCTTAATTAGTGGCTCTGGCGCAACCCAGAGCGACTAAATAAGCTACGCTAGCGTAACCGAGCCTGACCCCATCGCACCGGCGCGCTGTCTTCGAAAAGTAAACACATCTGTCATGGTTGCCAAGCAGTGCCCGGACCAATTCCGCCCGTCAATGTGAGCCGCAACATGGCGCATAAAGCTGGCCACCCTGGCGTTAGGCACCAAAATGGATGCCGCCATGCGTCAGTGTCATTACTCTTAAGCGTAGTTTGTTTAGTGGCTTTAGTCAGCGGTGTTCAATCTGGCATTAGTGCTTTCTCATTCACAGCTCATAAGAAAGGCTTAGTTACAGTCGGAAGTCTTCCTTTTTTTTTGAAGGGTTTCCAAGGGGAACCGAGCCGGCATTTTGGACGAACCTGAACTCAAACTTGAACCGTTATTATTTTGCAGCGCTGCGAACCGGCATTCAAATAAATTTCTTTTAGACTTGAGCCGGTAATCTTTCGCGGGGAAACGGCGTGTTAACTCGCTGACGCAAAGCCTTTTTAGACTCTATGCGTGCTCGCCGGTAAGGTTTTCGTAACGATTGTTTTACGTATTTCAAAACCACTTACGCCAGTGAGAAACAGCAATGCAACTTCTTTTTCTGAAAGTGGGGCGCTGACACGCAAGAAATATATATATCCGGTGGACCGTAATAAACTCAGACTGCTACGGAAACACTTTTTGTGGATGATCGCACCTGTTTATGACAACACCGTAGGTAGTTCGGGACAAATAAAAGAAATTCTCGTGGTGGGCAACACAGAAGGCATACACACGAGCTATAGATCGTACACCAGAGGTTGAAACGCTTCTTCCCGAAATGGAAATGCGACTTTTGATGAGTGAGTGCAACCATGTTCCGTGTCCTTGCGAAGGTAAATTGCGACAGCGTCATCTCTCCCCGCGTAAACACCTTATTCGTGTTGTAAACAACACATCCTCCGAAATGGCGTTCATTCGTCACCGTCCTTTATTTGTGTTTGCACTGTTTTGACGGTTTCGCACACAGACGCGCCGTCGTAATATTAACCGACCCCTCGTCCGCAAACGTGTGCGCCTCGTAGCCCGGTTGCGCTCCGAAACCCCTCGCTTCTTTTTTTCCCCCATTTTCTTTCATTATCTTTCTGCTTACTTGCGTCAAACACCATGCCAGGTGAAGCAACAAAACAGTCGCCCGAATGGCCAAACATGCTCCCCCGGCAGCCCGCATACATACTAGCAGGCTCAAGCATGCGGGTACCGTGTTTATTCGCTGCCCTTTTTTCCCGTATCCATTTCACTCGCTTTGCGGCCGGAGTTCCCGGAGATGTTATCTCCTGGCATCGTAACATACAAAGCTCAGGGAGCAGACGAGGCAAAGAAGACAAAGAAACGAAATGAGATACTTTGCTTTCAGTATCGGTTCTATAGTGTGTAGACAGTTTCTCTCCGGCCGATTTACTCCTTTCTCCCTTCGACTCCCTCATTTCGCCCTGTCCCAAAACTGTTGCTGCTCCCGCTCGCCTTCTTATCTCCTTCTGTCTCTTTCCTTCTCTCGCTGTCCGCGACGCGTTTTCTGCTTTCCTCCGGTATACAGCCAAGATTTATTCCCCCGACGATTCTCCTCTCCACTCCCCAATCTCCCGACACTCTCCCACGTATCTCCGGAGCGTGTGTTCACGCGCTGTTGCAGACACTTGTCGGGATTTTCCGCGCGCGCGAAAGGCATCGCAGTATAAGCAATCGCGCGTGTCAGCGAGTCGCGGACGCCGTTTATTGCTCCACTTTTTGTTTTCCTCGTTTCTCCGCTCTCTTTGGCGGACAGACAGCAAGGAGCGGCGGGCGTTTGGGGAACGGAGGCAACAGTGTATCCACGAAAGCGAGGGGTGAGGAAGCGGAGGTCCCAGACTCGCGTGGGAGTCGCGTGTGCTTGCATTCCTGTCAGTCTCGCGAGCGGAGAGAAGCTGGCTCTGACAGCTTCTAAATGAATTACACCGTTCAGACCAGCGCCGTCCGCTCGGCTGTAGTGTTTCTCTTTTTGGGGCCGGCCACGAAGGAACATACACGCCCCTGCCGTCCAACCGATAGGTTGGACGGCAGGGGCGCCTGGAACGAAGCTTTTCTCCAAACTCTCCAGAAGGCGAGTGACGTTGCACCCTGCCACGGAGCCCACCTACGTCCACGGCGCGAAATCTTTTGTTTTCCTTCAGTCACGCGTTAAGCGCGATGACCGCCCGCTGGTTGACTCCCGGGAGAATAGCGGAAGAAAATAATTTCCCGGAGCGAGGGACAACAAAGGAAAGACGAAGAAAAGAGAAAGAAGCGAGACGAAACAAGACTGGGGAACGCCTAAACAGGCGTGATACCGCATCAGCGCTGCTTCGATGCCTGTTCCTATTCGATGCGGTGAGAGGTCAGGAATTTTCCTGCGGTAAACGAAGCGCTCGGCCTGTGAAAACACGAGGCACTTCGCTTCGATGTTTACATTGTCGCTTCCTCGTTTTTCTCCACTTATTTTTGTGAACAGTGCTCCCGATACTTGCCTTGCTCTCTTTTCTTTGCACGCGGGGTGTTTTAGGGTCCTCGCGCATTTGTGCCTACGGCGTGGGTTGGCAAACGCAGCGCCCATCGGTTGCCGCAAATGTGCACTCGGGCGTGCGTGCTTTGTTCGATGGGGCCGGCCGAGAGATGCGGCTGCGCGGGCCAAGGAGCCACGCTTGGGCTGCTGGCGGATAAGCTAGCGAACGGAGCGCCTGGAACGATAAGCTAATAATGCTAAGAACAAGAGAAATAGGCGAGGAGCGTGAAACGGGCTCAGATGCGAGAACGAGATTTTACGCGTGGGAGGTGGCTGCGCCTGACGAGCCACAGGAGGGAACGCTCGGAGAGTCGGGAAACGGGACACCAGCCTTATTCTTTCTTTCTTTCTCTCTTTCTTTCTTTCTTTCTTTCTTTCTTTCTTTTTCTTTTTTCTTTCTGTCTTTCTTTCTTTTTTTTCTGTCTATCATCTATCATCTAATGTCTATAACCTTTCTTTTTTCTCCCTCTCTCTGTCTCCCTCTCTCTGTGCGTGTGCGTGTGCGTGTGCGTGTGCGCGCGCGCGCGCGTGTGCGTGTGCGCGCGCGCGCGCGCGCGCGTGTGTGTGTGTGTGTGTGTGTGTGTGTGTGTGTGTGTGTGTGTGTGTGTGTGTGTGTGTGTGTGTGTGTGTGTGTGTGTGTGTGTGTGTGTGTGTGTGTGTGTGTGTGTGTGTGTGTGTGTGTGTGTGTGTGTGTGTGTGTGTGTGTGTGTGTGTGTGTGTGTGTGTGTGTGTGTGTGTGTGTGTGTGTGTGTGTGTGTGTGTGTGTGTGTGTGTGTGTGTGTGTGTGTGTGTGTGTGTGTGTGTGTGTGTGTGTGTGTGTGTGTGTGTGTGTGTGTGTGTGTGTGTGTGTGTGTGTGTGTGTGTGTGTGTGTGTGTGTGTGTGTGTGTGTGTGTGTGTGTGTGTGTGTGTGTGTGTGTGTGTGTGTGTGTGTGTGTGTGTGTGTGTGTGTGTGTGTGTGTGTGTGTGTGTGTGTGTGTGTGTGTGTGTGTGTGTGTGTGTGTGTGTGTGTGTGTGTGTGTGTGTGTGTGTGTGTGTGTGTGTGTGTGTGTGTGTGTGTGTGTGTGTGTGTGTGTGTGTGTGTGTGTGTGTGTGTGTGTGTGTGTGTGTGTGTGTGTGTGTGTGTGTGTGTGTGTGTGTGTGTGTGTGTGTGTGTGTGTGTGTGTGTGTGTGTGTGTGTGTGTGTGTGTGTGTGTGTGTGTGTGTGTGTGTGTGTGTGTGTGTGTGTGTGTGTGTGTGTGTGTGTGTGTGTGTGTGTGTGTGTGTGTGTGTGTGTGTGTGTGTGTGTGTGTGTGTGTGTGTGTGTGTGTGTGTGTGTGTGTGTGTGTGTGTGTGTGTGTGTGTGTGTGTGTGTGTGTGTGTGTGTGTGTGTGTGTGTGTGTGTGTGTGTGTGTGTGTGTGTGTGTGTGTGTGTGTGTGTGTGTGTGTGTGTGTGTGTGTGTGTGTGTGTGTGTGTGTGTGTGTGTGTGTGTGTGTGTGTGTGTGTGTGTGTGTGTGTGTGTGTGTGTGTGTGTGTGTGTGTGTGTGTGTGTGTGTGTGTGTGTGTGTGTGTGTGTGTGTGTGTGTGTGTGTGTGTGTGTGTGTGTGTGTGTGTGTGTGTGTGTGTGTGTGTGTGTGTGTGTGTGTGTGTGTGTGTGTGTGTGTGTGTGTGTGTGTGTGTGTGTGTGTGTGTGTGTGTGTGTGTGTGTGTGTGTGTGTGTGTGTGTGTGTGTGTGTGTGTGTGTGTGTGTGTGTGTGTGTGTGTGTGTGTGTGTGTGTGTGTGTGTGTGTGTGTGTGTGTGTGTGTGTGTGTGTGTGTGTGTGTGTGTGTGTGTGTGTGTGTGTGTGTGTGTGTGTGTGTGTGTGTGTGTGTGTGTGTGTGTGTGTGTGTGTGTGTGTGTGTGTGTGTGTGTGTGTGTGTGTGTGTGTGTGTGTGTGTGTGTGTGTGTGTGTGTGTGTGTGTGTGTGTGTGTGTGTGTGTGTGTGTGTGTGTGTGTGTGTGTGTGTGTGTGTGTGTGTGTGTGTGTGTGTGTGTGTGTGTGTGTGTGTGTGTGTGTGTGTGTGTGTGTGTGTGTGTGTGTGTGTGTGTGTGTGTGTGTGTGTGTGTGTGTGTGTGTGTGTGTGTGTGTGTGTGTGTGTGTGTGTGTGTGTGTGTGTGTGTGTGTGTGTGTGTGTGTGTGTGTGTGTGTGTGTGTGTGTGTGTGTGTGTGTGTGTGTGTGTGTGTGTGTGTGTGTGTGTGTGTGTGTGTGTGTGTGTGTGTGTGTGTGTGTGTGTGTGTGTGTGTGTGTGTGTGTGTGTGTGTGTGTGTGTGTGTGTGTGTGTGTGTGTGTGTGTGTGTGTGTGTGTGTGTGTGTGTGTGTGAGCAGTTAGTCGTGCGCCACCCCTCTGGGACATTGACCGTTACCACAATTACCCAGTGGCCACTATCCCATACCTCATCTTCCTCTGATAGTCATCCTCCTCATCAACTTCCATCCCGGGGCTCGTGTTCGCCTCTTCGCCGCCAGCTGAGTGTGTGTTCCGCGAGGGCTGCTACGCCTAATAAACGTCCTGTACCGGCTGTCCTTCAATGCCCTTACAGTATGTGCGTGCGTGTGTGCGTGCGTGCGTGTGTTTGTGGTGTGGTGTGTGCGTGCGTGCGTGTGTTTGTGGTGTGGTGTGTGTGTGTGTCTTTTCTCTTTCTTTCTTTTTTCTTTCTTTATTTCATTCTCTCTCTCTTTCTTTATCTCTTTCTTTTTTTATTTCATTCTCTCTCTCTCTCTCTCTTTATCTGCTTATTTCTTTCTTTATTTATTCATTTCTTTATTTCATTCTTTTCCTCTTTCTTTTTTTTCTTTCTTTCTTTTTCTGTTGCCTGCTTGATTGATTGTTTGCTCAGGACGAACAGTTCTTTCGAGCGAATCATGGCGGTTTCCTTTTTGAGCATTAACATAACTACTATTGCAAAATGATCACACAAAGGTCACTTTCATAGCTCAAAAACGTTTATTCGTTCCGAACTACACTTTTGAAGAGAACAAAAACGAATTCGGAGCAGGTGCCTGCTGAAAGCTGTTATAAAAGGCTTCGCTGAGTATAAAAAAGAAACAAGGATTGAGATTTTAACGTGTGCACCGGTGTTCGTACGCTCCCCTTTTAGCCTCTACAGCTTTGGTCGTGTTGACTGTGCCAGCATCTTCCACATTGCACGAAGGATGCTCCGGCTGTGGTCTATTGAGGTTAAGATCGCGCCCTGGATGTCGGAATAGTGTTTTCGTTTTGACCGGGAAAGAGCTTACCTGGCTCAGTAGCAAGCCACCATAAAATAACCTGTGAGCGCTTTCTTGTGTTTATTTTGCTCTCATTGCGAAGTAGTTTAGTGCGTGAGCATTGTTTGACCACTTGTTCAGGAAATTATCTGTCTGTGTCACATGGGGACATGCCGACGCGAGACCTTATGTTTTCCAGGTATAAATATAAGCCACACTAGTATTTATTTAAAACGCGCTTTGCGTAATACTAAGCCTACATAATAAAGCGTTACGCCCTAGCCTCCAACGCACACCTTCATAGAGCAGAGATTAGCCTTCGGAAGAATGGTCACGCAATATCGACAGTTCCTAATAGGGAGTTCCTAGAAAATTTTTCTTCCATTGAGAAGCAAAGACTCCATACCTACTCATCATTTTTGCGACCAACATCACCCCAAACGCCGTCATTGTTGTCATCGTCGTCATCATCATCATCATTATCGTTGCCGTAATAATCATCAGCCCAATCGTCTTAACCCAGTTTATTATCGCCAATAGGAGCTTGCGCCTAACAGGGCACAGAGTCATAACCATCATCATCAGCATCTACATCGCTGTCATCGTAGTTGCCGTCATCATCGTTATTACGAACCTGCTGCCCGCTATCGGACGACGGCCTCTCTCAACGGCTTTCAATTGCCTCTTCCCGCATTTCCGTACACATGCTTTGTCCCCGAGTTTCGTTATCCAATACCCCCCCACCCCCCTTTCAGTCTTCTTGGACTGCTTGCCTTGTTACTAGTTCAGCTCGCCCCTTCTCATCCTATTCCTTGGTGCTCGTTCATGAGAGAAACTCCTCCACACGAATTTGATGCACCGATACGTAAATTCCTGCCCCTCAAAGTAGATTCCATTTTTGTATGATAGGTGCCTGTGCATGAGCATGCAAAAAATTTCCCCGCATTTCCCCGAGGGGAAGAATGTGAAAGTGCGAATGCAGGAGTTGAATTTGCGCGGTTCGGTAATGTTCGCGAAAGAGAGATCACATACACACACACACAACTACAAAGAAAGAAAGATGCATTTATTCACAGACACCTATTTGTGTTGTCGTTGTACTTGATTGCTAGAGCGGATCTCAGCTTTGAAATTTCGTGTCAGTACTCCTTTAAGCGGGTGCATTAGCCCTTCTCACGCCCGATTCCTGGCCAATCCCCCACGTGGGTATGTGCCATGCAGGCACACCTATTTGTTTTGTCGTTGTACTTGATTGCTAGAGCGGATCTCAGCTTTGAAATTTCGTGTCAGTACTCCTTTAAGCGGGTGCGTTAGCCCTTCTCACGCCCGATTCTTGGCCAATCGCCCTAAGTGGGTATGTGCTAAAGAAATTAGGAACTCTTCTTGGCCAATCGCCCTAAGTGGGTATGTGGTGCGGACGGACGGACGGCGGTGGACGCGTGATTCACCCTTACAAAAATGCTTTTTTACATTCTGTAGACGTTCTGTTGACATCCTACCAACTTTATTGCTATCCTACATACTCTTACATTCTATTGACAGTCGTCTGTAAAAAATCTACTGAATGTATGTTGACACCCGTCTGTTGACTGTTGTATGTAGAAAGTCTACTTAATTCACGTTGACATTTGTCTGTTGACGGTTGTATATAGAAAGTCTACCTCATTTTTGTTGACATTTGTCTGTTGACGAGCTTCTGTAGGATGACCACTAAAAGTGTTTTGACACGCTTTGTCTCAAGTTGAATTTAACGCAAACATCTTTTTCCTTCGTCCTGGAGTCCGATTTCAATTAATTCATATTGGTTTTTGCTAAATACCAGGACAGGTTCACAATATTTGAGGACAAACTATTTACTTGACTTTAACCAAATTACGTTACTTTGTTTGAATCAGGTTTTAAACACACACACACACACACACACACACACACAAACACACGCGCGCCCGAGCGCCTGCACGCACGCACGCACGCACGTACGCACACATACACACATACTCTCTCTCTCTCTCACACACACACACACACACACACACGCGCGTATCTTTCTCTCTCCCTCTCTCTCTGCATGTATCTTCACACTTGTGCAGCCCGAGAAAAAAAAAGTAGCAAAAGGGAGCAACTTTCACTGTTCGTACCTCGAGCCGCGCAGTTTCTCCCTCGGAACAAACAGTTCGTCCCTCAGCCTTACGGGTTGGTACTTCACGACCCGCTCGCTTTCACTCTTCACGGTGATCAACATGACTATTCAGCGGTTCCGAACAAGCGCCAGCCAGCGGCATCAACCACGCGCAACCGCTCGTCACTGTGTTTTGAATTGCGCAAGCTAAGTGCCATGCATGGTTGAAAGGAACGAATTATGCCAGTAAATATTTCGCGACAGACTACTGGACGTGTCTCCAACAACGGCGATAATCTAAAATCGCCTGCTATGCCCACCTAATACGGCCGGCGCAGATGTTTTGGTCGCTCTCGGCCAACCGCCAGCGGCGCCCCTCCCTCTTTGCGTACCTCCGGGAGAAACGCGTCAATCACCGGAGGCAGCCGAAACGCGGCGCGCAACCCATTCCAGATTTCCGTTTTGTTTAGTTACAGCTTGCAACAATAAAGTAAACATGAAGATATGTGCAATTGCCTACGTTCCAGTGTTTCGCGGTATTATATTTTGGAAATAATAACGCGTAGTTTTGTAAACATGCAATGAGAGGCGCGCCTCACCGCGGCATCGGCATCCCGCGGCTGGCGGGTATATATACATGAAGTGCACTGCTAGCATCTGTGCGGTGTCGGTGTCCTGCTTGCAAGCGCTTGTGGTTTTTCGGATGTAGTACGTTTGTGAGCTGGGGTTGTGTTGTTTGTTGTATTGTGTTTCAGAAAGTGCGCGTGTGGATGTGTGGCTCCGCAAAATGTGAACCCTCGCAGACGGGGTCCCGAGGCCTAATCTGTTACTGCTTTCTTTTTTTTTCTTTTTTGCTCCCACTAAACGATCTTTTAAAGGGCAATAATGACGACGTTCTATTAAGCTGTATTGACACCACGGTCTAGGAATGGCCGGCTTTTATCACTGCATCACGTTTCGAATATCCTGTCAGAAACGCTTCGGTTAGCAACAGCGATTGAGTATAAAGTCTACAAAAAACTTTCTGTAGAAAGTCTACAGAAACGTTTCAGTTCAAACACGGTGGCCAATGGTTGACAAAAAGTTGGTAGGCTGTTGCTAGGAAGTCTATAGACAGTAAGTAGACAGTCTACTCAATGTTGGTAGCTTTTGTCTACTTTTGTCAACAAACATTGAACTCAATGTTGGTAAAAATTTTTATGAGGGCAGATTACTTGGCCAATTGCGCTAAGTGGGTATGTGCTAAAGAAATTAGGAACTCTTCTTGGCCAATCGCCCGAAGTGAGTATGTGGTGCGGACGGACGGACGGCGGTGGACGCGTGATTCAGATTACTTGGCCAATCGCCCTAAGTGTGTATGTGCTAAAGAAATTAGGAACTCTTCTTGGCCAATCGCCCTAAGTGGGTATGTGGTGCGGACGGACGGACTGCGGTGGACGCGTGATTCAGGGTCGCTTAAGAAGTGCATTCGCACTTAAAAATACAAATGCTTTACATACTACGGTGGCGACAAACCTTCTATGAGTTGAGAACCCATGTGCGCGCTGTCCTCTTCTCATCCCGCTTTTTGCGCTGTTTCACAGTTGTAAAGTGCCGCAAAGATTTTCGGTAACGAAGTGTAACAGAGCAGACCCTCCATATTGTGTTGCAGTGTACACTGTCTTCGCAAGAGACACCTTTATTATTAGAGGCAAGGGACCACGAAAGAAGGGTGCATGGCCAGGGAGACGGGAGAAGTGGCGCGGAGATTGTAGTCTGTCGGTATTGCACTTCCGAGATTGCTTGCCGACCGTCTATACGTTCACTACAGGATTCATCACAAGACGCTTTTCGGAATGGCATCCTGTGCAGGGCTGTTGAAGCCTGTGTTCTGGACGGTTTGAAAAGGGCAACGGGGGGCAATATTACAGCAAAATTTAAAAAAAAAGAAATTGCAAAAGATGAGGAACATTTCCAGGCAATCTAATGTGGCAGTTGTCCCAGCGTGTTGTTAAGACAGATGAGAAACGAAACTCAGAACATCAGGAAATTGAAAGCGAACTTACAGAAATGGTATTTTAGGTGATGCGGGCGAAACCGAGTTGGCGGAAATCCCATTTTGGCCGGTGCGGGTTAAATCTAATCTTTCAAAACTGGATTCAGCGAAATCTGGGCTCCTTCTGTTTGCTCGTCGAAGTTCTAGACGTATTATAACTGCGGAAATGTTTTAATAAGAAAAGATGTGACGTTCCACCGAAATACGGGTGTCATTCACCGTGCAGATGTTTATTTTCGGTTTTCTGCATTTCCCTTTCACAGTACTTCTCTTACATAAAATTTCGAACGTTTAATCTTCATTAATGTTACGTCACGACAAGTTGGTATTACTGCAGCGCAAAGCCTGTTTCTGCGTATTAGAGTCCGTTAGCAGTATCAGAATCCCCTAGCGTATTGCAGATACACAAGCTACTGGTAAAAAAAAATGAAGGAAGCTCACACTAATGAGTAAGACTTGAAGGTAGTGAAGCTGCCCGCAACCTTGACAACCACCACGGTGGTTTAAGTCTACGATTGCAGCCGATTTGCTTCTTCTTCGCTGCCGCAACGACCTTTACTTCATCATGTTGCTATAGGTGGGAGCTTCCTTCGTGTTTTTGGAAGTGGTAATTATTGGACATCACCTTGCAGGAGCGTATGCTATGTCGTGTCTCTCTCGTACGGAGCTACTGTTCCCACGATTACGGCTGACGCTGGAGATTTTATTTTTTTGGACAATCTTGGCTAATCTCCTAGAGTGGGTATGCTCGGCTTTACAAACGTGCGCCAGGGACGCTCAGCGGTCGCCGCGAGGCACGCACACACGGGCTCTCGGCATTTTCTTGGTCTTTCTTAACTGCCGGGCGGTCGGTGCGAGGCGCTCACGTGCGGTCGGCATTTGCTTGGTATTTGTAACCGCGGACACGCAAAATAACGATTTGTTAAACAACTTCGCTGTTAATAAAGCGCGTGTAATGTTTGTTTTATGATGTGTGTTGCTAGTATTATTATTATTCCAGCTCCCCTATATTTGCCAATGTCGGGACCTCCGTTTCAACTTTGTTTAACTAAGCCAGCTGTGGATGTCACCGTTGCTAGGACTTGCTGAATGCCGGGAGATGGGCGGGTAATTTGCTTGCATGGAATCGGGCTTCATAGGAGCAGCTCATGCGGCTCAGACCAGGAACATTATGATAAATTGTTGCGCAAAAAGTGTTGCTAAGTGTAAAAATTTTATGTATAAAACACAAGCGCTTAGCAATTTGGCAAATATTTTTGTTGGGAAAGTTGTCCCAGCCGGGTCAAATTTTCGCGCGTCAATGCGAGATACAGCATTGTTCATTTTTGGTGCAACCAAAGGTGTTCGATCATGTTTCTATACAGGAGCTTTCTTACCTTCACGAGAACCAATGAAGAAAAGTCCTTCCTTCCGAAGTATATTGCGAAATAATCGTACATTATAGAAATCGCCCTTATTATTTCCAAGCTGCTGAACGCAGCTTTCACCTGGGGAGTACACCGTCTCGGCAGATTGCAACCTGTGTCCTTTACAACATACCAAATAATGTGGTCCGAATTACTTTCGCACTTTTTTAGTCGACGCCTTGACACTAAGCACACCCAAAAAGTGAGTTTCTCCACGTCTTGATTCTAAATTGCTTCATTCGGTGCAGCATAATTCAAACAGCCTGTTTACGCTGGGACCATTAAGAGATCCATGAAAAGTTTGTAATGTCAATTGGTTCCGCTGACGCCATTACCGTCCTAATTCACGGCCTACTTGTTGGCGATGACACTTGGGAAAGCCGGCCTAAATGCATGAGAGGTCAGATACCGTACGGGCCAGCCGCATCGTGTCAGATAATTGTAGTTCTACTGAGCCCAAACAGACGCTATTTTTAGAATGCAGCACTTAAGCGACCGCTACTGCGGTTTGGTGGCGTCGCCGGCCTCGTAACCAAGCGAACGAAGGTAACACCGAAGACACGAAGAGAACGGAGGAGGAAAGTGTGGCGGAAATGTGAGGGGCAGAGTCGTATGCCGAGGCGGCGCCATGGAGGCCCACCACGCGCTGCATGATGCACGTACATCGGTCCTTCTGCGTCCTGCCGGTTGCGTAGCCATCCG
The DNA here is from genome assembly GCF_048455015.1 of Haemaphysalis longicornis. Lineage (NCBI taxonomy): Eukaryota > Metazoa > Arthropoda > Arachnida > Ixodida > Ixodidae > Haemaphysalis > Haemaphysalis longicornis. The sequence goes on along the minus strand of NW_027526335.1, from coordinate 102,583,428 downwards.
AACCACGTTTCTTTTTTTTTTTTTTTTTTTTGCGCGGGAGATTTAAACACGATTTACAACATGCTCGGCGCCGGCGACGCGTTGCGGGATAGCGGCGGAGCAGCGCGCACCGCCGTCCTTTTGCTGATCACGCGATCATTTCCTGATGCGCAGCATCTATGCGCCGTGACTAAAACAGTTCTCGCCGTGACAGTTCGCGCTGCGCACAAATTTTCAAATGGGGAGTGTAATAACCGTCAGACATTTTTTTTTCTTTCTTCCGACGCCTCCCCGGGCGTGACACAAACCCAGAAGCTGGTTTGTGGCGGTTTCATGACGCGTCTGTTGCAATGCATGTCAGTAAACACCCGATAGTCTCACTCGCTCTGCGGGTGCGTTTCTCTGTCGTGATGGGATCCCAGTGAGTCTAGGGATCATAAATAGTTCAGAATCTGGATGCATCCCAAGTGTGCGGATGTACCGCAAGGGCCTGTCCTATCCCCTCTAGTTTATAGCTACTGGAGACGTGTCGAAATTCACGCTCGGTCCGACAACAACCAATCAGACAGTCCATACGTGCGGACGATGTGTGGCAATGGTTTCTGACAGGCGGTACTATAAGTCTGGTAATATAAGTAATATATCTTGGGTAAACCCCGCTAGAGCGGTTGCAAGAAACGTGTCTTCCTTCAGGGTAGCACCCAGAACTGTATGGTAGAATTCGGCGTTCTTTTCCGTTAAAAGAAATGCTCTACAGGCAGAACATTTACCGCTAAACGTTAGACTCTTAACACATGCAGGTGAATGTCTCTAAACGATACTAAATAAGCAACGATGTCGTAAATACACATGAGCACACCGCCAGACACGGAAAGATGGTTAGGTGCTTGTGGGACCGCAAGTGGAAAACTACGACGAAAGATTTTGCCTATTTTCACGATATACGTCTCGCGAAGTTTGTGTTAGTTATGATGTCAGCTCTGAAACTGGACTTATTTTCATTTTTTCAGACTATTTGATTTTTCCAGACTACTTCATCTTTCCAGACCTTTTCACTTTTGCTAAATCAACAATGACTCTTACCCCCAAAATTTAAATGATGACACCACGGATGAGTAAAGTTAGAAAACAGTTTTCAAAGCATCCGCTGTAAAGTAACAAGGCATAGTTTTATAGGGATCTTTTTCTTCTCTTGAAAGCACTTGAGTGGACCTCACTGGCTCTTGGTAAGATGCACTATCGCTTCTTTTAGAAAGAAAGTCAGTGCCCCGCAACGATTTCATTCGACACTGCGGACTTTTATTGATTGTTATTTTCCCTCTCAGGCTACCAAAGGTGAACCTCTTCTAAAACATTTCGATGAGAAAACTTTGAATGAAAAGGAGTGCCACATACCCAACGGTACGACTGAGAAAGAGGATTTTCAAAAAAGCGCTGCCGTGGGTTAGCGCGAACAATACAGCGGTGCGGATTATACACTGGGAAATGTGGTGCCTGTAGAAGTATTTGAGGTATCTATCTACATGTTCGAAACGGTGGCTAATGAGAGGTGAGATGACGATCGCACTCTTTATTCTTTTTTAGGACAGGGTTCATCAGTGCTTTCATCATTAACGCTCCTCATAACGCTAACGACGACGGCATTCGTAACCATGCATCGTGACGTAAGCATGTACGGACAAGTCCTCGCTCGGAGTCAGGCACATGTCACTTTCTACGATGCAAATCGCGGCTAACGATGGCACAAGTGTGAGTGAGCCATTCGTGCGATAACTTTTGTTCCACAGACACAAACCTATCATAAAGAAAAAATAATAGCAAGTAGTATAGAGGCTTTCCAAAGCCCCGCTTTCACCAAAGCTCATTATCAGACGCAAGGTTAAGAAAATTACCCGCCCCGATGTTACTCTCCATGATGTATGCGTGGAGCTGGGCGCGAGTATCCGAGACACCACCTGGTCGTTATGCGCACACTCGGCCGAGAAAGAGGCCTGTCAAAAACCACCATCCTAAAGCAACCCACCGCGCTCAAGATGCCAACGCTCCGCAACCTTATACAGCTACCGATACATGTTACACAGCGTGCCTGCGCCCGGGCTCGCTGGCCGATAACTTCGGGCACAGCCCCTTAGCCCTTGTCCGATATAACAGCCCATGGCACGTTGTTCCGCAAACTCTTCGATCCCCACCGGGGAGTGGCCGGCAGCCTGGCTTACCCAAGCCTGTTGCCCAAACTTTCTCGTGCAAGCACGACAGCCGTGCGCCGCCCACCAGCGCAGAGACGCAAAAAGGGCACCAAAAGATGCTGAGGGCGCGAACGTGCAGGCATCCAACACGTACGGGCAAAGTGCGAACAATCAGCCCCAGCGCTAACGCAAGGAAAACAGAAGCGGGAGGTGCTTGGCCCCGTGTTCGGGAAGAAGTCTTGTGGGAGCGGAGAACGGGGCTATGCTCGCACTCCAGCCACGTACCCCTCGCCGGGTTCCGGAATTGATTGGTCCGGGCCTCCATTAATTGTTGCTGAGCCTTGCGCCTCAGTAACTTAGATTAGGGCCGGCCTTCTTGGAGGCCCTAATCCGAACGGAATTAATCAAGCCGCGCCGGTTGCCGACAGGGACCGAACGCGATAGAGAGCGAATGTCGTCACGCGCTGCTCCAGCCGTGGGGAAGACGGTGGACGCGAAGGGTTATCGCCTCCAACGAGCCGGGCTCGAACAGGCGTGGGGAAAGGACCGAGCTGAGCAGCGGTTGGATGTGGGCTTGCGTCACGGGCCCTCGTCGGGGGGACTCGCTAAGCACGCTGCTTAACACGGCCAGTCTGTTTACGCGCACGCATGGAGACAGTGCGGCTGTGTCGAAGTATTATTTTTGTTAGAGGCTGGAGTTTGTGGGCAGGTAACGTTATACTATGCTGTTTGTGGCTTCCATGTAAGTTTTCGCAGTTAACGAACGAGCACTGGCTGTGAAGGGCTCGTTTACGTATTTATTCTCTAGACCACAGTGCAAACTGATTTACACTTTCAAGGGGTAATTTTCCGTCTCCAATAACATCCTTACACCGTACGAAGAAACGACACGAAGACGTCCGTTCAAATGGTGCTTTCTTGTGCTTTTGCTAAGGCGTAAAGGTGCTAGTTAGAGACAGTGGAAGTTCCCCTTGGAGGTGTAATTCATTTTAAAGTGTAGTTTTAAGATGTTTTACTGGGCTTTGCTCCTTCGTTCCTTGTTTTGCAATGCCTTTTGCAGTACTCAGTTGGAATCGCCTTAAAATACTAGCTCTCCCGCATGCCGTTACGCGTGAGTCGACAAAGTTTAGTGGATAATCATACCAGATACGTTTCGCAGAGAAAACATTCTTGGCCGTTTGCAAGTTGTGGTGTACGACGCATGACCGCACTGCTTCCGAATCAGGAGGCAACACCATTCGGCAACGGTCATCGTTTTGCGAATTAGAAACCGTGACATACATTTTTCATTAAAATTTTTGTAACCTCTAATAAGGTATAGGAGGTGCGTAATAACTCGTAGCAGCTTGTATATTTCTGTGCAGCTGAAAACTGTAGCACATGAAAAAAAAAATGCTTGTTGCTGCTTGAGACCCATGCTCACAAACTCGCTACACATGATATATACGGTCGTGAGGAATTGGTGAAAGTGGCACGGCCAATTCCTCGCAAGATATATCTAGGAGGGTGGGGGGCATCTCCCCAAAACTCATGCGTACAGTCATTGTCAATTTTTTTAAGGCCAAGCCGAAAGTACGCAGGCCGCAAAAAAACCCAATGTACAAGCTTCTGTCCCTAGCGAGGCTGAAACATTTCATGCAGGAAAGCTAGAGAAAACACGTTTCTTTCTTACTGCAGTAAAATATTTTTGTCACATTTACAGGTAAAGCTTATTTTTTGAATTCTTTGTACTCGAGAAGGCTAGGAATTGGCCTAGAAAATTTAGGAAAAGCGTGTCCATATGCATAAACTCCGCACTCGTACGCCGGTGATTGAAAAAGTGCGAAAACAAATTGCATGCAGCGTGCTTTGAACGCCGACTTGCTCGCTGTCTTGCTCACTTTCTCACATACAAGGTTCACCTTTCGCACCTTGGGCGCTCAACGACTTTACTGACATTTTTGTATCGGAGGCGGCTATCCGTCCAGTTCAAAGCAACGTCACAACTACGGAGTGCCGTGTGTGTTTAAAACACAAGCGAAAGCTATTTCTCTTTAACACCGAAGCTGTTGAGCAAATCGTAATTTTTCGTGTCCGCAGTTAGAAATACCAAGAAAATTCATAGCGCGTGCACGTGAGCACGCGCACGTGAGCGCGGGCCTCGCTGCGGCCGCCCGGCCATTAACAAAACCAAAAAATGCCTCGCGATGACCTCCAAGCGTCCCCTACGCACGTCTGTCAAGCCAAGCATACCCACTTAGGGAAATTGGCCAAAAAAAATTTCAGCGTACGCAGTAATCGAGACAACACTTGCTCGGAACGAGCAAGACACGTCGTAGCGTACTCCCCTCCAAGGTAATGTCCAATGTTTATCTCTCTCCCCCCCCCCCCCCCCCCCCCCCCCAAAATGAAGGACGCTCACACTTAGAGCAACAATGATGGAGTAAAGGTGGTTGCGGCAGCGAGGAAGAAGCAAATCGGCTGCAATAGTGGACTTAAGCATTCGTGGACTTAAGCATTATACACATAGCAATGCTATAAGTGGTCGGGAGGGTTTGTATGAACTATATGCACTACATTTAGATCTATGGTTTTGCGGCCTTCGGTGTTTTTAGCACTTGAAAACAATTATTATGAAGGTAACCACCATTTCACCTCAGGAATGTCGTGCACTGCGAGTACGGCTGTTGTCCGTTATCGCAGGATTTGAAATAGAGGCAGGCAAGTACGAAAATTCCCGCATTGAACGTCCTGTTGTCAAAAATTATGGAGGGCAACCGATGGCGTGTCTGATCCCCTTGTTTAAACTGGAATTGCAGTGCCGTGATTTCTATAGATATGTACGTATTCGCACGCACGCACGCACGCACGCACGCACGCACGCACGCACGCACGCACACACACACACACACACACACACACACACACACACACACACACACACACACACACACACACACACACACACACACACACACATACACACACACACATACACATACATACATACATACATACATACATACATACATACATACATACATACATACATACATACATACATACATACATACATACATACATACATACATACATACATACATACATACATACATACATACATACATACATACATACATACATACATACATACATACACGCATACACGCATACATACATACATACATGTGCGCGCAAGAAAGTATGTAGATATGTAGAATCCAGCACCCGCAAGCTCCTGTGGTAAGCACTGCGAAAACCTCCCCGCAATACTCTCGAAGAGAAAAATCGCCGGGAAAAGGATGCAAGAAAAGCAGTCACAGGGACTCAGCACCGGAGAGAGATGAAATAATAGAAAAGAGAGACCGAAGAAACCAATTGGGTGCCGTGGGGCCCGTTCGCTTTCCCCGTCCGGGAGACTATCTTTCTGGCGCGATAATAAAGACGTTGCGAAAGAGGAGGCCACCCGCTCTCCGAGCAATCCCCCTTCCCCGGGCCTTCCCCCAGTCGCAACACAAGGGAGCTTGCCGCACGGACCGTTCTTTCGGACCCGTTGTTTGCGAGAGACACGCGGCAGCGGCGGCACGGGGCACGCGCCAATGGACGAGGCCGGGTGCTTCTGCTCCCCTGATAAATCAGTCTCGAAGCGAGGCGCGCCCTCTCTCGGCGGGATGCGCCGGAGCTGGTTATGACACGTTCGTAATCGAAACAGAACAGAAGCGGCGGCGCCCGAGGGCTTGCCCCGCCGTCGGGCTCGCCTTTTCCCGCCCAAACCCTTTCCTCCCCCGCACCCGCGCTAGATTTAGATTCCCCAGCGCTGCTGCACGGCTTGTTCCTGAGCGACGACCCTCTTCTTCCTTTTGTGTGTCCGAGCGTGCGTGAGGGCGAAGGCTTTTCGCCTTCTTCTGCGCCTCGCCCTTGTTTGTCCCGAGATGTAATCGCGCGAAAGCGTGGCTGGGGAGTGTATATCAGCGGAGAATAAGAGAGCGGAACTAATTGTCCGGGCAGCGCGATGCTTGTAAACGCGCCGCGTGTTGTGTTCGCGGCGGAAGTTTTAGTCCCTGACCCGAATTCGTGCGTGCTCTATTCGTTTCTTTTTGCTTACGGCGGCTACAAGTCTAGGTTTTGCTTTAGAATGCTCCTGGAACACGCCGGAGTTACACCGTCTATTGGTTTACTTATGACTTGAAACTGCTTGAAGTGTAAGAACGTTTTTCTGAGTACTGGAAAAAATAAATTTAGCGAGACACTTAAGATTTCTTAGGGATGTAATGTACGAAACCAAGTGACCGGGTGCGTGTGTTGACCCCGCTCCTGATGGAAATTTGTGAGTCGCCCCCGATCCTATGAAGACAGTTGCCATCGTCATTGGCCAATCCTCCTGAGTGGGGGCGTCAGTACCGTGGATAGGTATGTTGACGTAACAGCTAAGTCGGAATTTGTGAATCGTTCGTGAGCTCCTTATGGCCGCTGTCAGCGTCGCTGGCCAAGTAACCTTTGTGGGTTGGTACATTGTTAGTTGTTTATGCACCCTCAACATTACATAATCTTAACGCCGAACCTAACGGCGAGCTCTTTGTGCGTCCAATAAGGTACTTGCGGACAAGATTTGATTTCAAAGCGTAAGGTTAGTCCCAACGCCGGGCCGTCACATACCCACTGGGTACGTCAGGTCGGCACATATCCGTGCTCACAGCCAATGCAATATCGGTACCTTCAATTTTTGATGTCGTGTGACAGTCCCACGACCTAGACATCTTAGTAAAATTGGCCCTACATTTGCTTTCGTTCGAAAAATACAAGGAGGCAAGAGCTTAACGCGCGTTCCTGCGCATTCTGTCGCGCAGTCGGAAACACGACAGCCCTCGGAGGCCATCGGCGGCGATAAATCCACCTATTAAGCTCGACGCTGTAGCACTGGCTGACAAGGCCGACGCCGACGTTAAGCTGCCCGCTTTTGGGGGGCTCTGGGGTAATCTTGGCGGCCACGGAGCCCGGTGCTGCCGTTTCGACTTGCTTGCGTTGCGCACCATGGCAAGATAGGCCCAAAGGAACCCGCATTCGACGGGCGCTCTTGAGCACCATCATTGGCGTTCGTGATTGTTACAATCATGGCCTTTACGTAGGTGTAAGTGTTTTTGTCTCGGAACTGCCAAAATTAGCGACTTCACCCTGGTGAGAGGATACAGGAAACCTTGAGTGTGCATGTAATCAAGTCACATCAACTCTCATTTCTTATCCGCTATTACGTTCCTCAATCCACGCGTACTCCCGACGCTGCCTTCTGTTTTGGTGTTAGTGTACACGCGTATAGAGACGAACCGATATTTAACAACCGATATCAGGTAACTGAAGCTTGATGCCGCTGGCAATGGCATTTGCTCAAGCCTTCTTGTTCAGGCTTTTCGAACTAATTACTGAGGTGAAGCGGACGGGTAAAGTGTCACCAACTTTGCAATACTTACCACAATGTCTCAACAAAGAAGGTTTAAACATCCCTGTTATTTCATTGCTCCAAGAAAAGTGGATTTCCGGGTAAAAATGCCCGTCAAAAACCGCAAAACTTTTCTACTTTAGCGATCTAAAAAGTAGAAATGTAGTCTTCCCATGTATATTTTGAACAAATATTTAAGCTAATACGTAACCATAAATTAAGTCGGGGGTTTCTTAACGCAAGACATTTTAATCAAAACTAAGATGAAAAGGTTGTGATCATGGCCACTGCTCCGCATCTAAAACTCCGGGATCTATGCGAATTGTTTTTGCGTATGATAGAGGCGAAAAAGAAAAAAAGCCCGTGTATACGAGGTTCAGCCACACCCTTCAACCCCCGGAGGTAAAAAAAAACCGCAGCTCTTCACTTCGACGAGCTTCATAGCCCCATGCACCATCTCACGCATAAAAGAATGAAAATAAAACCGCTGATACGAGCCCTTGCAGCTTTCGCAATACTGTCATCTCGAACAAATTTTTATGTTCCAGCTTTGCTGCTAGACAACAAAAGACGGTTGTTTGCGCTTTTCTTTTAAAGCGAAGCTTGTAGCCTCTCACTCATGTAGTATGCAGTGCACGACACACTGCAGGAAAGCCAACTTTCTCTGACGATGATGTTGATCGTGGGTGAAGCGAAGAAAAATTAAAACGACTTCCGGGGTCGGATATGAACTTGGGTCTCGCGTTATGGAGCCGACGTCTGACCGGCTGCGCCATTTCTACACTGTAGACGCAGTTTGGATTTAGATATGGGTGCATGGAAATGAAAAAAATTACACCATCTTCCCGTAGGGGAACCCTAAATACTAGTATATGAAGCAGCCATGGCGTCGACTGAAGTTCCCATTAGTTCTCAGTTCATGGTTTCCGTTGACGTTCAGCTTCGCGTGCCTTCGTTGTATCAGTAGCTTCTTGACGTAGTTTGAATGAGTAAAGGACATAAGGCGCGTTCGTAGCACATGCTCCCGTCTCGGTTTGTAGCGCAGTGGGAAGAGCGCCACGTACCTCCCGTTGCGGCCAGAGAGTCGTGGGATCGAAACCGGGCGCCGCCTAACTATTACTTTTTATAGTGGACTGCGCTGACGTCAGCCCAAACGCTGACGGGGCTGAAGAGACGCGCATGCGCAGTAGCGTGCGGACGGCGGACAACGAGGGAGGGAGGGAGACAGCCCCGAGCATGAGATGCTTCGCAAATAAAATTAGGCAGAAAATGCACCCCTCCGTCAAAGGACGATGACAGCTGAACGCCAGGGAAAGCCATAGGATGCCCGTTTCAGTAAAGCACTAGATGGCGCAATCGCATTGCAGTAAACCGTCCCTTTAAGAAACAGCTGTTCGGGTAAAGAGCGCACATCAACTCTCTTCTGGGCTGGTTTGTTTGGTGCTGGACTTTGTTTTAAAAAGTTGCGCGTTTCCCCTATCGTTGTCGTTTGAACAGAGGGGTAGTCGTTTTTTATAGGTGTGGTTGTGAACCTATCAGGGCATGCAGGTTAGTTCCGTAACATAACCCTCGATCCTACTTGGTGATTTTTAACCACAAAGGATTGAAAACAGGGGGCGTGAAATTTAGCGCATTGTATTTCATCATCTGTGCTTACACGCATTTGCAACTGTTAGAAATGAAGGTAATCATTGCGATGGATGGTACTGTACTCAAACAAGCTTTTACAACAGTAACTTTCTGGCACGCAGAATCACCATCGTTGTGGGATAAGGTCGAATGCCACCGCCTGTGCTAAAAAAAATCTACTACAAAAAGAAGAGGCGCGAAACTTTGAGCTTCTCAGGAACGATAATTGAAATTCAAACTTCTTAAGCTACGCCAGCTGAACTTCTGTCAAATGAAGCATTTCTGCACTTTATATTATTTCAATAACAGCTTATCCGGAATTCTCACACGTACTGCAGAGTATTCGCACATGCTTCAAGTGCAGGAAGGCATTTTTGAACGCAACGTCAGGCCTGAAAGGTGGCCTATGTGTTTGCAATCCCCCCCCGCCCCCCTTCCCCATGCAATATCTCCTGAGAGAGGACCTTTAGGGGTATAGCTAAATAAATAAATAAATAAATAAACGCTTTGAATGCGAAAAGATCTGTTTACGGAAGGGTTAAGCAAAATTAATCCTTATATCACAAATCAGTGAGTATGGTGGCAACGTAATAATGAGTCAGCGCCAAAATGTAAACAGAGAAAGGCACGATCTGAAGAGGGTCCCGGAGAAAAAACAAGTCGTCGTCAACGTCACGTTATCGCTTGCAAGTACAGTAAACAGTCGTTATATATCGAAGTCCTTTTATTTCGAAACATGGCTTTTTATCAAGTGTTCCACGGTGCCCACTACAGTACAATGAAGGCAAATTATCTCCTCTTTTAATGAATGGCCGTTTATAACGAAGTCAATTTCCTTGCCCGATGTCTTCATTGTAGCGACGATTTCCTGTGTTTGATATGACATGGTTCGAACGGCACCGAGCGGGGTTCCCCGCGCAAACAGCAGGCATGGGGCTCGTACTAAGAACGCCTCATTTTTCAGGGAAACTGATGGAAGTGGTACGGGCTGAAGACCCACTTCAACCACCCCGTTGGAACATATGTGCTCCCATTTATACATTTAGGAATTACGCGATCGTAGTTCGTTAGGCTTAATGCTGTGTCCGCCTGTCGCCCACTCGGTGCTGCCTAGATTTAAACTCATACTTGCAAACTCTCCCTTGGCAAGTTGTTGACCATTTTTTATCCTCATGCACTTATAAAAAAGAAAACTTTATGAATGTGTACCTGATCCTGCATAACAGTTTTTACAAGTATCCGTACCGTCACCACGCGTTCGTTGGTGCGACGTTCCTCAATACAAAGATCCATACTACTTATGCGAACGGCGTATTTTGCAGTATGAACGTTACGTGACTCCAAAAGTAGTCAGAATGAGAAATGAAGGTGTAATTATTGGAAGAAAAACTGCAGCTTGCTCTAAACTCTTCCCGGACAGAAAAACGCAATTTATACCCAGTCTGCTCGTGGGCGGAATACATGTTGCCCTGTTTGATTTTAAGCGCAAGATACACAGATAACCCCTTACAAACATTTTTTTGCTAAGTTTTAATATAAAATTTGTTGAATTGACTCGACAAATTTGGTTGAGTATTCAAAGAATTTCTATTAACTTTTGTTGAGGATATGTTGTGGTTCGGTTCTATGGAAAAGTGGCCAGCGTTTTTTTGTTGATTTTTCGTGGAGTTTATCACCCAAAATTTCCCTTCAGTTTCAGTTGAGATTCAACTGAATTTCGTATTGATATCTTGTCGAGGCTTTTGGAGCGGCTTTTTGGAGGTATACGCAATTTGCATTTACAGAGTCACAGATTCATGACACGCGCCACATCGTGCAATGAAGGGTAACAATGGAACAACTTTAAAACACTGAACATTAATATTTCCAAATTACAATAGCGATCAACATAAGGACGTTAACGATTGCACATATTTTCATTTTTACTTTACAGTTACAAGATGTAATCAAACAGTACGGAAAACTGGAACTGGGTACAAGAAAGCGGGTGAAGAAGAAAATAACTTTATTTTCACAAGGATCCCCTAGTCCGGAGCCCCCAGGATGGCCGGCAGGGCCTTCTCTGCGCGTTCAATAAGTGTCATTTGCACTTCCGCGCTAGAGTCATCCAGCCTCCTTTCCCATGAAGTGGGGGTAGGATTGGATATGTGGGGAAGGTCAGGGTTCTGTGTACATGTCCAGAGAGTGTGATAGATGATAGGGTAGTCCCCGCAGTTGGGACACTTGTGGGTACCCGGTAATCATTGGAATCGGCGCGTTAGGTGTACAGTATCGTGTTTGTCTGAATCTGCCTTAGTACAGCGGATTCCCGGCGAGTGAGCGTTTTGTGTGGTGTTGGGTGCTTTTGTCTGTTTTGGCGGGCTGTCCGTAGCAGATCTCTGGTGTCAACTGGGTCTGGAGTTCCTGGCTGCGTCCTACGTTCATTTGAATGTGGAAGTGCATGCTGAGGCGCCCGGTGGTTTAACGCTAGGGCGAGTGCGTGTGCGCTCTGATTTCCTGGCATGCCTTCGTGCCCAGGTACTCAGATTATCTTGTAGCACTTATGACTTGAAGCGAGGACCTTGTTGAGTATGTGAGCGGGTGAGCATCTGCGCGAGCCAGATAAGGCTTAACATAGCAGACGATATGCGATGAAACAGTGCGTAAAACTGGAACTGGTTACAAAAAAGCGGGCGAGCATCTGCGCCGGCTAGATAAGGCTTAGCATAGCAGGCGATATGCGATGAGACAGTCTGTGGTGAAATTTTTCTTCACAAATTGCGCGCATTTCAAGCTTAAGGCCCTTAGTTGGCTTAAGTCAAAACACAGTGCCGAGCGGTGGCGAGTTGCTGATGCCGCTGACTAGCTCTTGTTCGGAACCACTGAGCAGCCATGTTTATTGCAGCGGAGACTGCGAGGGAGCTGTTGGCGGAGGAGCAACGTTGCTCCTCGTCCGGTATCCTTACGGTTGCAGGGACGAACCGGTTGGTCAGACGAATAAACTGCCCGGCTCTAGCGACGAACGGTGAAAGTTTCTCCCTCTTTCTAACTATTTTCTTAGAGTATACGTTTTATAGCGCCACCAACGCAGCTGGATTCTGTACTGGTAATCTATAGTTCATACCACAAGCTACGTGCAGCACTGTGGAGGCTACATTGTTTTCAACAGTCCACCTACTGAGGGCGCCTAACTCACCATGAAGGGGTTCCTGAGAGGACATTCTCTTCTCCCCTCTCGGCAAGTGGAACCGCAAGGCTCCGGCGCCTTTTGTCGCTTCCTTCGCGGTGAGTTAGTGCCCTCAGTGGGTGAACTGTTGACAACAATGTAGCCTCCACAGTGCTGCTCGTAGCTTGTGGTATGAACTATAGACAAGTCATGAAGGAAGAACTTTTATGTTAATAAAAAGCGTGTTTTTGTCCGCATTTCTTGAATTCTTCCTCCGGACGGCCCACCAGCTGCTGGAAGTAATGAAGTTAAATTTGAGTTGCAAGTTTTCACTGCGACGCGAATAATTTTCAGCAGCTTCTCGCATGTCATGGCTTTATAAATTCTGGAAGTACAAACACTCCAAACTATAAAAATAATCGCGAAGACCACAACGGAAATTCTGTAGAGTTCTTAGTGCGCAAACTAAGTCAGGCTAGAATTTCTGTTGACCTTCCGTTGAATCAATAAGAACCCAACAAAATGTCAACATAAATTCAGAAAACATTTTTTTAAGGGACGTAAGCAGTGAATTCAAAGAAATGGGTCAATAGACACACACAAGAAAAAAAAACGGAATATATTGAAATGTCCTGAAACTTCAAAGCGCACTGGCCGAGCAAGACGATGACCAGTATCGCCCCATCTTATTCATTGCTGCACTGTTTGCCGAATGACCCGTTCAAGTGCGCCTTCCTTCGCCGCCTAAACGAGGCCTGTCTAGCCTCCGGTCAAACCGGCCCAATTCAGTACCTCATATGCCTCAACACCCTAGGCGCAAAAATACTTTCCGCTCGATTTGTTGTGCCTGCTGAATCAAGTCAAATCAATGAGAGGACCGTAATTTCAATATATATGCCGCATAAACTCAGCTCTTCGGAGGTGTGGAACACAAATAAAGGCATAAAGGTAGAGAGAGGTACGAAACGCAAAACAAGCGCAACCACGTATAGACTTTCCACCGGCCCACGCCGGCTCCAGGTATTGATCCGCTTTCTCCTTCGTCCCAATTTTCCCCCGGAGCCCATCAGGTTTAAATTTAATCACCTCTCCATTTCTTCTTCCCGGCTTCCGCTCGCTACCACTTCCTCGTTCTTGTCTTGTTATCTTACACGTCGGAAGTCGCAGTTCCCCATCATCGAGTGCCGTTGTAGTGGCCGTCCGGGAAGTGAAGACCCCCGCCGAGAGGCGACACAGAAACTTCATTTCAATGCACACCGACGCACTCGAATGCGCCACTGTCAGCACCCGTAACAACGGTCGGGACGCACGCATAGCACGCTTTCTTTCCGCGCGCACTCACAGCCGTCTTATTCTCCACGCTCACGTCGTATACGCGCGAGCGTGTACAGCCTCCTTCATTCCAATCGAAACCTCGGGGGAGGCACTAAAAACCAACTCCCAACGTCCTCTTTTTGTTGTTCTTCCTTCAAGCTCAACTTCCGATGCAGTGCGATCCGACCCACCTGGACAGTTCTTTCGTATTGCCGGCGCGCAAGCGTGCCGACGAGCACGCGAGGAATGCGCTATATTTAGCCTATCCTCTTGAGCTTCTTCTCCTGCGGGAAGATGCTGCGGTGCTGCTCACACGCATGCAAAAATCAAAATGCAAGAGCCGGTGCATTCTAAACAATAGGCGAGTGAAATTGCGACCGGATGAGAGAGGAGGAGGAGAGACCATGCTGGAGTGGGAGAGAGATGCGGAGAGAGTGGAGTATCGGGGATAAAACGGAAGAGTAGCGCGGCGACGTAAGAGGCAGGAAGAGGACGGCGACGGAGGAGCTGGAGGATGTTGGAGTCGGTGGCGGCGAAGGCGACGCTAGCGGAATGCGGAATCAACAGCGCCGGGCGGTGGCGCACGACATAAAACCTTTCCCGGAGCACTCCGATCGAGTAGCGACGACTGCAGCTGCATCCGCGAGGAGAAACACGCACAACCCGCCCACCCCGCCTCCTGTAGCTTTCGTACGCGATGGACTTTGCTTTTGTGTTCTCAGAAGCTCGCCGACTCGCCTCTGAAGGAGAAGGTTGCTTTCTTGGTTAGGCGTTTCGTATTGTCGGTTTCTTCTTTCTGCGGCGCCTTTCATCATCCATAATACTAATGCTAACCTTCCCCTGTCCTCCTACATGCGCTTTTACGCATTACGCAAGAAGCGGCCTGGAAGGAGATATGGGGCGCGCTGTTTTCGGGATAGGACGACGATGATCGCATTTCGACACCCAGCACGTGTTTCGTTTCCCCCTCATTCCAGTGCTGAGGGCCTCATAGACGGTGATTTCATCAGTAGCAGTGCTAATCTTTCAGTCAATTTGCAGGCACTGAAATTACGTTTGGCTGAAGAAATAAAATTAGCATCAGCGGCGTTCTGGAGACAGCACTTCATCTGATGGAAAGAAATGCTCGTGTCGGTGGCTGTCTTCTGAGTTGTGAACAAGGGAGAAAATCACGAACGAAACAGTTGGAGCGGTCGCCTTCCAGATTTGGTTTCACTGACATTTATGGGGAAATTATTGACACCTACTGAAATGAGATGACTGACATTATTGCTAACACAGGATGAGAAAAAGACACATATTCGACATTCTGTTAAAATCCGACTGGTCTAAAAAGTATTCACCAACATTCAAAATTTTGTAAAAAAGAAATCTAGACATGAAATTCCATGGTTTAGTTCCGTCAAATTTATCTTCGTTTGTTAGGTAGGCAATTGCAAATGTTACATTCAATACTAAAACGCCCTTCATTATGCAGAACTACGCATCTGCGAATCGTTGTAAACCTAGGATATTTCGAACGGGTGTTCTTTCTAGGGCACGCGTGCATAGGGTGCCAATTTTGAAAACCAATATCTAAACTGTCTTTGACCGCTTTGTTGTCGCACTCGCTCACTGATTTCGCGCGTTCTGACCGCAGGTGGCAGCACGTCAGCAGAGTACGAAAACGTTTCACGAGGCACGTAAAATGTTGACGGGAAATATTTTTTTCCCGTCTCCCCCCATTGTCAGGCTGGCCGAGTTCGGCGAGTAAGGCATATACACACTGAGTAACGGGGCATCCCAAAATTAAACAATGTTTTATAAAACTAGAAATAAAAAACTTATTGCAATCAATCAATCAATCAATCAATCAATCAATCAATCAATCAATCAATCAATCAATCAATCAATCAGTCAATCAATCAATCAATCAATCAATCAATCAATTTCATTTCATTTCATTTCATTTCATTTATTTCCACCTTAAAGGCCCGAAGACATTACATAAGGGGGGGGCGTACAAGTTATGAATTTCTGATCAACCAGGAACACAAACAGCAGGAAAAAAAAAGAAAAAAGGAAAAACGAAGTGGCACAAAAAGTGTTGCAATAGACATAAACGCAAAATACATGGCTCCAAAAAGTAATCTACAAGGGCATATGTTAGCTCTATTTACTCAGATTGTGATATGTGACTGTTAAGTTTATTTCGGAAGGTTTGGCGGTTGCCGCACGTGACAATGTAATCAGGCAGGTTGTTCCATAGGGTAATTCCATTGGGGAAAAAGGAGTTGTTCATGGCTGAGGTGCGGCCGCTGATTGGTGCTATAGGGTGGCTGTGGTTAATGCGGGATGAAGTTCTGTATGATGGTTGTAAGAGGGCGTGCCGTGATTGTGGGCGATAGAAGAAAGCGTGGATCAGGCTGAGCCGACAAACAATGCGACGTGATTCAAGAGATGGCAGCTTCAATGATTCTTTTAGTGCGGTCACGCTGATATCGTTAGAATACTGGGAGCAAATGAAACGGGCGGCGCGGTTTTGGATTCTTTCCAGATCGTTAGTAAGATATGATTGCCAGGGGTGCCAAATTGAACAGGCATACTCGAGTTTCGGTCTCACAAAAGTTTGGTAAGCTAACATTTTAATATCTGGTGAGGCTAATTTCAGGTTACGGCGCAAGTATCCTAGTGTGCGGGAGGCTTCGGAACAGATAGTTTGTATATGAGTTTCCCAAGAAAGTGACGATGACATATGCAATCTGAGGTATTTGTATGAAGATGTAGAGCTAATCGGAACTGAATCAATGCAGTAGGCGTAATGAGGTGAGGTGCGTTTGTGGGTGAACGACATTGCTTTACATTTAGTTAGGTTTAACGGCATGAGTGATTTTTTACACCAGGTTGCAATCATTTGGAGATCTTTTTGAAGAGCAGCGCTGTCGTCTGGATTACGGATGGGGGAGTATAGAACTCTGTCATCTGCAAAGAGTCTTAACCTTGATGATATGTTAGTAGGCAAGTCATTAATGTAAATTAGAAACAGCAGAGGGGAGATACGGGCACCCTGTATCTCCCCTCAGGCATCAATCAATCAATGAAAATGTACAGGCATCAATCAATCAATCAATCAATCAATCAATCAATCAATCAATCAATCAATCAATCAATCAATCAATCAATCAATCAATCAATCAATCGATCAATCAATCAATCAATCAATCAATCAATCAATCAATCAATCAATCAATCAACGAGTAGCTCCAACCAACGTACACAATAGCTAACACATAAATTCGGAACACCCCCGTGTCGTAGTCCTTCGAATTTTTGCCAGAGCTGTTCAAAAGCTTACCTTTAACACATTCACCCATACCCGCAGCGCTGACAGTGGAGATAATATTTGCTTCGTAGTATTCCTTAGTTTGAGCAACCTCACTACGATGGTAAATGCGAAGATGTAGGGACACTGCTGCGGCAAGGAATGGCTGTACTACAATGAGTACGTTACGTTACGACATACGTTACGAATTATACATGCATAATAATCCGGCAACTGCGGGCAACCACGCGTGCACAATTGCCGGGTGTACTAATAAATCGTGCACACTGACACAGCGTCGTACAGTTCGGCTATGAATGCACGACGGATGATTCTGTTTACGACGGCGCCAGTGATTTCGTATGCAAAAGCACTCTATGGCTGACTCGGCAGATTCAAAACTTTGTGCCGTCCTAACAGGGCCATGAAGGCAATAATACAGCTTTGTTCCATTTGAACAGAACAACTTTTGGCAACTCACTCAGCTGCATTCTAGTCGGGGAAAACGTTTGAAAAAACTAAGATTTCGCGCCACAATTGCGTATTGATGATGGTTTAGGTTTAATGGCACAATGCCAACACGGGCAAAGAGCGCCAAACATAAAGTTTTTTGATGATGACACATGTACAATTAAGTACTAAATTGTCTCAGTAAAAAACGAAGTGAGGCGGCCTAAAATTCATGAAGACGGCTGGTGTATAGGGCCAGGATGATTATGCACGATATGAAATAAGCTGTAAAAACTTGTAATCTGATCAAAACTGCAAAACACGGTCAATAGAAAACATTGGGTTGTCGGCCAAGATGTGTGATGGGTGTATAGCGGGGTGTTGTACAGTTCAGGAAAATGTTTGCGTCGTGTGGAGTCGAGTGCCTTGCATTGAATGAGTACGACAATTACGGATAGAGCCTCTCAGCACCTGCTGCACCGGGGTCTCGAAGATCCCGTTAAGTATTATGTACGTAATTATTTACGTATCATGTACGTATTATGTACGTGTTATGTGCGTAATTACTTATTACGGCAGGAACGAGGTAATATGGGTCAGCACTCAAACATAATTTTCAGTGCGTTAACTTCGCGTTAGCATTCAAGTGATACAATCAAACGGAACTACAGGCCCCATTACAATCTTCCATATATGTGCCTTGGCGGTGGCTTATGTTTGCGGCTACTAATACCAGAAACAAGATTCAGTGACGCCATATAGAAACCGCCGGAAAGTGACTTGTGGAGTCTCCACTGCCACATCTGATTTCACTAATTTCTACATTATTTTCTAGTGGTTTGCGATAAAATGGGTGTCATTGTGATTGACACAAAGCAGTCTCTGTAATAACCCAAACCTGTATTGTGCCTTACTAGTGTCCTTAGTGTATTTTGCCTTACTAGATGAATATCAGACAATAGCCGACGGCGAAAAGAGTATATAGGCACAGTAATTGAGTTGAAAACAAAATTAGGGAAATTCGCGTTCGGATTGGAATAAAGTCATAGCCTCTAAAACCCGGGTAGCTAGAGCACGCATTTTCAAGGCCATTACTGCTCCGTGGCTTTGGGGCGAACATAAAAATTTTGCGTCTCCTTTTCCGGACATTTGCGCGAACGCCGGTCCCCGTTCCGCAGTTTTACGCGAATATCCCTACAACGTCGCAGGGGACACGGTTTAAACTTCCAAGGCTGTCCCAAAAATAACCCTCCGTACTTGCCCATGTACAACTCATACAAATATACCATTCGGCGGCGTACTATGGTTTCTTCTTTTTTAGTTAAAAACAAGAATGGTGGAGTTAAAATTCGACCACTGCCGCACGGGAATGCGCCGCTTCAACAACCTGAAGAAAGCAGGCGTTCCGTGTTGATATTATATCTAGTACTGAGGTCTTGCGCGAAAGAAAGGGACAAAAGTCTGACCCACTTGTAAACCCGCGTTCCCCTCTCACTCTCAACAAACGCTAAGATGCGACGCAGACACACAAGCCTGAGATCGTTTTCCCATTTTCCCTGTGCTCGTGTTTCGCTTGCAGAGCTCTCCTCTTCTGGAGCGGCCAAAGAACCCGGAGCTTACATTACAATGCCAGGGCAAAAGAAAACGAGATATACAAGCGACGCGTTTTCACGCAACATTCCCGGCCGAGCGCATGAAGAAGGCGCCCGCCTTTGTGGCGTACTCTAAAATTTGCAAAGCTGCGGCGGTGCTCCGCCCCTGCGGGTCCGACCCTTGACGCCCCCCTGAGAAGGAAGGGCCGGCGCCGCCGCGCGGACAACGCGTGCGGAAGTCTCGGGTTCTCAAGCCGGAACAACGCGCTTCGTGTTTTTAAAATCGCTCCTCCACGCCCTCGCCTCGCGTGTGTTTGTTTCCCTTCGCGGGCTTTTGCTTTGTTTGAGTTTTTGCACCCTCTGTCATTTTTTCTTGTTTGTTTGCCAGTTCTGCGGAATGCCTTTCTGCGGTTCGGTCTTGTTGGCCTCCTTCTCAGGCTTTCTCTCCGCTTGTGCATGCGTGATTTCGCGCATTTCCCAGCCGCCTTCTTTCGTCGCTGATTTAAACGACCGGCGTGTACCGTGTTTTCCGCGTCCACGCTCACCGGCTGTGCGATTCGCAGGGGAAATGAAAACGCAAAATGGATTCGTCTTTACTGCAGGAAAAATTAACCTTCTTTATTATGTTAGATGCAGCAGAAATTCAATGCCGCAATGAGTGTAGTCTCGCAGTTTTATGCGAAGACCGTTCGAAAATTTTGCATACGCTTTTACCCCGCCTGCTTTTACGGAGCACGTCTGAGTGTGTACGACGTAAATCGCGACCGAACGAGGCGTGAGGGAGTTTTGGTTAAGCAGCGGGATGTTACTGGCTATATGGTTGCGAAAACCTTCACGGGAGAGCAACTATGACAGGCCGAACGGAGAAAAGCAACCTACAGGCTGTGTCTGTTGTCCTTTTCTACTCATCTTTTTCATACTCGCGTTCTGGTAACATGGATATGCAAAGTATAAGGACGCGCACCTTATATCGACGCTGCACTTAAGGAAGTCACAGCAGAACGCGCATCTTACATTGACACAGCACCAGTAGAAGTCACAGCGGATAACAAGATCAAATCTTCAATTTGGTGCATTACTTAATTGACTCATCTCTGCCCCCCCCCCCGCCCCCCCCCTACACGCACATACGCCTAATTACGGTGCGGCTCGGACTATTGTCGCTAAAGAAAGCTCTCCTTCTCTCTCTCTCTCTCCTCGCCGTATTTATCATCTCTGACCATGTCGTCCTCCCCAGTGATTGACAACGGGGTTGACGGCGGTTGCTCACAGAAGTGGCGCGATATAACAGTTTGTTTATCAGTTCAAATATAATAGATTCATTTCTGATAGAAACAATGCATAGCAAATTCTAAGGAATCCTGGAAAATTCGCAAAAAATGTTGGGCAGGCCAATTGCCCAAACTCTGGACTTCAGATAATATTATCATGAAAAATATCCTGTTTCGCGTAACGAACATGATTAAGGTGCGTCTGCAATTTGCATGCTACTTAGTAGCAGAGGAATGAGTGTTCCGACCATTATGTCCGAACCATTTCATGCCCTAAGGTCTGGGTAGATACCAGAGCGATAGGTGCAGTCATGAATTTAGCATTCGTTTGCAGTGAGCTGAAAAGGCTGAGGGAAACAATATGGAACTGGCTAGAAGATTCCAGGGATCACAAGTACCTTACTAGAAGAGAGAAGTCGTAGATGTCTTTGCGGTTTGGAAAAGTCACAAAAGATATTTAAAAAGAGGGAAACTGCAGCGGTGATGATGACAGAAACCGCTATATTCCAAATAGGATGTGCGTTTTTCGTAGCAGCGATTTGTGCGATATCTGGAGGACTACCAACATAAGAATAACCATCTTCCTGAACGTGAAGTCAAATAAAAGACGGAAATGGCTCGTTTCAAGGAAAATCGCGTCCCCTTAAAGCATTGTTACGAAGTAACTCGCCCGTCTAAACACGTTCTCGTGTTGATAGAGCGTGGTCAAGTTTGACGTCAGGTATCGTTTCTTTACATCAGTGAGATGTTAAAGGGACCTTACAACACTTTTTCAACTTTTTCATAAACCTTAAATGCTCCCGGAACGAAGTCAACCAACACATCCAATACTTCGAATATGGGGTCACAAACTACCCCAACCAAAAATGACTGCTGTATGCCCATCAGATAACGTGGAAACCTGCTCACACAATTTTTCTGTTTCCCGAGTCTTGGCGTTCTTTGATCGCTCGCATTACGTCATTACAGCAATGTAGTGGCCATTGGCCGCTTCCTTTCCGTTGCAGCATTCGATAGCCACTTTAGAGAAAAAGCCCCAAAGCAAAGCAGGAACGGTAGGCGGACAGTTCTGCGGTGACGAGCAAATCTCACATGGCCGCTCCATGCTGTTATTAATGATAACTATAGCTTTCACAATGCTTAAACACGCAAAGGAAAGAATGAAAACGTTTATCGAAAGTATGACAGAGCCCCTTGAATGCCAGTCCTCGCGACTTTGTGCTGGGATCAGCCGTTTCTGCAGCAGCAAGGGCAGCAGTCCGAAAGATGTAGTCACGTGATCACCACCGTTGAAGAGTGAACCACGAGGGGATGATGCGGCTGCAGAGTGATAGACAGAGGGAGCGGCGTTGCTATGACGATGATGGTAAAACTGGCTCGTTCAAAAGTTGCGCCGGTGCAATTCACTTATCGCGCTGGGTAAGGGTAGGCGAAAGTGCGGTTAAAGCGAAGTCACAAGCCGGGATCGCTGTGGAATTAGTTCCGGTGTCTTCTCGTCATTAGTTCCCGCGATGGAGCGGGCAAAAAAGGCCCGACGGTGAATGAACGAACTAATGAAGAGAACATGTATTCGTGGCAGGCAAGCAATACATCGCAGAAGTGTTGCACTGGGGAGCAGAAGTGTGATTTCGCTACAATGTGATAGCAACACCGTACCTTGCGAATGTTTAACGAACTGACGTTGATTCACTGGGTGTGAAACAGTTTGGCAGTGCATGGAAGGAGCATAATCACGAGGTATTGTTATCGCCTTCACCAGAGCAGGGTCTGGTCACACCGTTGTTGTGTTTGGCTGAACTCACCCAGTAATACATACGAGGTATTCAGCCTGCCACGGGAGTACGTAAACAGGCTGATAATGAGAATGGTTATTTGCGTTAGTCTATATTGTCCCGATTTGGACAAACGCATTTTATTTCCCTTAAAACGCATCCTTGAGCACGCACACAGGGAGCTGCTACTGCAGTTTGAAGGAATTTCGAGTTAGTATTAGAGTAAAGTACAGATGAGTAGTTGATGAAAGCCCGAAAACAGATTCGGTGTACACAGCTTTGTGACTACGCAACCCCCTTTGAAAAACACTATTAGCCAGTGGAAACATTTTGTATAATACATTTTCTAACTTAGCGAAATTGTTTGAGGCCCTGGTAAAGTTTGCTCTGCGACACACCTCAACCGTAGGTCATTATGCTAAGCGCATGCGCCCTATATAGCAAGAAATGCGGCTTCTCGCAGCGGCATGCAGCCGCGCCCTGTGGTTTCGGGGAAAGCACTTTGCATAGGCAGTGTGCGCGGTGGTTTTCGAGTGTTTACAACGCAGCCGAACTTTTCAGCTTCATTTCATTTTTGTTTTGAATAGGCCGCAGAATTCCAGCCCTCCACCTTGCGGAGTTCTTTTTTTTGTTCTATTTTGTTTTTTTCCCGCGCAAGACAAATCGATATGGCCTGGGCTGTCCCGTTGGCAGGCTGGACGTTTGTTGCGCGTGGTGGCCGACAATCCATTTGGACGCCCGAACGGCGTCGGCTCGGCCTCAGGCGCCTGACATATCAATCCGTCGATGTAGTTTGCGATTCAGTGTTTTTGCTTTCCTGCTCGGCTGCCGCATCGATGATTTATGCGGGCCGCAACACGTCCTTTTTTTTTTTTTCTTCCCTGGCCCAGTGGGCGAGTGTTGGGCGAAAGTCATGTACCTTGACGGAGCCTCTACTTTCAAGTATTTAATTTGCTTATGTGAAGAGAGTTCTTTTTGTTTACACTAAAGAGTGATGCAGGAACTTCGCTCAGAATCAGAACTTATTTTTTAAGAAATAAAACTGCAAAATAATAGGAGCGAAATTGTTCCCTGCGGGTGGAAACGGGATTTGAGACTCACTTCTTAAATAATAATTTCAAGCAAGAGCGACTCAACGCAACCCAGAAGAAAGCTTAAAATGATGTTAAAATGTTCCTGAAACACACGGTGATGATGCAGCTGCCTTTAGTTCGAAAACATGTGTGTTACAATTGCTGAAAGCTGTGAAATGAATAAAAAATATTTACGCATTACCGACATTAAAACTACCGCAAAAAAAGTTTGAATGTGAATACAGAATCGAAGTGATGAACTTGTCCACCTCCCTGCCGATGTTCTTTGTAAGCCTACCAAGCATCAGTAAGAGTAGATCCCGTAAAAAAACAATTGTGAACCCTTTGGTTGGCTCTACTGACATCTGTGATCTGCTAATTGCATGCGCTCATACGCTGTTCGTTAAGACGGAAAGCTTTTTTCGTGCCGTAATGAACAAAGCATGAGTTGTGCGAGCGGACCAGTGGCCTTACGTTTACACCGTCTGCTCCGTTTGTCTACGGCGACATATTTGTCAACATAGTTGTCGCCATATAGCATAGTTGCCAAAAAAAGTATTCTCGTTTGTCATCCTTTTTCAACAAACTTGCTTGTGCTACCTACCAGAAACACTGGGAGTTCTAGTAATTAGAATTTCAACTTACCCGTAACACTGAATAGTTCTGGTCAACGACTACTGCAATATTACGGAGCAAAAGTTTGGAACAGTTTACCTATAAAAAATATTTAAAAAATGCCAGTAACTTTTTATTCACGCGAAAGAGGTGCTACTTGTCCAACATTGCATGAACTGTGGTTATTTTTATTCGGTTGAATTTTGTGTAATTCTTTCGAATATAGCGCACGGCGTGTATTCAATATCTTTCGACTGTCTGTATTATCTTTGCTGCTGCATTTTACAGCGGAGTTGTTAGCCTCTCGTTGGTCGGAAAATTTCGTGTCGTAAACAAAAAACCAAGCGGGACCCAGCAGTTGTCGCCAAAGACGGCTAGCCCTTGCGTCAGGCTAATCAGGCGTGCAGCATAGAGCTCAGTATTAGACTAAAGAAAAAAAATCCGCAAAGCAAGCATAGAAACCACATGATGGATGATAAGGCGCCCCCCCCCCCCCCCCCCCCCCTCCATGTGTTCTGCTAAAGACCGAGTTTGCAGCTCCTCTCGACATGGGAAGGGGGTTGACGTAACTCGAAGGCTAGCGCATGCGTCAGGACCCAGAATCTGCCCCTAGAAAATCCGAGTGCAAGCGATAAGTCCGCTGAGACGACGAGGAACATTTCATACCCTCCTTCATCGGCATGTGTAGTGGTATACAAGAGCTGGGCTGCACATCCAGTTTCGCAGGGCGAGATGGCTTCCATTTTTATACGTATGTAATAGGCCTAAACTAGGTTTGGCTATTGCAGCAACAGATATACGTATTTTTCGAAGAAGTGATGGTTAGCAAAAAGAAAAAAAATTGTTAAAAAGGAGCAAGCACGCCCCATTTATACGAGATATATGAACCACAAAAAGGATTGGATGCATGGTTACGCTGGTGAGGTTACGACCAAATACAGGACACGGTGAAGGAAACAAGTAAGGAGGGAGGGCAAAAAAGGAGGTGGAAAAAAAGAAACATACAGACAAAAAAAAGAAAAAAGACGGAAACAAAGACAGGAAGAAACACAAGAAAAGAAGGATAGGAAGAGAAAAAGAAATAACGGGAAATAAACACAAACAAACAAACAAATAAACGAAGGAAGGAAGGAAGGATGGAAGGAAGGAAGGAAGGAAGGAAGGAAGGAAGGAAGGAAGGAAAGAAAGAAGAAGTAATTGAATGTTAACCAGGCTATGGCCTCGCCTGCCATTATGCTTACGTGGAAAAGAAAATTGAAAAGAAAAAACGAAGCATGGGGAGAATGCAAACAAAAAGAAATTAGTGGGTCTTTTTACGAATTCAACCCGTATTCAGCGTGAACGTACATTCTCCAATGTCTGCATCATCCCTTGTCTAATTATTCTTTTTTTCTTTATTTAATTGTTTAGGGTATTGTTTGTCAAAATATTTTTTTTTAATTTATAGACCAGTGCAGTACAAATACGCACGCTATTCAGCTGCGAGAGCTACACCACTGACCTCATTCTAGGCGCCCAGCCAACTTTCGTAGCCTTCATACACCCTCTACGCGAGTCTCCAAAGTTAGCGCATGCACGCGCATGCGTAAAATCGGAAATAGTTGAAATAAGGTGGATGCGACTGGTAGCGCTACAGCTGGAGAGCGCCGCTCGGTTATTCACGGTTTCAGGCAGCGCGCTTAAAACACTCTGAACTGGAGCGCCTCGCATTGACTATCTTGCGTTTTGCCTAGGGGCGCATTTTCTCGCTCAGATGGCGCTGTTTCCATGACTGTTCTAACGTCACTCTCCGACAGAGCGACGTTGCCAAGGAACGTTTTTTCCTTGTCTGCCACCGACAGCTGCCGTCAGTGCGTGCCGATGGCTGAAAACACGCGAATATTCCTTTGCTGATGGAACGTGCTAGTACTACTTGCAGGTCTCATACACCTGCAATGCGAATCTCCAGTGTGGGCGTATACGCTCACGCGCGAATGTGCGAGGGACAACATCGGCACAAGCCAGTCATGATTGCAGGGCAGGTGTTACGATTCTCTAGAAACAACTACGGATGGGAAGTGATTATTTGTTCCACGAGCTTCCCGGCCCAGGTGGCAACCGCAGTCGGTCGATATTCCATACATTTTCTTCGCTTCCGAATTGCGACAAGACAACAATATTGCCATTGTCGAGGGACGAAGCCATCATGCTACAAGTTATTATTGTGACCTAAAAAGACATCTGGGCGTCCTTGAAAAGGGGGCAGAGCGTGCGTGGGTGGCTTCAAAAGGCTTAACCTAAACAACGGCCACCAAGCTTGTCAAGCACGGCTGAACAAAATGGCATGCCGGGAAAAAGGCTTATGTGCTTTCGCAAAAAAGTGTATAGCGGCTATAAACATGTTGATGTAGTTGAAGCACTGCGAAAGGTGTTGCATCGCCCATTGTAAACTTATTGGAACTTGTGTTGAGACCTTGGAGTTGCATTCTGAGTTGCGCATATTTCTAAGTGTTCTGTTTCGCATCCGTTTTAAGCGTTGACTGTTGTTCTGAGCTTAAAGAGCCCGTGAGTTCCCTTAGCCTGACCCGCATATGCTGAAAATGTTTCACAGACGTTGCGTTGATTTGCAATGTTCCATTCTGATTTGTTTCAAGCCTATGTTGATTGAACCCTTTAAAACCACTGCGAGCCTACAACGCACGGTCATGCCTGAACGCCGGCAATCGGGAACGGGTGCAAAAAATAACCCCTTGTATTTGCAGCCGTACCATTGGAAAAATAAATAAAATGACAGCCCACACCACTTGCTATTTTTGAGATTAGCAATACCTCATGGAAAAGGCGACAAAAACAGAACAATTCCAGATACGAATGAAGCTCTAGGTGAACGATATTGCGGTAGCCGCCCCGGAGTTCATTGTTTTCTTTCAGCCACTGCCAACAACATTTAAGGCTCACCATATCACTCAAATGTCAAATGCACGAAAGGATGACATTTATGCAGGAAAACAAAGGACTTGGAAGGAGCCAGATTTATTGTTTGTATTTCGCGCTTTTCAATGGGGAAGAGTCAACTTAGGAACGGCTTAATGCCGCGAAGGCTGATATTACATTGTCGCTTTAACCCTTTCAGTCACCGTGTCTCCATATGGAGACGCGACTTTCTTCGTCGTTTTCCTCGTGAAAACGAAAAGTGTTCATGCTGCAGAGCGGTGCGGCTGATGTACGAAACCTATGGAAGTGAAAGGTAGCACCATGTGATGTGGAATGACGGAACCACACTCATAAACATCGTTTCAATATGGACGCCACCAAGTTTTCTGGGAGCTCCGGTGTGTTGCCTTCCTAAGTTCCCTCTTACGGCGGCGTAAATCATTTATAAATGCTAAAACAGCTCTTTCATGAGCATAAATTATTATTTCACCTCCTGGTTTGTAAACTGCCTCAGGATATTTATTATTTTTCATAGGGAAAAGCGGGATTGAGTAATGGTGTCTGCGTATGAGGACTCGACGCCATTTGCGTAATAAGTATTCTAGAGAGACTGAACTTTTCTTTCTTACCCCTAGACACTTTACACTCCTAAACCTCCAAGTATGGAATTTTTCTGCAGTGAATATATTAATTCGTGACTGAAAGGGTTAAGGTGACGAGATCGCCGGCTAGAACCGCCCCGTTGGGCATGGGTGGGCTGGCGGTAGAGGAGGACAGGGTGACAGAGAGAGAGAGAGAGAGAGAGAGAGAGAGAGAGAGAGAGAGAGAGAGAACGCTCTTTAATGTGAATTGGTGAGTTCAGCCCAGCGAGGGACAAGGTTTGCTGAACCAGAGGGGTTGACTACGTTGATAGTGGTGAATATCAGAGATTAGGGTTACAGCAGGAAGAAGAAAAACATGAAACGTTAAAAAAATTACAAGAAAAACAAAAGAATGTTGCCAGCAGAGTCCGGACATAAAAATACTATTGAAAGAAAATCGTTAATGGAAACACTGAAAAAAAAAAGAAATGTAAACGACAGGAAAAAATGAGTAACAACACCAGCCCAAGAAAAATAATTGATGAACGCCACAGTGCGAAAGAGTAGATATCGTGACACACTTGCTTTGTCTGTGATCTAGAGAAAATTGTCCAGTTCAATCTCTCGTAGGAACTGCAGCAGAACTTTTGTGCCTAAAGTACTGTCAGCACTATTGGCTCAGGGCCCAAGAAAATGATAAAGTTCGAGACTGCCTCCATGACGTACACGAGAGAGGGAGCTCGCTGCAGTTTTTCGCGCAGCAGCGAATCGAGGGCAAACGCACAGCATGTGATTTACAGTCCCCCGCACAGCGCAAGTCCGGCACAGGGGGAATCTTTCCAACCTATCTTAAACGTAAAACTCCGAGTAAATGCTACATTCAGGCGCAGTCGGTGCAGAACTCCTTAACACCGTTTGTTGAGGCCGCGTGGAAAGCGGAAGTCACAGTGCAGGTCAATAGCGTGCAGTGGTAGATATCGGCGGGGAGCGTCCTGCCACTCCGACATTTGTGCAGCCCATCCACTTGCGAGTACAAGGGCGTTGCTGTCCTCTCGGGAGAAAGGAAGCTGGGTCGTACTGCTCATAAAGTGGCCTTCGCTGGCGGCTGCGTCGGATCTAATATTGCCTTGTATGTCCGAGTGACCAGGCAGCCACTGAAGAATGATTTCATGACCTTCGCGCACTGCCATTGTGTGAATTTCGACAATTTCACATACAAGCTGACTGTGGTTGTTGTGAGGCTTTCGGAGCGCTTGTAAGGCGCTGCGCGAGTCGAGGAATATTCCCCATTGCTGGGCATGATGTCCGCAGGACAGTTTCGAGCAAAGGTCTGTCCGATTTGTCGTTTTTTGACTGCCCCGAACTTCTTTGCAGTAGCTCCATGATCATTTTCCCCAGATAATATCTATGACGAGAGCAGTCGTGTGCTGCCCACGAATAGGTCAGGTCAGTTCTGGGACGGAATTCTGAGCTGTGTCTGTTTCAAAAATCTCCACGTCCATCTTTATCAATTGTGACGTAGCTGCAATGGCGAGGCCTCTGAACAATGATATGCACAGAAACCTACGCCTCGTCTTGCTTGTGCTGCGTCACATTCGGTCACCTTCTTTTAGCCAATCAGGGCTCACTTGAAATAAACACTTCGAAGCAGACTCAAAATCGACAATATATACTCACATTTCCGCCCCTCGACTGACAAATAAAAAATCGCATGTACCCTTGCTGCCCAAATGCCTCTGAAAATTGAGCCCCATTGGCGGCGTACCTGACGGAAGACAAGAAATATGGTTGCTGCAAACAAGGAACCCCGATGTAGAATGCCGCGCCCCCTCCCTGGGAACGTACAGGGTAATTGACTGCCACGACACCAGCGGACGCAAGGTTCAAGCAACGATGAGGCGTCTTGTCGCTATGCATCAGCCGTTCAACGCGCCGTTTGCTTGGTAAGAGCTTGCGCAGCGACGCGTCGTCGTATCCAAAGTAACAAAGATACAGAATGGCATCCAGTACCGCTGGCTATGCGCACGGTTCTGCGCTATAACCACCCTCTTCGCTTTGAATTGCGTTACTCCTGACGATTTCTGAAGAAAACATTGCCATAAAATTTACACAACATAATTTCCTGCTTTTTAAAGCTTACTGCAGTGACATATTCCACAGCAGTTTCCCATTATAGGGGACCCCTCAGGTATCGCCATTACACGTCTCTCAGGTGGTTATATGAGGAGCAGCGATTTTCTTAAATTGCACCGCTGTGAAGATGCCCGAAATTTTCAGTCCTTGACTTGAGTCAAGAATGCATTTTTAATGTTGGTGTTATTATCACACCTCTTGCGTGAGACGGGGCGTATATAGCACCGTAAGACGTGCGAATAACCCTTACCAATCAGTTTGTGCCGAACCGTAGAATCCTTCGGTGACCATGAGCGTGGTTCTGTCGGCGCCAACGGTTTTGCACTACTCTGTTTTTCCGCCAGAAAACTCTGCGAACTAGTAATGGCCGATCCACAACGATCATAGCCGGCAAAATTTCTAATGGATAAGTTTACGAACATTAAGCCAGAAACAACAATTTACTACTATCAAAGCAATCTTTAATTTATCCCTCGCTTCAACCTAGGAGGTTTCGTTTTTTTGTGGGAGGGGGGGGGGGGGGGAGGAGGGCACTGCAGGAAAACCAACGCTCCAACCATTTCTCAAATGCGGTCCAAGGCCAGCGCAAACACGAAAAAAGAGAAATAAAAATAAAATAACAACAAGCACAAAATGGGAAATGTTCGAAGCCGTCGAATTCCCGGCGCCAAGTTTGCCCTGACCGACAAGTCCAATCATCAGTCATTCGCTCCAGACTCGAAGCGGGGCCTCCACATAAGCGGCGGCGGGCGTTCGAAAACAAACGCTCGTTAATTAACGCCTGGACGCTGTTCTCTGGGCCACATCGGCGTCGTCCCCTGGCGATGCGCATTTTCTTTTTCTTGGCGCTCCTCATATCACCCCTCGCGCGTTTACCGCTCGTCGTACGCGATCATCCCTCATTTACAGGTGCTTCGAACACGTCGTACAACAGGCTCAGTGCGACGCCGCAGCCCAATTGCGAACGCGCGGTGCGTAAACACACAACGCACAACGCCACGAGAATCGCATTACGGGCACAATACAGGGATTTACGACATTTCGCCGGCCACCGAGGACAACAACATTCAAACGGGGAATTACTTCGCGGGAAACGCTTTGTTTGCCTTTACGATCCAGGTACTTATTCGCACGCCGCCCGCGGAAATAATAACGATAAAGTTCCCCGATCGAATGCGAGGGGGGCGCAAACGACGAAATTAACAAGAAGCGCCGAGATGTGTACGGGGAGAGAAATAACGAGAATAAGGTTTGTGGGGGCGGAAGAGAGGGTTAAATGATCTCGTCGTCGTAGCGGAAGAGGGAGTGAACGTCGTCGTGGGAAAGGAAGACGTAATTTATAAACGCTTCCGTTCCATTACTTATTTGGCGCGCGCGGCAACACTGGGATCGAAGCTTTCTCGGGGCGCACTGTTTTATTGAGGCTGTTTCCCCCCAACACACCTCTATTTCTCTCTGTATTCTCGACGACCGTGACGGCGTACCGTTGAGGGCAGGCGGGGGGAGGGACGAAACAGCAATGCGTGCTACATTTCCTCCCTCCCTCTTTGTACTCCCTAGCTGTTTTTGCGAGTTTGTGGCGTTCGTACGTCGTTCTGTCGCTGTTGGCATGACAGACGCCGCAAGGGGGAAGCAGTGACAGTTTTCCCAAAATTTTCAAACGGCTTTGGCCTCGCGTTTAGAGTGCGCGACAAAAAAGGGAATGGGAGGGGAGGTTTGTTTGGGACGGGTGCAGCGAGTGGCGTGGGCAGGGGACACGCTTTATTTATCATCATGCGTGCCGTAAAATTTTTACGCCCATCATAAAACACTGCCCCAGAACGACGCGTCGACATGCCACCACCGCTGTTTCTTTTTTTTTTTATGCTCGGCGTCAGGCAGTGTTTGCTCGCAGGTTGAAACAAAGAAGAACGGAGTGACTGCGCGTATTGCACGACACTGGATGTCATTTACATTTTGGTATCCTTGCCGCTTCTGGCAGTTTTGGTGTACGCCGCAATAAAGGGAGCTGTAATTCTTTAGCACAAAGCGGCTAGAACGATTAGATAAGATAAGCAGCTGTGTGCACGTAATGAGCAGGCCGACCTTTGAAAGCAACAATAAAACACCTTCTTACTCTATTTCGTGTAAGCATTAGGGCATATGCCAACAAAAGGCGTGAATTCGGACGTTCACAGTATAAGCGAGGGAAGTCACCCGTGCTAAAACGCCATCGTATATTTGCTGTGGTTGTACAAAATATGAATATAAGGAACGACACTAATCGTTTTTAGGTGCTTCTTGCCAGGAACGCGAGTGCTTAAATATGTAATGGCGGTCTTGATATAAGTATAGCACCTCACTCGCAATGGGGGCTAAATTGCAGTAGGCTGTGAATAATATGCCGTACATAAAAAGGCTGAAGCTGACCTGTATAATCGAGAAGTGTGATCCTGCAAAAATCTGTCAGTTGTACAAACTTTTTTCGTATCCCGCGTCTATTCTCACGCAATCTGAAAGCTCAAAGGTCCTACCTACAAAATAAAACTCTTAACAATGGCGCTACTCTCGCAGGACTTGCCAAACACATTTGCGACGCTCCTGACTGCGTAAATTACGGCTACAGCGAAAAATGTCAACGGCAAAGTCACTTTCGGGTTTGCGATAAACCCGCTTTTAACTTCACATATCTGCTTTTATCCGCAAGCCGTTGAGGCTTTGTTTTTGTTTTGTTTTTAGTTCGCGCGGAGTAGTATAATGATAAGTTACCAAGCCCAACGACGTCAATGGATTTATGATAATAATATCCGTGAACAACAAATAACTTCACGCAAAAACAAAACGTAGCGTCCATTTAGGGGGGGGGAGGGGGGGGGTGCGGATGCTGCCGGTGTCATATATATATAGTTAGGATACCGGAGAACCTGCACCTGTTTTTAGCGGGGCCTGAGATACGGCCTAGGATATGTCTGACGCCGCTGTGCTTTGCGAGAAAATTTGCAACGCGGGCCCGGCATGAAATTATGCATAGAGCGGAAGACACGGTTTCCCCCTTTTATTATTCATTAGCGAAATTGTGTTTTATGCAAAGCGCTCGTCATTTTCATGGCCTCCGAGGGCATGATGTTCTGCCGTCCCGCGACAGCTGTTTAAAAACATAAAAGACGTTCCATGTGCAGCCTTCCGCAAAAAAAATTTCCACTAGCAAGGGGTGAGGCGTAGAGACCAATTTATAACAGTATGTTACGGTTAGAATGCAACGCACCGCTTGTTTTCCCTGAGGCTAAACACGGTTTGTGGCTCTGAACCGCCAGCCCTTACGTGACATGCTGTAGATATTTTACAGCGTTGCGAATTAATGTAACGTTGGAGTCAAGCGCAAAAGAAACGCTCTGCAGACAAAGCTGCTAAAGAAATGTTTGCACGAACGCTCAAAAATGCGCCGTTCTAAATAATGCCTTTAATATGCCACGGGTATGTTGATGAAAAGACGGAATGTTTTTTGGGGTCGCCTTTAATTTGAAGCCATTTTCAGCTACAGCTACAAAAGGCAGTTCCGGCATAGCAAAAAAGCAGCAACAGAAAGTATACATATAGGCAAGAGCTTTCCGCTCTGCTAAAACTTGTGGCATGGCTCTCGCATGTCCACATTGTTGAGCGCAAAGGAAACATTGGGCAAATGTAAGCGAAAACAAAAGTACATTCCCAAGAGCCCATCGCCTCCAGATTTTACGAAAGGATGCAAAAAAGTGATCGAAAAAAGTTCCGAAGAGAGACGAAATAAAAGCGCAACAAACGCAAAAGTTGGTGGATCAAGCGGTGCTAAACAAAACAAACACATAAAAAAAAATCCGCTTCCGAGCTCCCGCTATTGGCTCGGGCGGCTTCATTAACTGTATGCGTTAGTATGTTGTAAGAAACATAGATCCGGTTAACTCCGCACGATCTCTGTTTGAACGAGAGAAAAAAAATGGGGATGGGGCTGCTGGCTACCACTGGCCTATGGACTGTGGGGGTGACTTGAGCCGTTTCTTCGGCTAATGGCGACGTCTCCCCGTTGGTTGGTTTGCGTAGCTGTGGGCGTTGCCCAATTTGTCCTCATTCAGCTTGTGCATGCGCCCTGAACTGAATACGCTAAGAACAAGTTCGCGTTGGTCATGTCATACAGACTTGTGTTATGCGAAAACATTGGCACCAGGCTGAGGCGCTCTCTTGTTGAAAGGTATATGTAATACAGGTTTGGCATTTCTAATAAACGAAGCTTCACATAACTTGGACGAAGGATTAAAATGCGAAATAGTCAATTTTGTCGGCACAAAATAAAGGGCAATAGTCGAGGGTAGGTGCGATCACCTACTATAATATGGGATTTCGGTTAGTCAATATCATACGATATTTTAGCGAGCAAATCCAGCCCAGAAATATATTCATCGGCAGGGTTGTGGAGCGGCAGGACAGATACCTGATGCAGCAGCTTGCGTGGGAACTCGTCACTTTTAAGCCCGCCGAATTTAAATGACTGATTTGTGGGAGTTAACCATGAAAATCTCGCACGGGCATTGCCGTTCTGCTTCACGCATGCGCAGCCGACGTCGTGCAACTGTATTTTATCATGTCTGATTCTAGCGTCAGAAATAGTCTCCGTTACAAGAAATATTCTCACGATCTTTGGCATTCGGTATATTTATACAACCTACAACGTCACTGCTCGGTTCACTCGTTCTAAACCTAATGATTTCATATTAATTAATCACAATAATATAATAATGTAGGTATTCATCGATTTATATTTATTTACGAAGCATTAGGCCACAGCGGCATTACAGAAGAGAGCGGGTGTTTGCAAGGCATTACCGTACTTTTAAGCAGAAGGACGAGGAAATAAACAAGCAAACAAACAAATAAACAAACAAACAAACAAACAATGTCAGCTTTCAATGCAAAAAAGGCTCGTCGCTGCAGATACTTAAACCGCTACATCCGTTGCTTCTGCAACAGAAGGCGGAAGCTGGTTCCGGTTAACAACAGCAGCGCTGAGTATGAACGAGTGACCAAAACACTGTGTATGGTGGGACGGAAGATGGGCTTGCCATGATCATAGTCTGCTGACATCTAGAAAGAATCGGTTAGTCACCTATCCTGAAGAACGTAATCGTTGCAATATATTGTGAGATACAAGTACAAGTGCCATATGTGCCTGCGGTGTTCGCAAATAAGCAAATGTAAACATGCCTTCTTCGCGGTGAAACTCGACACATCAGATGATAAAGCTAAGAATCGACACGAATGACTTTGAACCGCCTCCAGTCCAGCGGGGAGTGGTGCTAGCCCGCGATGTAAAAACCCCACGACATAATTCACACAGCACGGAAGGATTGGTAACTGATTTGGCGGCGAGAAATTTAACATGTCAGACGTCATCGTTTAAAGTGCGTCATCCGACCGTCATTTTATCTCCACCTTTCGGCGTCCTCAAATGCGCACCGTAACACCTGTCAGTAGTTTTTCTTTTTGTGTGAAAAGATGTAAGTGATGCGTGAAACCAAAACTTTTTCGCTGGGAACGCCCGCGCGTCACGACCTAGGTCGTGACAGCTGTCGCAGTCACCATTACGGCCAACAATTTGCCCAGCAGGTATGGCCTAACGTCTCTGATCTGAGGAAGAAGAGAAATGATGAGCGGTATCATGAATACGCTGTTACTAAAAAACGATGGAAGCCGTGATCAGGTTCAGTTACGCATGCAAAGATAGTGCTGGTGAATGTCATACCATTATTGCTTTTTTGAAGACGGATCATGATTTTTCTTCCTATAGACCTCCACTGATTATCTGATGAACACGTAACTCCCACACTATGGGTCAACGATATCATCATTTTGTTACTGATGAGGTATTTGGGTGTGTGTGGGTCTGCGTGTATGTCTACAGACAAATCCCCTTTCTTCATGTTCTACGTTCTCATCGATTCCCAATAAAAAAAAATGTTTCCAAACACCAACTGCGCCATCCGAACTATCAATGGGTCAGAGATATGCGTGTTACAAGTTTGTTCATTCATTGCAAAGTTTGGATGAGTAGAATCAACAGGGAATGTGCATTCGTTATCATATACAGTGAACCCTGGTCATAAAAAAATCGCTTTCTTCATATTCTCGCATTATTCGAAGTTTTTCTCCGTTCGAAGAACTCTGCAGGGAAAGCAAATCACACCCGATTTTGGCGAACCCCTTCTTATATCGAAGTCGGCTTTCGACGCCGAGGGCTTCGTTGTAACGAGGATTTGCAGTAATTTATATCGAAATTCCGGAAAGCTCCGGAAATATAAGGTTACAGATCGAAAGTTATTTTAACCATGTGAAAATTTGTTTCGGGAGTTGATTCATCGTGCCCGAATGCTAACCTCCATGCGTGTGCATAATACAAACGTTTTCATCATTGTCACACAATTCCCGGACACGTTTTGTAGTGGCAATTAGTCTGCTGGCCACTATCAACTTCGGAGGAGCAACGAATAGGACATTGCGCGTTTTGATATTGTTTTTCCAAGCAGTCACGGTTGACACCAAGTAGGGTAATCAGTAGTTGTCTTACCGTTTGCAGAAGTTGGGGTGAAGTTCCATGATAAAAGAAGCAAGAAGTGTGTCGCCGGAAGAAGCAGCGAAGGCAGTGTTATCCTCAACATAGTAGAGGCGCGAAGTGCTGTACACTTGCTGATGGTCATCATGTCCTTTTAGCAAACGTCAGTCTTGTTGCCTCTTCATATATCAGTAACAGTCGCTCGCTCAGGGAAAGTTTTCGCAGAATAGTCCCTTGGACAACCTGAATCCTAAACTACCAAAAAAATAAAATGTCACGCTTGATTTAAATAAAAATACGCATTAGAAGAATAATATGTCCTCTTTATAGCACGCCGAAACGCGAGCGAAGTAGTGACGCTTCCTAATAAGCGATTTCCTTAGGATGTGTCATGTCTCATGTTCATCTTGAACTTGCGTCTTAGCTTTTAGGTTTAAACCTGTTTGGGCCCGCCCCCCTCTGCGAACAGCATTAGTTTCGGTTTCGCCCTAGCCCGAACCGCGTGTTCTGACTTCCGGCATTCGCCGGGAAACTGCCCACGTAATGCACGAATTTCGATCAAACGCCGGCAACGTGCGCCACTACACTTCCAGCGAGCACATGTTCAAACTTCTTCCCCGAGAAAGAAACCGCGTCAGTCAAGGTAAATGTTTGCCGTCCACTAACTGCCGCTCGGCGTCAGTGGTGGTCACAGTGACGGCAGGGTGTGGAGAAAGACGCCGTGTTTTCACTTCACTATGCACCGGTGTGTCTGCGGAGAACACGAGGAATGGTTGCAGCGGCCGCCGCTCCGTGCACGCCCGCGCCAAAAGCACGTTTCCCCACGGCGCCGCGAGCAAGCCAGCGGCGACAACAGCACGTTGAATAAGCTGCGTCCCCGGCTTGCGACAAGCTGCACATTTCTGGCGCGGCGAGCGTTGGGACCGGCCGAGAGGTCCCGCGTGCTCGCATCGATCCTGGAGTCGAGGCTAAGCGCTCGGGCGTGCGCATGCGCAACGGGGCTCAGCTGCCGCGGCTGCTCCGGAAAAGAAAGACGGGCGCGGGAGCGAGAAAGAGGGGGAGGAAGGAAGAGATTGAGGAAGGTGGGATGAGGAGGAAAAGAAGAGGCAGGGGCAATAAAGGCCCGGGCTAGGATCGAGAGTATCGACACTGGAGAAAGCGAGGAATGAAATGTGTGCGGAGGTTGGGCGTGTGACTTGATGCGGAAGGTAGCCTTCCTCCCCCGTTTTATTCCCACTTGCCTCCCTGATCCACGGCGCTGCGCAGTCTTTGGAGAAGTAAGAAAGTAATTTTGGTAAAAAGTAAGAAACCCTGTACGGGTGGGTTCGCTCACCCCGGCCGAGAAAGGTATGCGACATGAAGACGGCTGAGCGTCTTGAGAAGGAAACAGCCTTTATCGAGGGATGGCGGAAGACTTGAGAACTTCGAGCAAAGCGGCGTGGCCAAGCGTTAGAATTATGCTGGGAACAGTTAACGGTAGATGAAGAAATTTATTCTTTTTAAAGGAGGAGTGTATTTTAAAATTTAAGAACAAGCGTGGGATAAAATAACATACAGAAATGTCTCAGAGCAATGGCCCATGGGAGAAAGGTTTTGCAGTAGGAGAATGTATGACATAAAAAATGGAGGAAATCGCGTGAACGAGCAGTTAATTTAGAGTATTCCTTTAAGTTTACAAGCAACTAATTCTGAAATAAATGAGCATATTTAAAAAGCAGAAAGCGCGAAAACGTATGAAGAATTAACGACACTGAAAACTTATTGTTACCTCCCGCTACTTTTTTCCTTCAGCGATACACCGCCTAGGAGTATGCTGGCAATCATAACTAGTTGTTCGTGCCTACTCTGCAGTGTTGTTAAAAATGAACTAGCCTCGTATTTAGGCAACCAATTGCTTATTATAGAAGTCATTCTATCGCTACGGTGCCGATCGGCTTTCACAATCCTTTAAGACAGACTCATCTACGATTCGCTTCCGGAGAACGTCTGGCTGCAATAAACGCAGATATATTGCGTACAACTGGGATTACTGTTAATCCTGTAATAAGTACAATTTTTTTCATATTCATTAGAAGGAAGGGAGGAATAATAGTAAAGCAAAGACAGGAATTTCAGCCAGGCCATGGCCTAGTTTGCTATTTTACACGCGGGAAAGGGGAACAACAGGAAAAAAAGAATAAAACAGAAAATAAGGGGAAGGTAAGGACAGAGCGTAAAGGGATTAGCTCAAGCGTTACGAGGCCATAGATGATGAAGTTCAGTGGCGTCATAGAGAGTAGTCTCTGTGCTACGGCCTTCTGTACGCGTTCGTTGTTTTTAGAAAGCACAGGAATGCTTTTATCGCCTTGTGCGTGGATGATGGAGAAGGCCAGTGGCCCTGAATTTTATCCTCAGAAAACGGCCGCCGACAATCCAGCTTCCGTAAACTTCAGGGAATTGTCTTCTTGCCGAGAAAAAACGCCGGGCACTCGCGTAGAACATGGAGTATGGTCTCCGGTTTGTCACGGACTTCACACGCCTCACTGTCGGCCATTTCTATCTTATACGAGTAAGCATTTGTGAAGGCGACTCCCAGAGAGAGACGACAAAAAACTGTTGCATCAGAACATAGCAGTCCAGATGCGGGTCCAGGACAATAATACGAGCGCTGGTGAACTCTTGGGTAGTCCATTTGGCTGCGATGTCTCCCGGGCAAGTTTGCGGAGAGTCCTCGCGGCGTCCTTTCTGGATAATGGGAAGGATATGGGCTCTGTTTTTAGGTGTGAAGCCCCTCAGGCGCTCGGGCTGTCACCCCCTCATATCGCCGTAATATCATGCAGCCACGTAGTAAAGCACCGATACACTCGTTTTCCAACGCCTCGCGCTAGAGCGTAACGCGTACTGAAAGAACACATCGGGACGCTCGTTTTCAACTCGTCGCGCTAGAACGCTTCGTGCTTCAAAGACATCCGACTTACAGCAAAGCTGTATACCTCTGCTCCTTAATGGTTTCATCTAAGTGGGCAAAAACACTACGTTGCCAAGAATGCACCTTACACTGCATGATTCGCCCTTTCCCAAGTTTCACGTTACTGGAGATGGCCCGGGATTTTTTTCGTGTCAAGGGGGCGGCAGCGCCCGCAGCTTCATTGCCTACAAATTGTAGGCTACAATGCCGCAGTGACTTGGAAACCACTGGAAGACAATGCCATGACCCGCTTGGGCAGCGCGGTTATACATGGTGACTCCGTGTTTGTGCTCGCCACCTAGTGGCTATCGCGAGAATCTCCATAATCAGGTCCGGATGCGCACCTCCCCATGGCGCACCGCACTTGTTTATCGTCGCAACTGCGTATTTGGCGAGATACCGCCGAAAGAAGACCCGAAGACGATAAAGCGGACGCGTAAGGAGTTCTGTTGCGTCCCCTTCTATGTGACGGCGCGATGAAGTTATACCAGTGGATATTTTTAGCGCTTCCTGCAGGAAGCAGACGACGCGCCTTGCGAGGCGTTGTGGAGACGGAACCTATACGCATTGGAAAAAAAGTGACGCACGTCATGCATGTTTGCTCAAAGCACTTCGCTCAAAACGACTACTACCTCCCTGGTCAGAATCCACTTCCTTTTCCGATATCTGTTAGGCGCTAAAGATATCAGTTAGGTGCTAATTATGTCAGGATACTTGTTTGAAATGAAGCCTTGATTTCT
>NW_027526335.1:102387185-102543718 GCF_048455015.1 Haemaphysalis longicornis | reverse complement strand
AATGAAGCCTTGATTTCTATTAGCTGAGAACGTCGTTTTCTAATCCGCGCTGAAAGGAAGCCTCAAATGCGCATCTGCGCGGCCGCCCTCCGCCCAGCTCGACCTATTTGACGCCCTCAGTGACCCTCAATGGCAGGACTCCCGCAGCTTCGACAGCTCCAAGCAGCGAACGCACGAAGTTATCTTATCGGCGCACGCTGTGTCGCCTTTTTGTTTGCCCTTATCGCCCGCGAGCTTCTAGTTGAGTCGTTTTCCGGGAGTAAGTTGTGCGTGTTCCAAACACCAGCAGTCATCTGCGTGCCGGTTAACCAACTAGTACGAATTAGTACTTATTAAATATCGAACGTCGCGGGCGCCTGCTAATCAAAGTAGTCCAACTTGGGTCTCAAAGCGCGAAATTGCGAACTTGCGAGAAAAAAAAATGTGCCGGAAATTTAACGTGCGCCTCGACTGTCGATCAATTTAAAGCACGGTCCGGTTGGATAGCATCGGACTTCACCGGCAGCTGCCCAACGCATAAGTTTATCCAGCACCTGTAAGCTGCTTGCTGCGTGTAATTATTGACACAACAAGCCGCATATTTTTTGGCAAAAACATCTGCAGCAATTAGATATAAGCTTAGTTGTCCTAAATCGAGCTTTTGTTCAGTACTGAGCCGATATGTGCAATGGTTTGCATTTAAAATTGCGTGTTGTCGTGGCTAATGATATCCTGAACTGGATTTTCATGCTACGAATCGCAAAGGAAGGTCCATTCATAAGGATACGGCAAAGCTCTATCACAGCCCCAACAGTGCCAGTGAAAACTGTACGTCTCACCCATAGCAGTTGATGTGAGCCGCAGCAAGGTGCTTGCGGTTTTCTGAGAGCGTTGGTGCGCACTAGCCCCGCCCGTGCTCGATTTATGGCTCCTTAGAGAAGCAGCTCATGTTGAGCGAAATGCGATGCGGTGCCTCGGTCACCCCAAATGTTTTCACGCACATAGCGACGATCTGGGCGTTTTCATCACTCCAATATCCGCGATCAAGATTAGGTCGTCGGCTGAAATCATGCGCTCTTCTTCGCCAAAATAACGCCAATCAACGCTGCAGTCTAAGAATTTTAGTACGGCAGCAAGCAAAACTGCGACGGAGGACCAATTTTGCGACGCCATATTGATTGTTTTGACGAGTGTTGCCAGACTGCGTCGCAGAACTTGGAGTTACCGATAGTGTTATCTCGGTGAGCAGCTGTTCATGAGGCCCACGGCACAGGGCTGTCTGGAGCGACTGGAGCGC
This sequence comes from Haemaphysalis longicornis, assembly GCF_048455015.1. Classification (NCBI taxonomy): domain Eukaryota; kingdom Metazoa; phylum Arthropoda; class Arachnida; order Ixodida; family Ixodidae; genus Haemaphysalis; species Haemaphysalis longicornis. The sequence goes on along the minus strand of NW_027526335.1, from coordinate 102,542,442 downwards.
AGGCTTTGAGTCACAGGAAATAACCAACCATCGGCAGGAGGCTTTCTCAATAGCACAAAGGGCGCAATGTAGCCTGTAGCCTGTGTCCTGTAGTCGTGGAAGTTGTGTGATGGGCTGTCTTAAATTCTGCGGAAATTGAAATTCGTGGTACAACCACGGCGCCGGCAGAACCAGATTTGTTATAGAGCCATCACTGTAAATGTGGGTGCGTTCACTGCATCTCGCATATGGTTAATTGAGTGTTAGCGTTGGAAAATCGCGTTTCTTCGTTAAGCCTGGGATATTAAGGTATGCTAGAGGCTGCGGCGTATACCGAAGTTGGAGCAGCGGCGTCATCGCGGGCGCAGACGCACGCTAGTGATGTGGGCAGCCTCAACATTTGCGAAAGATGCATGGAGTCGTTTCGATGGCGTACTCTCAAGGTGATGATCTGGCAGTCTGGTTAAGCGCCTAATATGTACCTTGAGCGTATTAATTGTCACGTAAGTGGACAAAGGGTGATCACGAGTTACGTCAATGGTTGCAGCTGTTGACGTGCAGCGTGGTAAGACAAGGCAAGTTCGGAAGGCCTGCGATTGTATTTCTTGTAGTCCCTGAATATTTGTGTCGTATTTAGGTGGAAGCGCAGGCAGACTCGTAGGGAGCCCAGTATAGTGCGTTGTATAGCTGCAACGTCGATTTCATGGCCATTCTTCATGCCTATCCGCCAATGAATTGAAGATCATGGGGCACTGCAGCCAGCTTCTTCTTCAAACAACGTACGTGGGGGCTACAAGTCAGGTCTCTATAGACAACCACGCCGAGGAACTTGTGAAATTTCACATAAGAGATCATTTTACAATTAATTGTCAAAGGGTATGCATGCATACGAATCCGTGAAAACACTTCCAGCCCCTTTCTATGCAGATAGGCATTGGTCAAGTTTGAAGCCTTTTTCAGGCGCGCGCTCACGTGTCGTCGAGTCACTCCACCTGCCCAGATGCAAATATCATCCGCGTGAATCGACAGATGAGCCGTTCTTGGAAGGTAGGTTTATAGGCCAATGAGTGTTATGTATAACAACATGAGGCTCAAGACTCCTCCTTGGGGCACACCGCGCGGTGGGTATAGGGCCACCTTGAGTCCTTAAAGAACGACCTCCCAGAGCAGCCTCCGCACGAACTGGTAGACACGGCCGCCAAGCCCCACTGCCTGTAGTGCCTTAAGAATGGCATCGTGATCCATGTTGTCAAATTCTCCTTTAACGTCCAGGAACAGCGCAGCACATATGCGCTTCACGCGTCTCTGCTGCTGCACAAAAGTTACCAGGTCGATGACGCAATCACTGGACGAACCACGACGACGAAAACCAGAAGGGTAGACGTTGTACTGCTCGAGGAACCGCTCCAGGCGTGCAAGGATAACTCGTTCTATAAGGTTTCCAACGCAACTGGCAAGTTCTATGCGTCGCTACGCCACCGGGTCCATCAGGTATTTTCCAGGTTTCAGGCGAAAAGCAAAAACGCCCGTGTGCTCGAGATTTCGGCGCACGTTAAAGATCCCCAGGTGGTCAAAATTAATCCGGAGCCCTCCACTACGGCGCGCCTCATCGCCTGCGTTGCGTCGGCACGTTAAACACCACAATCAATCAAATCAATTATTTTCCAGGTTTCAGGAAGGTAGCTAGACCTCCATTTTTCAAGAACTATACCATCACGCCATAGTTGTTTGAAATATTTGAAGACGGTGTGTCGTACGTTGGTGCCAGGGTGATAAAGAGCGCATAGGTGATTCCGTCGAGTGAAGGCGATGGCGACCGCTTGCACAGAGCTAATGCTGCTCCCAGTTCTTCCATCGAAAACAGGACGTCCATCGGAGGATCCCGCGATGCGAGAATGTCATTGGAATGTGATGAGCCAGTAGTGCCTGTTCCACTGGCTGCCCGAATGCATAAGTCCTCTGCCACTATGAGCTCTCCACGCTTCTGGTGAAGCGCCAAACCCTTTGAATGGGTAGCGCTGTTGCACAGGGGTCATTAGCCCTCGCAAAGTTCTCCTTATTCATGGCAACAGCTTTCGAGGGTCGAGCGATTCACAAAAGCACTTCCAACGTTGTGTTTGCACTTGGATAATGCGGCGTTGGATCTTCTTCTGCCTCCTTCTGTCATCTCTCGAGAATTGAAGACTTCATTCATCTGTATCTTCGTTCAGTACGCTGATGGGCAGCTCAAAGAAGTTACAGCTCAATGTCAAACTGTGCCAAATTGTAGGAAACAGGCGGACGTTACTTTGGTAAGCAACCAGCGTGATTCAAATGGCAGACTCCAGATCTCCGGATTCATCCCTCTTGCAAAAATCTTCCATTTTGGATTTAGATTTCGACCGATCCGTCCCCCCAATGACGTTAGGGTCGCTAGGTCACGGCAACTGCCGTAGTTCATGCCACGTAGAAAAGTCAAACTGCATCGTTCAGTAAGCACATACCTTGGCCTGCGGCAAAGGACGCTAGGCTCCGGCCTTTGCTGTTAATGGTTGAGCTCCCACACAGCAAGTGGTCTGCATTAACATAACCCGTAATGACGCACAGACCGGTCGTTGTTCTTCAAATGTCCTCCAGTCGCTTGCGATTAAAGCGAGATGCTGGGTGTATGTACGCACCCACAAGCTCGCTTTTCCTGATGGTCAGGCAGACGTACTCATTTTCCTGTAAGGTTTCACAAGGTGGTGTACGTAGGTGAACTCACGTCCGATGAAAAAGATGGTTTTGCTGGGCTGAAAGAGAAATTCGTAGCTAGATAGCCTAATAGGTTTACACGGCTTGGGCTCACAGATGACGAGGATGGCGATCGACTTCATGAATAGAAATTGGTTAAGATCAGTGATACGTGATAGTACACCTCCAGCGTTCCACTGAAATTTTCTTGAGGATTTAGGTATTTCATGCGTTTTCAAAAAGAGTATAAATAAACACACACACACACACTTTTCTACCAACAATTTGAAAGTATTGTTAGCACCAAAGATAAAAAGTTACATCACCGTTACGGGCATCATCCATGAAAAACTCCTTACACTTACCTCACGTGGCTACTCGTCGTAAATACGATCGGCTCTTCATAAACTTTATTACCAGAATTCTTTTTTGCGCACAGCTGTCATTCCCCCACCTTCGTATGTTTTGCCCCGCACTGATCACACTCGCAAAGTAGGCATTATGACTTGCCTAACTAACACGTGCTTTCATTCATTCATTCCTCGAACATCAAGCGAATGGAACCACCTTCCAGGATCAATTGCTGGCATCCAAGATAGCGAACGCTTCCGCAGTACTTTGTCAACAATGTGATGCAAGGTGTCAGTTAACCTGTACTGTTGTTGTTGTTGCCGCACTTGTTTCATTTTTGATGTATTGCTTCTACTACATCAGTCCCCACTCCCCTCAGTAATACCCCATGGACTTGAGGGTAAAATGAATAAATAAATAAATAAATAAATAAATAAATAAATAAATAAATAAATAAATAAATAAATAAATAAATAAATAAATAAATAAATAAATAAATAAATAAATAAATAAATAAATAAATAAGTGTAGGGTGGTCGGAAGAAGAGAAGAGGAATACGTAAGTACAAATATAGTCATACAGACCAATTGTGTTTTCTGACAATAGTTTTTATATTTGTATATTTTAACAAATAATTTGTGTATGGCAAAGTCGTAGGTGCACGGATGGGACAATTGCGAAGCCAGACTCTGCAGCCACCACGCCTTGCATTTACCCTACACGCCGTAGTAAAGGGCGATGGCAATTGTCTATATACGAAGCGTAACTTGGAGAACCATCGCAAGCTTATGGCACCGATGTTTTTGTCGTAGATTTTTTAAAGCCACATTAAGCTCATTGAAAACATATTATGTTGAAGAAACACTTCCTCCACAACTTCGCTTATGAACAGATAGCCCAGCTCTCCAGACTACTACTGCCAGTAACATAGCTCGTGCATGTCAATTTTTTTTACTAAAATAGGATGTAGCGCACATTTTAGGCGAACCATAAGTACATAACTGAGGTGGGCTGCTTTACTGTAAAATTATAAATGCACAATGAGCACTGAATTAGTTGTCTATGGTGTACGAAGCAAAGCGCATGAAGAAGAACGTCATCATGTCGTGCGTTTTCATGGGCAGAACTTAGTACCTGGCTGCTTTGCTGTGGACGACACCGGAAAATTCGGCGCCAGCCAATACGCAAGCGCAGGCAGTGTGGGTAACACCTTTGGCCATGTGCCCGCACTACTCGAACCAAAAGCCTGCGGCAGCATCTTTTTCTTTCTTTTCTGTTGGTGTTTCGCGCCGCTCGCGCCAGCGCGAGGCAACCTTTTCGCCATCTCTTGTTAACACGGAAGTGTTTTATGCCGGGGTACAGCATGACCTAACCGACGTCATATCCGTCACGGAAATGACATCACCAGAAAAAGTTCCACTGACGCGGTGCCGCTAGGTTTCGAGCCAACGACCACTCTGGCCGCAACAGAAGGTGTGAGACGCTCTGCCAAATGGGCTGTGAACTTACCCCAATTTATTCAGCATTATGAACGCGCCTTCTATTCTTCCCTATAAGATTCTCGATTCAAATGCTGCTGTCGTCTAGAAGAGGGGAAGCGAAGGAGTGCGCCGTAACACTAATGAGGGCCGATAGTAGGCGCCACTGCTGCGGGTGTGATGGCCCTGCGTAAGAAAGCTTCCATCAAGGCAGAAAGGCAACGGCGGCGACTGGCGAATGTCGCGCTCATGACTGCTTTGGTGAGACGAGAGACACGCCAGCGGGAAGTGGAACGCGTCCACGCATTCGCGGTCCGAGCTGCGAACCCTGCATCTCGCGTTCCACAAGCTGAGCTAGCCGCAACGCAACCGTATGCCGTACATGCTTCACGCATACCCACGAGACCGCTTCCGTCCCACAAATCATGCTCATTTCACTGCAGCGGACCGTGACTTCACCAAACGATTCGTTTATAACCAGTTCGGTTTCGTTCACACGGTTTGCGGGCGCCGGTGTTTTCAGTCGGATCTACGCAATGCTCCGGCGCGTGTATTTCAGTGTCTAATGTTGATGCGTCTAACGGTGCCAGGATGATTAAATATAAATAGCGATGTGCAAGTTCATATCGATTCACAATAAAGATTCAACTGCTCCTGTGAAGGCCCATTTCACTTTCGTGTTGTACCGATTCCTGTGAAAGGGGGACCAGCCACATTTTTTTATTTCCAATTTTCTTCCCTGTCTTCGACGCTGTTAACTTACCGGGGTTATAATGCGAAAGCAATGGTTCACTCGCTGGTTCATAAATCCGACGTCGTAACTGAGAAGAAGAGACTAAAGTTTGGAGATGGGAACAAAACCAAGACAAAGTAAATTAACGAAACAAGGTAAATCAGGGTCGCAATGGGAATCGAACGCCGGGCCACACGAATGTGACACGAGAACGCGTTGTCAGTGCGACGATGGCTCGAAGAAACATTGGCTTTATTTAACCATGAACGGATTCTGATTGATTGTTTGATTGATTGATTGATTGATTGATTGATTGATTGATTGATTGATTGATTGATTGATTGATTGATTGATTGATTGATTGTGGGGTTTAACGCGCCGACGCAACGCAGGCGATGAGGCGTGCCGCAGTGGAGGGCTCCGGATTAATTTTGACCACCTGGGGATCTTTATCGTGCGCCGAAATCTCGTACACACGGGCGTTTTTGCTTTTCGCCTCCATCAGCAAAGCGACCGCCGCGGCCGGGAATTGAACCCGCGACCTCGTGCTCAGCAGCGCAACGCCTTAGCCACCATGAACGGATGCCTCTATGCGAATTTGAACACGCTAAGTGCGATATATAGCAACGTACAGTTCCTCTAAATATCCTCTTTGCTTCGTGATACGAACGTGAGTATACGGCGGACCAACGTTAGGCCTAACGATACATTTTGATCTCTCTAACGTTGTTAACCAGACCCCTCAGCTTCACTTAAAATGAATTTGACGTAGCTTGGCTCGTCGTAAGGCTCGTCGTTAAGCGTAACAAGCGTAAATCTGACATATGAGCCTCACTCGGGCCATTGGTCAAGGATTCCAGTTAGAGTGACTGAGAAACAAAAAGAACAGACGCAAAGGGGAAACGATGACGATAATCATAACAAAAAATGCAATGTCGCGACATAGAGCGCCGAGATATGCACTGAGGCCACTGCCTCGCCCGGCGGCACATCAGCCACCAGAGCTCTATAGGGTGCTATGGCGGCGTCCACAATACCGACTTGTTCGTTCAAGTGCGTATTGGTCTCGAATCGTATAAGCCAAACCAAAACGCTCACACGCCGTAGAACGACGGTGTTTGCATGTCAAGGTTGGACACAAACTCTCGTAACTTGTTCGCACTGGGCATGCGCGGCCCGTCGCCAGGATGCGTGGGATGTACTGAAAGCCACGCGCTCCCTTGCTCGTATTTCAATTTATCACGATAGTACCTGGGTTGCATTTTTGTCCTTTTCTTTTTGTCGTCGAAATACCTGCGCGTGTTTCGGGCTGGATTTCTGTTGTCCTATTGGATTGAGGAATATCTGTACAATTGGGCACATTGTATAAGTGCTGTTTTTGTATTGTGCCCTCCGCTGCTGTCCCAAAAAGGGTTGACCCCTCGCCATGCTGCTACGCGGCTTTTGGGCATGGCTGCTCTATTCTTGTACGAGAGGAATGTGACCTTTTATTTATTTATTTATTTATTTATTTATTTATTTATTTATTTATTTATTTATTTATTTATTTATTTATTTATTTATCTATTTATTTATTTATTTATTTATTTATTTATTTATTTATTTATTTATTTATTTATTTATTTAATAGTTCAATTTAAAAGACGGGCCATGGCTCTGCTTTCACGTGCTTTAATGACACATCCATTTTCTTCAGCTTGTGGTGATAGAATAATCCTATCGCTCATCGCCTTCGTTCTTTCTGCAATATTAGTTTCCTGACCGCGCCAACAGGCCCACTGTCAGTTGCAGGCGCAAGACACGGTAAATTTGGTCATATCGCCACCTAGCTCTGGTTGGTTGTTTTCTGCTCGACAGTGCGTCCTCGTTCGCTTCGTCGAAGGAGCCTTAACACCTAAGTTTAGCCTAGAGGAAGTGAACTTGTAAGAGTCATATCATACAGACCGGCTATATCTCAAACGAAGCAAAAGACAACTCACTGCGAGTACATTTACAATATTTGGTGTGCTTCGACTTGGTGGAGTAACCCCACGGAGGCATCTTTTAACATTTTCCCTTTCAAATAAGAGCGGGAAAAAAATTTCAGCGCATGTTTCTCGTGGGTGAGCAACTTCCAAAGCAACATCAAGCTTAAGAAGAATACCACCGAAAACGGCGGCAAAGAGGTATCGTGTCAAGGACACTTCCTTACCATAGATAGGTCAGCTACGTGATAACTTTACGGCAAGTAAACAAGCAAGCAAGAGCAAGAAAAGCCAGGCCTCGATTGGAAAGACCCAAAATTCGGAAGACAAAAAATTGGTGACCTACAGAGACGCGCATCGCGTCAGTGTAATCACGAAACCTTTTTCATGTTCCCTTCGGGCGAAGTGCGGGTCGTTACAGCCGTGAACGAAGGAACAAACAAACAAACGGACAAACAACAGCGAGCTGTAGCGGGCGAGCCAGTCGTCACGTACGTGCCCTTGTGGCAAGTGCGTCGTGTTCACTTTCACGTCGGGTCCGATGAAGCGTGCACGCGCGAGGAGCTTGTCATCGTCAATTGCTTTGTCGTTTGCACGCCGCGTGGTGGCCCGGTCGGGCTTCATTTGCCTCGTAACCGTGAGAGTACATAGGCGAAAGAACATGGCGGCTGTTGATTAATTCTCGCAGAGAGGGTCAACCGTGCGAGGGAAGATGAAAGAGGAAAGAGAACCGAAGCGCGGAGGAGCGGGATGAAGAGGGAAAAAAGGGAGACGACACAATCGCCGCCGCCACCGTTCAGGCCGAGGGATATGAGGAAGATCAGCACAGCCTCGAGAAGATGGAGAGATAGAGCAGGCAAGGTCGGGAGGAGAGAGGGGGAGAGGAAAGAGGGATCGCGGAGAAGAGCCAGAGGTCGGTCGGGACAAAAAAAAAGGGAAGTGGGGAAGAAAGAGACGCGAAAGGGAAGAATGGACGGAGATGTGCTACAGCGCGCGCGCAGACCAACACGCCTGATCGGCAAAACGTGTTGCTTCCCTCCGGTTGTCCCGGAGAGCGCGGCGGCGCGCGCAAGGCAGGGGTGCAGATGCTGCCGCGATTTTCCGCTCGGCGACGCAGATATCTTGGGCCCGAGCCAAGATCCTCCTCTATCGACACTGCGTGCGTGTCTGTGTGTGCGGCAGCGCGTGCGTGTGTGCGTACCGTTAATTTCAGCATACGCGCCCCTCGGCCGTTTCGCGCGTACGGCAGCAGCTCCCGAAGCGGCGTCAGCAACTAGAGAGATATTGTGCGCCGCGAGCGCACGCCCTCCACGTCGGCCCCGAAATTAGGGGATCGAAACGGCTCGGGCCGCTCAGGACAGGCAGGCACGGAGCTAACCGGGCGGCCTTGTGCTGTTATTTTTCACTCGTCTACCGTTTTGTATCGTATATCGTTCTGCTTTGCGATCAGTTTTTGCTTTGTCTCGCGAGAATAACGTTCCGCACAGGTCTGCAAAGCACGCGTTGTAAGGCAGGTCTGTAAAATTTCGCGAACATGGCGACCTCTCGCCGCGGTCCTAGAAAAATTTTTTTTGATAGGTATCTATTTATTATCCACGGTGCTCGTCCCTGAGGGCGCACTTTTCTCTAACGCTCTCTCCTGTTCCACATTTTTGCGCCCGTGCGTTTTACCTTCAAGCGTCGTCAGCTTGAAAAAAATTTTAATCGACAACTGATCCGGGTAGGAATTTGCGGCGAGGAAGAGTTTCGCGAGCATAATTGCAGCAAGTGTCCCTGTCGGGTAATTCAAACTCTTTTGTGTTAATTTTGCCCGCGGTTGCCCTTTTCCGTTTGTAACGTTCTGTATCCGCGCCTGCTTAAGGTGGACTGTTTCCCCTTTCAGGAAGAAATTATGCGATCACGTGGCCTCAGTGAGCTTCCTTGGTTCAGCAGCAAGTTTAATTAGTTTCCTCGTCAGGCGTAATTAAAATAGGCGCTTAATTTCAGCGAACATGCGATGGGAGAATAAAAGGTTTCGCTTCGCCGGAAAGGATTATTCAAATGAGAGGACGGCGGTTTCCGGTAGGTATTTATGGTTCCGCATTCCACCGCTTTTAGATGGGGAATGTCATTCCGTGAGGAACTCATGCGGAGGCTGCAGAGAAGGGAAAAATTAACGCAAGAGCATTTATCTAGTAAAGCATTAAGTTCAATCCATAGATGGCTCTACATAAATTCGTTTTGTAATGGCATTGTTGATAAACCCTTTTTACACGAATTATTGCCTCCGATTGAAGTATGGCTTACACCACGGCCACAGCCGTTGTGCTGCTTTATGAGGACTATGAGAACATTCAGATGGTATTTTAACAAAAGAAAAATAAGAAAAGCTTTCCTCTATTGATTTACCCTTACCAACACAGAGTATAAAAAATCCTCCCTAATTGTCCTACAGGTTTCAAAGTAGTCTCTTCGAGCATTTAGCATTTACAAACGCACTCGCCCAAATGCTTAGGAAAGTTCCCCGTAAGCAATAAGAGTCCTCGGCTCCCACAGCCTGGCGTAAACCAGTCGTCGCTGAAACATGGGGGTGTGTATGCATCAAGACCAGGCATATTTGGTGCAAACAAGCTTCTTTTTCCGCTCACCGCCATTTTACAGAGCGCAAAGTTTTAAAACACACTACAATGGACGAATAACGCCTGCGAATTCGCGTCGTATTCGAAGATCCATTCCGTACAACAACGTTAAGGTAACACTACCAAGTGATCTTACGATACGAGGGATTGGCGGCCCATCTCGGCCGTGGAAAAATATTTTAACAATTAAGGGTCAGATGCCACAATTTTTTAGGTTACCTTGGCCTTACTGACTGCTTAGCACTTGGCGACACTGTTCTACATGTTCTGGAAAGCTGGTCTTGGCTGACCTTTTGCACATACGATAAAGTGATGGCAAAAAAGGGGCTTATAATGACGCTGGTCACTTTAGCCAAACAAAATGCTTACCTTACAACGAAAGATGGGCGTAATGATAAAAAATATTAGAAATAGGTCGCATATACACATTTGATAAAGTTTCTGCACACACACGCAGATTTTAGTTAAAGGACGCCGTCTAGTTGAGCATTCAGTATGCTCGTCCTAACAGCTTTCGTCGTACGTGGAACACGAATGTGGCTGGCCCAGTACGTGCACCAGTGTGAGTCTTGGTGAATGTCCACGGCACGAACATGCTGACATTCTTGGGGTGGTAAGTTGTGAGTTGAGGCAGATCAGCTGTTCCAGACTTCAACGCTCATTGTAAGATGGGCAGAACGCGGAAGTGGCATGTTGTAGTTTTAAAAGCATACCTCGGCAAAGTAGGTGCGGCTCACTCAAACTCACTCATAAATTTATTTTCGATCCACCACTCACTCAAACTCAGACTCATTGCTGAGCAGCACATGTGCGCTCACTCAAACTCAAACTCACAGTGAGCGCAAAACTCCGAACTCACTCGGACTCAAAATTCAAAATGTACTCAAACTCAAAATGTACTCAAACTCAAAGTCCACTCAAATTCAAAATGTACTCAAACTCAAAATGTATTCAAACTCAAAATGTACTCGAAATTCAAAATGTACTCGAAACTCAAAATGTACTCAGTGCTCAGAATGTACTCAAACTCAAAATGTACTTAAAATTCAAAATGTACTGAGAACTCAAAACGAATTCAGAACTCAAACGGGCTCAGAACTCTCTCGTGCTAGGAATTTACACGGGCTCAGATGGACTCTGATTTTATTAGCATCCAGAGTTTTGAAATTCACGCGTGGTAAAAATATTACGGGGGCAAATTCGTGAGCTCAAACTCTTGCATTCGGTACCACATGATACCGTAACTCCTGTGATCTCGGAAACAATTTTCGTTGCAAATTTAATGCTGGTATACCTGCTGGTCATGATGATTAGCGCTGCTTACAAGCATTTGTGCGTATATGTTGGCTTCCAAACTCTTGATGTAGGCTCCGTGTTCGTGTTCATTACAGAGGCGGTGCAGACGCGATGGTGTGCTGGGGCCCTGGGGCGAAACAAACAACATTTTGCGAGGGGAAGTGTGCTCACTGCTATGTTCATTTACATCGAACCTGTTTAGGGCTACGGTCCCGTGCATTCTTGCTCAGCATCCTGAATAAACGCCTTGTGTCAAAGCGAACTGTCCCCGCGAATCTCTGAAGTGCGAGGCGTTCGTGGGTATGCCTTTGCTTTTTTAATCCGTAGTATTCTTTGCCTAGTACCCCCCTCCGCCTCTCCCGGCCAGAATCGCGTAACGCCCTGTATTTCTGCAAAAATGCAGACATCACGGAAGTTCGACGTGTAATCATTATAAAAGCGTAAATGTAGGTGATCGATCAAACGAAATAAAAAAACAAAAAAATAAGAAATATGCCAATATGCCAATAGAAAGTTGCCAATAGATAATCCCTTCTTGATAAGAAGCTCGGATGAAGTTGTAGACTACCTAATGGACAGCCCCTGTATGAACTGGTTCTCAGTTGACGTGCAAGACTTATTTTATAGCATACCCCAAGACAATGTTTTGTTAGCGGTGGAGCAGAGTATAAATGTTTACGGGATTGTGCGATTCCAAAAACGAAGTGGGTATTTCCTCCACGAACATCTTGTGTCTACTGAAGTTGTATTTAGATTCGTTGTACATTTTTCACCAAGGATATGTTTTTTCGCAAAAAGAGGGGGTGCCACTTGGGTCTTGTATTGCGACAGTGCTTTGTGACCTATACCTTGCGCGTGGCGACAGAGAGCTGCAGGATTCTTTGAAGGCATACCAGGTGTCTAAATATTTTCGTTATGTTGACGATTTTCTTGTGTGCATACCCTCCAGTCGCAACGTTCATGACGCTTCTAAAGGTATTTTGGAGATGTTTAAGGCTGCCCACTGTGGTCTCCAGTTTACACATGAGCTTCCTGTGAATGACTGCTTGCAATTTTTAGATCTTAGCCTCAAATAAAGTTCTGAACACACTTGCTGGTCCTATCGCACCAGGTCTGAAAAGGGCTCACTCCCTTTCGACTCTGCCCATACCAAGCTAATTAAACGTAGAATTGCATTTTCGTGTCTTTCGAACACTGTCAAAAAATCTTGCCCCCACCGTATCACGGAAAGCCTTAGCTTCCAAGTCAGTCGGCTAAAGAAAAGTGGTTAACGAGACGCGTTGCTAGTTTCAGTTTCAGAAAAAGTCCTGAGAACAGTTGTCAAAGAAAAAGGTGTAGAAGTAGGAGGTGTGAAAGAACGCATGCGACCTCCCGTCTTGCAATACGTTCATGGCGTTTACCATAGGTTAAAAAAAGTCGGGGGAAAGCATAAAGTACCAGTTGTTTTCACTGCACCTTTAAAGCTCGGTGGCCTTTGTAAGGCATTGCAGATAAGAAAAGAAAAGGCAGCATCTAAGGCAAAATGCAAGGTTCGGCACGTGCGAAAATTAGTGAATTGCTCGCAGGGTGTTGTATATAAGATACCTTTGAATTGCGGCCGTTTCTGCATCGGACAATCAGGCCGATGCATTAAGGAAAGACTGCGTGAGCATAGGAATGCCTGCCAACAGGTCAGCATAGTAGTAAATCTAGCAACACACCATGCGAAGTGCATGTGTGAGGTCGAGTTTGAAAAAAACACCATTTTGTTCCGCGCTAAAGATAAAATGTCGCGTGAGATATACGAAGCGTTTTCAATGATGTCAGGACGTGAGGATGAATGCGTCAGCACCCCTTCGATTGCGCTCACCCAGCGTGAGATTCTGTTTTTAGGATCATCTTTTTAACGACCGCACGTGGCTTGGCTTCTACCACCGCTATCTTTTTATATGCATCCTTTTATCACCAGTCGCACTTCCATTTCCCATCTTTCTGGAATTTGTTGCATTCTGCGTTGTTATATATGTGTGTGTTTTGTTCCGAATAAATCAGTTGCTAGGGCGCCGTCTTTTCGTGAAAGTCTACGTTTTTTCCCCTGTCCGTCTCAGTGTTCTTAACAAGCGCAACTTACCCTCAAAAGAATCAAATGCATATCGTGTTTCCTGTTGCTTGATCTAATCTATTGTTTTTTGGTATTCATCAAGGGTCCCGTTACAGTTTTTACCTTTGGGACCCTCGCCTGTATAATATTACTGTACTACTTTTTTGAAATCACTTATAAACTGAAACAGAAAGTGCAATGGTTCATATATCAATTCTGCTGCAAGTGAAACGTCCATGTTTACAACCGTCTGTATTTGTGGACTTTTATTCCCATCGCGTTTTCATCTTTCGACGTTAGCATCATCATGAGTGAGAGAGGGAGACTGGAAGGAGGAGAAAGGGAATAAACATATTTATTTGCGATATCCTCCAATTCTTCTACAATTTATATCGAGTATGTGGCGATCCTTCGCACTCGCGCATTTTCTGCCTGTAAAGGGTACTTTGTTACATCATTACAGCTTATGTGGAAAAGCCTCAGAAGTAAGGTTCGATTATTTCTGAAAGGCGTTTGTGGATCGACCGATTCACCGACCGACTTAATGAATGAATGAATGAATGAATGAATGAATGAATGAATGAATGAATGAATGAATGAACAGGTCAGTGAATATGCGAGTGAGTGAGTGAGTGAGTGAGTGAGATGAGTGAGTGAGTGAGTGAGTGAGTGAGTGAGTGAGTGAGTGAGTGAGTGAGTGAGTGAGTGAGTGAGTGAGTGAGTGAGCGAGTGGGTAATGAATGAACGAGTAAGTGAACGAGTAAACGAGTGAACGAGTGAGTGAGTGAACGAGTGAGTGAGTGAGTGAGTGAGTGAGTGAGTGAGTGAGTGAGTGAGTGAGTGAGTGAGTGAGTGAGTGAGTGAGTGAGCGAATTAATTTTATTTACAGCCATCTGGTAGTGTGAAAAATAGCCCCACAGTGCAGCTACGCCTTTCGCAGCTCCGGTTTGAATACATAGATCTAACTTTCCTTGGGCCTTTATTGCCAGCCTGCTGCTCATTCCAAGACTTAGAAGATGGTTTTGGATGTTAGAGGAAGGAAAACTGCTTTTGTGACCAGTGGCATGGAGTGCTTGAGTCCACATAATTTTACATATGGAGAACCTCAGCATTCCAGAGGTTCTCCCTTTCCCGTGAAAAACCTGATCATCCTAATGTCATGGTCAAGCCTTTCGGCGGGCTTTAACTGAACTCCCATATCCTCTTACCACCCCAATACAGTGCGCAAGCCCCTCTTTTGCCGAGTGGGGCAATATGGTGTGTGGAATAGAGGAAGGAAAAAATTCTTAGGGGCATTAAAGCGAGCGACCAAAACAAAGTCGTTCCCATTGTTTAGCTGTGAGCAACAGCGTTGCTTCCACGGAAGTATTAATTTGTAGGCTTTGCGGCTTTCCAGTGAGACACCCTAAGTAATTCCTTTATTAGAGACCGGTTATGGATATGTTGCTCTCGTACAATGATTCACGAAGCGAGAGCAATACTTCGGCCCAAGTACAAAGAAACTGCCATATGTTTTGATTTTAACACGCATGAAACTGCCTCAGAAATTTCCCGAGATCAACGTTACCGCTCGCAATTAGCAGTAAAACGCTAGGGCAGCAGAAACAAAAACAGGGTGGGGAATTGTGAGCGGCGATGAAAACGGGTTTTTATGGAAGTAGCAGTTACAGGGTTATTCCAACCACGCTGTATTTTTTGTTCTGCAGTGAAGCAGAGTTTGGCGTGCTATGAGATTCACACAGCGGGTTCAGCGACTAAGTTAGAAACCTTTTACGGAGGAGCTGTTTAGGCTTGATTTTCATCCGTGTCTGACGCCGCTCCAAACACAGGGCAGCTAAGTGAGAGGAGGAAAACTCTAACCAAGAAATTTCGCGGGGAGTGGCGAAGAAGGAAGGAGCCGACGAGCACTTCTGGGGAGTGCACGCCTCAAGAAAAATTGGCGCAGCCTCCAGTAGGCGTGCAAGGCTGGAGAAACAGCAGACCTGGGAGTCGACCTAGCTTCTCCCAACACTGACAGTGGATCCCAGTAGATAGGGAGCAGACGAATCCCAGCAGTGCAAAGCTCGTACTGTGGCCTGTAAGACGGCACTGTAAAGCCAAGGTCCCTGAAGTATGTACATTGTTTTATTCAGTAGCAATCGCCGTCATCCCTTTTACTGTCGTCTTACGACGGCACACCCCCGTAGGGCAAATCCTCTAGTAGCGCATCCTAGCCTCGCTAGACTGCCACTTCTTTGTCAGCTGGTCCAGTGGATTGTGAAGGCAAGGCTTGACAGAGTCGTCGTCATCGTCTTCGGCACACCAGACCCGTGGCGCGCCGGTCGCTGCACGAAGACGACGACGAAAGCGGGAGCTCCTTATGAGACGCAAGCCCATGCGCAAGCCTGTACTACGCCGGGCGGTTGCAGCGAGGCATGCTTTTCCGTACGCTCGGTATTTTTTTTTACAGCAAAGCTGTAAATGGCTAGGATCCAGCAGATCGTCTCCGGTCCCAGAGCGATGTAGACAGGAATCGCTAGCGAACGTAGCGCCACGATGCGGAGCTTACTCAAATTCTCGGAATCGTAAAACTGCGTGCCACACCCCTGGGGCATGGAAAAAATCATACAAAATTACAAAGGTCCTAGGGCGTTCATAGAGCATGCGCCGTGATTACCATACCCGCGCTATAATAAATTTCTACCCACGATTCCTCTGTGTTTTGTAGTGTCAGCTACACTGGCCGAGGTTGAGCAGTATCGCGTGTGCCGTGAAGGGCCGTTCTGCGCAAGCGCGAGGGGCATTGGATTAGATTGGATTCGATTGGCTTGGGTTGGCTTGGCTTGGCTTGGATTAAAGTGGATTGTGTTGGGTTGTGTTGCGTCATAGCCGCGGCAGACGCACTGGCGCCGGCGCGCGCCCAGGTGTGCGCCTCACTTGCGCAGTAGCCAAGTCTGACGCTGCGTCGGAGCCGCTTGATAGCCGTTTCACGTGGCTCGTGAAGAGCCGTGCTGAGCATGCGCGAGGAGCAGTGACTGGACAGGACTGGACTTTCAGTTAATAACCGGGAACAATGCTCAATCGCAAATTACAAACAAACGTGTTTCGCTTCGTGCACCCCTTGGACTACGACCCAGTCAAACCTCACGTTGAGGCTCGGCACCGGCACCGCAGCTTTGCTGGCCATCCCTCTTCACGGGGTGGAAGGGCTCTGAATTTTTTGCTAAAGCCCTAACGTAGTACCGGCGCCTCGCGACGGCGACGCTGGGTAGTCGCCGCGAGGCACGCGCTCACGTGCGCTCGAGGTTTTCTGCCTACGCCGGACGGATTCGCGTCGGCCTAAACAGCTGAGCTGTTAAAAAAACGCTTCCCGTTGTCGGAATCGAACCTGGGTCCCCCGCGTTATAAAACCCGCGTCTGTCCGATTGCGAAAACATCGCATTTGGGGCGCTCAGCATTTCGCATGGGTTCGTGGCGCGGGCGTTGGCTTCGGACTTCTGCCGAATTGAGTGGACTTTGTGTTCGAACTTCGGCAGTTTGGTTTTTTGACTAAGAAGGGTGGGTTTTGGACGTTGATTTGACTAAATTTCCACAGATAAAGCTTCGCGTTTTAACCCTCTTTCTCTAAGAAAATGGCCCTGCCATGGAGCTATTTAAGCGTGAGTTCCATCCGTGCCTGGCGTAGCTCAAAACAACTCGGGGCAGCGAAGTGGAGAGGGGGAAAATGCTAGGGCGAGAAGTGTGAGAGAAAGTGGCGAGGAGGAAAGGACCTGACGAGCGGGTGCGGGGAATGCGTGGCGCGTTGTAAACGCTCGGGTGAAGAGGAGCGCGTCGGGGATTGGCGGCGCTTAGTGATGACGGAAGCTCCGACGTGCAGGTGTGCTCTTAGTTGAGAGAGACGGCGTGCGAACGGCGGAATCGGTTTCCGTCCCACCGATAAGACGGGCAGACATAAAAAAAGCCACGTCAAATTCAATGAAGACCACCAACTCCACTGTTCCCTCAGTCTCCGCATCTCAATTGTGGAGGTGGCAGAATTTGTTATAAAGGTTATTCGAAAACACAAACTGTCATCGAAAGCCCTTTTATTTCTTTTGTATTTCAAGCTGCTATAGTCGGCAACACAGCAGGATTCTCAGTGGCGAAGAATCAGCTTGGACCAGCACATAGGTTCCAGAAATACGGAAAGGCCATGACTTGTATTTCAAAGATACAAACACACTATCAGATACTATTGGGTGCACATTTAGATAAAGTAACCTAAATGAGAACTTATCATTTTCCAACAACAATTTCAACAGCTGTTTGGAATTGCTATCGTCTTATGGCAATTTGCATATCAGCTAGCTGTTTGGAACTTCGCCTCCTTTTATATTATTTTATTTTATCCGCTTATATCTTTATCGACTGATAAAATATAAAAAAAAAACCGCTAAAATCAGAAGCCGATATAACGATTACAAAACCCGGCTCGAGCCGGTATCACCAGGCGCGAGCTAATATGACGATAACCTCTCAATGCTATTTAATGAAAAACAAAAAGAAGGCTATCGCCACGACTTCCACTGTGCGTTCACTTATTGAGGTCCGCCTTACGCCGGATGATCAAAATATCAAGCAAGAACGAAAGAATGGGAGCAACCACGAAAGCAAGCTAGCAAGAAAAAAGTACAAAGACAACGAAGAGGAATGAACTAGGCAAAAAAAAAATGAGCAAAGAAGAAAAGAGAGAAAGGAATGAAACGAAAACTAAAAAATAGAAATAAAAATGAAGAACAAAGCCGGTGAGAAACAAAGATTCAAACGGTGCGAAAACAGAAAGATTGATAGACCGATATAAAGATACGAATCAAGAGGAAGAGAAAGATAGATAGAACTAGACTAAGAAACAAATCAAGCGAGGGAGGTCGCTAGATCAATGGAAAGATAGAAATTATGGAGATGAAAATACAAAGGGAACGAAAGAAAGAATCAAAGAAAGAAAGAAAGAGACAAAGAAAGAAAGTAAGAAAGAAAGAAAGAAAGGTAAGATTTAAAGCAAGAAACTAGAAAAAAAGTACGAAGAGGAAAGAAAGACACCCTTGCGAGTTGCAGGCGCATGGCCGTGAAGTGCGGTCCCAGTGTGTGGGGGCCTGCGCACCGTGACAGTATGGGGCGTGGCACGGCTATTAGCTTAGGCCAAAAGATCACGGAAAGCATGTTTGTGCATAAGCTGCCTATGAAGCTTCAGCTTGCTGTATTCTCGGAGGCTCACCCCGGAATTGCGACTGCTCTCCCGAAGACAAGTGCTGCTTTAACAACTGCTTTAACAACTACTCAAATAATGCGGAGAATTTCATTACATAACGGAACAAACGGCGCTGAACTTAACACGACGACCATAGCATAAAAGGACAAAAGGACGCACGAAACGGAAGATGCGCTACTAGCAACTGTTAAAAGTTTAATAAACAAGACACCATATCAATACCCCTGCCACCTCGTATCCCTTCCCAGTGCACGTGAGAGTCATATCACTTTATACAACAGTTTTTTAGCTGCTGAGTCTCTCTTTCCAGCAAAAAGAGTGACGAAGCACTGACGCACTCACCTTCGAGGCCAGAAACCATACAAAATGCTTCGCAGATTTCCCTTGTAACTCTGTGCCGTGATTTAAAGGGCACCTTCGTGTTTGGGAAATCTGGAGTGGGAATATGTTGTCTTGTTTATTAAACTTTTCGCAGTTGCTAGTAGCGGATCTTCCGTTTCATGTGTCCGTTTTCCTTTTATGCTGTGGTCGCCGTGTTAAGTTCAGCGCTATTTGTCTCATTATGTCTAGATACCAGCTAGCCCAACACCAAGCTTTACTGAAGTATATTTCATTACAACTTTATCTATTCTTGGGGACAGAACTGTGGCGTTAAATTTGAGATTTTTTCTCTCTGACCCAGAAAGAAACATGGCATGTCAAACGCTAAAGGTGTGAAACGGTAGAATAACTAAGGAGCTTTCATGGGCTATCCCAAGTACGATGGTCATTTTTCCCTCACAGCACTTCGATTTCCAGAAAAGGTAGATAGCCTTAGTCACGGATACGAGTGGGCGTGTCCTACACGAGCTCTGTTTCGCCGCTGTTCCCAGCGGCCCCGTAATTCGTTCACTTCGGCGAGATCAGTCACGTCGCGTTCGTTAGCCAATATATCACGACTATTGGGCCCATATCTCAGCGCGAGCCGGGGCTTGCTCGTGTGCATCGATTTCATGTTTCTCGCGTACCTGACTCAGTGGCTTCTTTCCGGGCCCTGCGTCCTGTACCCATAAATTATTGTACCGACTTTGCGACATCTCCCAGCGTTCAGATTCCGTCGATAAATAAGTACTTTTCCCCCTCGCCCCACGTCACATTCACTCGTTTGCCCTAAATACAGAACGTATAATTCAATACCTCTCGTGTGTGTTCAGCGGTGGGGTACGACTGAGTTAACGATGCTGTTATTCAAAAGAGCAACGGCTTGGTAAATACTTGATGACGATAATTCATTTAGTCGTTGGGGCAATGAAGAGTCTAATGCGGATTTGCATTTTTTTTTTCTGGTGCCTAATTTTTTGTCGGCTTCTTTCTGGGTAACCTGTGTGAGAAACATGACTGCATAGACGCTGTCCAACCGGCGCCATCTACCTGTTCACTTCGAACCCTTATTCTGTCTGCATAAGCAACTGCTAATTCGGTTAAGCTGCTTCACCTAATGGCGAAAAGCGAAAACGCCCGTGTGTTGGAGATTTTATTGCACGTTAAACATCCCCAGTTGGTCAAAATTAAATCGTATCCCTCCACTACGGCGCGCCTCATCGTCTGTGTAGCGTCGGCGCGTTAAACCTCAATCAATCAATCAATCAATCAATCAATCAATCAATCAATCAATCAATCAATCAATCAATGAATCAATCAATCAATCAATCAATCAATCAATCAATCAATCAATCAATCAATCAATCAATCAATCAATCAATCAATCAATCAATGCTCCGTCTCAGGGCGTAGTGTTAAATTCAAGGGTTTTCAAGCCAGCGGCCTGGGTTCGAGGCCCAGTAATTGTAATACCTTTTTACAAGAAACATCAGGTTTTTTTCACGTGAGCTGGCTTTCGTACTTTAATTCCGCATTCTTTTAAAAAGCAAGTTGGTTCGATATCTTATAAGTCGGTTTAGTCTACTAACACGTTCAAGTAGTTCTGCGAATCCTTGTATTACGACGCGAGAAAGACGCGCGAGGGGTTTGTCAGCTTCGCAAAATACGCTTGCGGCTCCCTACAATAATATAGCTCTTGCATGCCTTCATATAATAAAGTACTTACAAGTTTTGGAAAATTCTCCTGAGTTGACGAGTCACCATCATTCCTTCAATTATGTTTATCCATGCATTTATTAACCACGTGAGTTAAGCAGCTTTCATTTACTGGGGCGCTATTCTCGCGTTGCTTGATGTAAATATGTGCCTGGGACGTTTGGTCCCTGTTCTGATGCGGCAGGCACGAAACCTTATTGAACATTGCAGAACGCTTACAATTATAAGAGGGGAGAAGCTTCCATGATGTATTGAAGAGCTTCACGGATGGCTGCAAGTTCAGTAGCCGTCGAGCTCGTCACATGGGCGACACGGAAACAAATCTTGGTTGATTCTGATGGTATAACCACCGCACCTGCCGAACTCGAGGACGTCACAGAACCGTCTGTGTATACATGCTTCCGGTCATTGTGTTGTACGTACAGTAACTGCATAGAAAACTGTCTGAGAGCCAGTGGTGGTAAGTCGGCCTTTTTTCCAATGCCCGGAACATGCAGACGAATGTCCGGTGTTTCCAGGCACCACAACGGGGAGGACGGTGTGACCGCAGGCGTGTAGACCAAAAATGGTCCATTTTCACCGACTCCAAAGGCGCCCTGCAAAGCTTCCGAGCAGCCCTGCGCTACGGTCCTTTGCATCAACTAGTGACAGAAATTCGGGAATTATTTCACCAGGCTGTCATAAAGGGCCATAATATTGTATTTCAGTGGCTGCCAAGTCACTGTGGAATCACCGGCAATGTCTCGGCTGATGCAGCCGCCCGGACAGGCCATGACAGTGAAAGGACCATCTTGCTTCCGCTTGCAAGGACTGATGCCGCTAGGCTGCTTCGTCAGTTCGCGCGGAGGACCTCCATCACTCAATGGAATACACCTGACTTTGTGCACCCGCGCCTCCACAACCAGGACCCTCTACTCCAGCGTCGTCTTCCGTGTGGGCTGACTCGATCACAGTCTACTTTACTTTGTAGGCTGTGGTTGGGAGTGGCCTTCACGAAAGCCTACTCCTTCCTCATCGGGATGGCCAGTAGTGCTCACTGCGACGCCTGCGAGGTTGAAGAGACAATCGACCATGTGCTTTGTTGTTGCCCCGAGTATTCATCGGAAAGACGCGTTTTGGCAGCCGAGCTCAGAAGATTGGACAATCAACAGTTCAAGCTAGAGACTATTCTAGGACAAAGACCCCTACAATCGACTTCGCAGAAGGCAACAAAAGCCCTTCTGCGTTTTATGAAGGACACAGGTTTAGCTGAGAGACTCTAGTGCCCACGAAGGAACTAAAGCGTGTGCGCGACCCCGCTCCTATCCCCCCTTTTTCGCCTGCCATCTCTTTCATCCCCTGAACACCCCTTCCCCAGTGCCGAGTAGCAATCCGGGCTCTAAGCCTGGATAACCTCTCGGCCTTTCCTTTCGCTTTTCTCCTCCTCCTTACAATTATAATGTCAAACTCAACTCGGCATTGCTGTTGCAGGCCGTCTGTTTATCTCGTATCGACAATGGTACACGCTGCTGAAAGTCGCGTTGCCACAGTGCAAACTACAGGCGACAAGAAAGAATGCCCCGCGAGGGAGAGTGATCTCGATATTGTTCACCGCGTACCATCCAAGGCCGACACACACACATCATCTTTCGCTTCTGCTCATGCGTGAAAGAGGCCGAGTTCGAGAGCAGGGCTTGGAAAGCTCGCCTTAAAACGAAAGGTCTCAGTATGCACCAAACTGAATCCCACACTATCTACGTCAATTGGCACCTCACGCCTAAAAGAAATGTTGTTCGCAAAAGTGGTGAAACTGAAAAATGAAAACGAATGGCAGTTCCTGTGGACTGATGGCCGCAAGACAAACCGAAGATAGCACAGGGCGCTGAATTCGGGATGAGGCAGACCTCGGAATATTCAGTAACTGAAATTGCACGCATTGAAATTGACGATAGCATGCATCTTAAATAACCAACTGCAATCATTCACGTCATCTATCTATTGTGCTGTTGCTCATTTTCGCGCATGAAGTGTTCGCAAGCATCGTGCCGAGGTTTGTCCTCTTTTAACATTCGTTCTCCATTCATTCATAGCTATCTGTGTTTCAGAATCTTGGCTCAACAGGTCTGACAACAACTTTTTTTGTTTCGATCACATTGTCATGAATACTGTACCTGAATTTTATCCAGTCACGGAGAATCGGCAATATTAGTTCCAATAAACGTCAAGTTCCAGCGTAGAGAAGACGTGAATTCAAACGCAGTAGATTGTGAGTCCGTACGGGTTGAATTAGAAATCGGTAGTTCTAGTGCTAATGATGAAAACATAATAATAGATAATATCTACCACTATCCAGATTATCCGGTTTCTAATTTTTGCTTGGAGCTTGAGAGGTTTCTTCATTCCCTACCCCTTGAAAACAATATCGTGATACTAGTCGGCGATGTTATTGTTACTATCTTAGATGGCACAAGTTCGCAAGTTGAAAGAATACATTAACTGCTTCCACGGGTATGGGCTTGAACAACTAATTAACCAACCAACTCGTTGTGTAAAGAATACAGGAAGTATTACTGACCATGCCTTCACAAACATACTGTGCTTATTCGATGTTTTCATAATACGCGCTGACATTTCCGGCCACTAACCTGCGATTTAATTGCACTAGGTCATCACGTGATATTTAATTCACAAAAAGTGTCTTCAACAAAACGCAATTTCCCGAAGCAAAGTCAACTACGACTGGTTGCCTGTAATGTCAATTAAGTACAGCCAAGTAAACAACATCACGTTTTCACCCCTTATTACCACATGTATATCTTCCTACTCATCAGCCGTATCATTACGAAATATATATTCCGCACCACAGAACCATTGGTTAAAATAATCTCTGCTGGAGAGCACGCTCAATAAAAATAACATTGAGAGAAAAACCAAAAGAGAGCCATTTAAAGCTGCCCTTAAAGCTGACTCTAAAAAGTACTTTTATGTGCTTAGCACACTTTTGAAAAACAAACATGAGTACAACGAAAAACCTATACCACAAACTGGCAATAACGTTGAGAAGCAAAGGCGCATATTAAACTCTTTCTTGAATAATAACACAAATAACAGCGCTATAACAGAAATACGTCACAATGAAAGTACTCTTACTAACCCTGCCGATATCGCAGATGCCTTCCGCAGTTTCGTTTCTGTTCATCCGAACCTATCAGTTAACCGCCACCTTGATAACCGTCTACACGTTTCCCAGTCTATTTATTTTCACCACGTTTCCAAGCGAAGTGCGCAACACATTTCTCAACACCAAAAACTCCAGCCCTGGTCTTTATAATATTCAACAACCTTGCTTTGATTTCCCTAACTGACATGAGTCTAAAATTGACAAGGGGAAGCTTGCTGGATCGGTTTTATTGATTTTACAGAAGTATCGAAACCATCGATCACAACATACTTCTTCAGAAATTGACATCTTACGGTATTTCTGAACCTCCATTGCAGTTACTTCATATTTGCGTCCTTGATCAGGAGCAAACAATTAGTACTATATCAGAAGTATTATCAGGTACAAAAGTTAGTATTACTGGTGTTTTACAAGGATCTTCTCTAGGGCCAATTTTATTTCTTATTTATAATATATATTTTCCTAACAACTGTTTATCATCTACCACTTATTATCTCTTATATGCTGACGACACCACTCTTTAGTCTACGTATGTAAACCTAGATGTACTACCTTGATGGCTCAGTAATGACCTAAAAAATGTCATCAACCGGGGCCACGCAAAAAAAAATTGTGCATTAATTTACAGAAAATGCATTATATGGTATTCAGCTCGCCTGGCAGAATAAGCCGTAACATCTCTCCGGTTTACGCAAACACTCATGCCAACTATCCGTCACAACACTGCAGCTTTTTAGGAGTTGAATTAAACCCCTACCCTAAAATCACTATTCACATTAACTCGCTAAAAATAAGACTGCATCAGGGTCATAACAAAATCCCGCAATTACTTTCCCCCGCAAACACTCCTTACGCTGTGCTACGCCTTCACCCAGTCATTTCAATTACAGTATGGTGTCTTGGTAATTAACATACCACTCTCGTGTAACTCCTCTTCAGCATATACAAAATCAAGTTGTATCAACCATAACACGCACTTCCTACAGCTATTATCACTTGACACCACTCTTCTTGCATCGAAATCCTTTATGCATACACGAACTCATCAAATACAACTTCGGAATCGCCGCATGTCGTTTTTATTAGAACTCCTAGTCTCTTATATGTGATTGGCATTGATAATCCGACTAACCCAACGTTACGGGGTTTTCACGATGGAATAACTTCCTGCTGCCAAAAGTGAGCACAAATTACAGATTACAGACTGCGATTCACTGATGAATAATTGATTGTGGGGTTTAACGCGCCGATGCAACGTAGGCGATGAGGCGCGCCGGAGTGGAGAGCTCCGAATTAATTTTGACCACCTGGGGATCTTTAACGGGCGCCTAAATGTCGTACACACGGGCGTTTTCGCTTTTCGCCTCCATCAGAAAAGCGGCCGCCGCGGCCTGTAATTGAACCCGCGACCTCGTGCCCAGCAGCGCAAAGCCTTATCCACTGAGCCACCACGGCGGGTAGACTGCGACTCACTACCATAAAATTTTGGAACACCTGGCCCCGCACTGTAAAAACTGCACCACCGATACCACGTTTCAAAACATTACTGCGGTCATACATATCTGAACAATAATACGCCATTGAACGTCCTGTCTGTACATTTTGAAGTGGTAGAGTTCTAGATACTTATTTACCGCAGTGCATAGGAAATGTTCTGTGTAAAGATGTTATCGCATTGTTTTGCCGATTTATGTGATTTAAATCTGTGCCTCACGTGTCTACACCTTATTGCTTTACCGCTAACACACAATCATACACACAAATTGCTGACACTTTTTCTGTTATTTTTAGTACATCTTCATTTCTATAACCTCATTGCGTTCCTTCATTAACACACTGGTAATAACGTTCGCTACTGATTATAATTTTTTTCATCTACTTATTAAATTTCAAGACCTGTCATTACAGTGCTAAACTCTGATAACCACTTTTTGCATAATGGTTTCCACACATTGTATTTTTTGTTACGAATGATAAACTGAAAGTGAAAGTTAAACTGAAAGACTGGGGCCGTACAATTTGTTATGTGCGGGTACACGGATAATAACCAAACGATTTCCTGATTTGATACTTTGCCGCCTTCAAAACTACTTTGGAAGCTGCTTTGTTCATTACCCAGGGCGTGGCAGCACACACCGAAAGATTTGGCCTGATAGGAGTGTAGAAAAAAAATTGGCTCCAATCCACGCTGTGAAGGTGGTTGGAAAGCAAAGCTTTAAAAGACACCCACAAGAATTACCCACGCGACGTCACTTGAATTCACACACGTGGCTCTACGAAGAGTGAACCCAGAGATTCTGCCAGCCGTTACTTGGGATTCGCGGGGGCGGAGTGTCGAACGCAGCAGCAGCGTCGGCCACGACTGGGCTAGAGCGGCTGACGCCGCTCTACCTAGCTTGGCCGTGAGTCGGGAGAAAGACATCGGAGAGAGCGTCTTTCGAAAAGTGAGACAGCGAAACCTAGCCATCCTGATGTGCTTGGGGCTACACCCCCGCGCGACACAAGCGAAGACACCGAAACAATGTGGCATGTGAACTTAGTGATTCCCATTTATACCAATTTAAACTAGTTAGTTTATTATTTGAGTACCACGAGAAAGCTGAAGGAACTTTTTTAATCGCTATTTATCAGAACCAATTGCTACTCGATTCAGACCGCCGGCCAAAGCGAACAGAAGATGCGCAATAGTCTTATGTATGCACAGCCAAATATAAGCGTCTAAGTCCAATGTCAATGTTCATACTTGTCAACATTGTTGAACAAGAACAAGACATTACGCAAATATAAGGTGGGAAATCAATAGATAAGTGATATTTGCAGTCGTCCTTTATCAAAAAAACCATAGACGCTTGCTTTTTGTGATAATAAATGAAATACTAAATGAATTGCAGAAAATCGTCGCGTGCTGTCCTAGCGGTACTATAGCTTCTGGAGTATTTAAGAAATCGAATCGCAAGAGCAACAAAATGTTCCCGTAGATAGGTTCCACGTTCCGCTTGGAACGCACGTGGAGAAGGGCAACGTGGTTCTATAAACGTTGTAGTAGGGCAACTCAATTCACGCGCGTCTCCGCCGTACTGCAGCGCTGGCGTTGAGGAACCCCGCCTGTCGGAGTGGAACGCAGTCAATTCAAATCGCCTTGAAAATCTTTAATGTGTTTACCTTGGGATGAGCGCGACGGAACAGAAACAGCTTGAGAGGTGAGCGGGAAAGCAAAGAGGGGCATTTCCTTGGCAAATGTATACAAAAACTATCGTCTTTTGACGACATTTGCAACGAAAGGAGGAGATACGCGGCCAATTTTTTTTTTGTTTTTGAGTCGCGCACTCCCCACACGTGCTCAATCGGCTCCTTTCCTCTTCGTCACTCCCCATGACACTTCGTGGACTAGCATTTTCCTCCTCGCACTTAGCTGACCCGTGTTTTGAGTGACCCCAGGCAGGGATGAAACTCAAGCTTAAGCAGCTCCGCTGTAAAAGGTTTCTTTTTTTTATTGCTGAGCCCTCTCAGTGAATCTCCCAGCATGCAAAGCTCTACTTCCCTGTAAAAACGAAAAATACCCCGCAGTTGGAATTACCCTGTAACTGCGACTTTACCCACCACCAGTCTAGCTATAAAATGAAAGTCAATTTCACACATTTAATGTTTATTTATTTACGGATACTGCCGGCCCTCCTCAGGACAATGCAGGAGTAACCGCAAGAAATGTACATCGATCAATCTAACACAACGTAACATCAATATTGCGTACCGTAATTTTCAAGCCAATTGACAACATGCGCGTAAGTGGAAAAACAGAAATGCGCACTAGACATAAACAGAAGCCAGTACAAGGAAGTGTCATTTATAAATCATAACGCATTCCACTATTGCACACTACACTTCAAGCAGAATTTAAATAATTTGCGAAACTATAACGATACCGAGTTCACTCTTCCTTCAGGTAACTTAATACAGTGATAAATTGAGACAACAGTGAGAAATAGAGACAACTTGTGAATAATAATGTGGGTGATTGGTTGCCTTATAGTTTTAATAATGTTTTTTTCGTTGAATTTTTGAAGGGGTCTTGAGGGTACTATTCCCTCGACAATGTAAAGTGTTTGTTGTAAT
The DNA here is from genome assembly GCF_048455015.1 of Haemaphysalis longicornis. NCBI lineage: Eukaryota > Metazoa > Arthropoda > Arachnida > Ixodida > Ixodidae > Haemaphysalis > Haemaphysalis longicornis. Next base: position 102,514,654 of record NW_027526335.1, on the reverse strand, counting down.
GTCAATACAAGAGTTTTAAGCTGGCTATGATCCTGCTTGCTTGACTGTAGGGTTTAACGCGCCGACGCAACGCAGGCGATGAGGCGCGCCGTAGTGGAGGGCTCCGGATTAATTTTGAGCACCTGGGGATCTGTAACGTGCGCCGGAATCTCGTACACACGGGTGTTTTCGCTTTTCGCCTCCATCATAAAAGCGGCCTCCGCGGCCGGGAATCGAATCCGCTTCCTCGTGCTCAGCAGCACAACGCCTTAGCCACTGCACCGCGGTGGGTGGCTATGATCCTGCCCTGAGCAAGTTTTTAAATGCGAATGCATTTCTTAGTCGGGGGTTGTCGTGCTCCGTCGGCGTGCGCCTGCATTCCTCCAGCGCGAGCGCACGTGAGCGCGCGCCTCGGAGTTCTGCCTTCGTCGTCGTCGTCGTCGTCGTCTTTCCTCCAGCGCGAGCGCACGTGAGCGCCCGCCTCGTAGTTCTGCCTTCGTCGTCGTCGTCGTCGTCCCGGCGCGGCGGACCCGCGCCGCTACAGTCTTTTTAAATGCGAATGCATTTCTTAGTCGGGGGTTTTCTTGCTCCGTCGGCGTGCGCCCGCAGGTGTTATCTCCGCGCTCCTCCTCCCCCCTAGCAACAGCTGTGGCGCGCCTAGCAACCGGAGCAGGTGGTAGCTCGGGCGGGAGTAGCGGAGGGCAAGGGGAGAGGAGGAGCGCGCTCGGGCGTGTGAGGGCGCTCGCACCGCGGAGCTCGGGCGGAGTAGCGGAGAGTGAGTGGAGAGGAGGAGCGCGCTCGGGCGTGTGAGGGCGCTCGCATCTCGTCGCTCTGCCGGATGAGAGAGCTCGCGCGCGGGGCGGGCGTGTTGTGCGGGTCTCTCTCTCCTCACCGCGTACCCTCTCTCCGCTCGCTGCGCTCGGAAAATGTATAAAAATGCAGTGGAGCGCACGCCTCTCTCCGTTACTGCTTGCCGCAGCGCACTCATCGGTGCACCCAATGCATTCGCATTTCCGCACGATCCCCTTCGGGGAGGTGGGGGGAGTTTTTTTGCAGGTTAATCCTATTGCGTAACATGGTTACGTTTCCGGAGTTTTTCTATTTCCATAGAATTTCCGGAGAATTTCTATTTCCAGAGTTTTTATGGGAGTACTTGCTCGCTACACAGCTGTGTTAGCCACTGGTCTGCTCTTGGGGAACTTCAGCGTGCACGTTGCCGCGCTGTGGCCGCGGCAGCTCGCCGTGTTCGCTCTGAAGTGACTCGCTTTGCCTTTCGCGTTCCCAGGGACTATGTTGATGAACGTTGTTTCTCTACAGCAGGTCGCTTCTCACGCTTCAATGCGTTGCGATGGTCATGTCCTTCGTTTGCAGTAAACTAGTGCCTCCGGCAACGCTTGCTGTCTAGCCTGATGATGCAAACGCGAGCCATATAATTCGGGACGATGGAGGTATCATAACGCCTGTAAGGTCATTGACAAGGTGGTCACAAGTCGGTCCCGCCTATCGTGAGAAAAGAAAAATTGGGGCAGCTTCCCACTCGTGGAGCGAAGACTGGGAAAAACAGCGAAGCTGGCGGCCCTAGTGCGGGGTTATTCTTGGAGACTCGGCCAAGTTTTCTCGGTGGTTATGCTTGGAGGCTGGGTGAAATTGTCTCCGTGGTGTCATGGTTAGCCCCCCAAAGAGCAATGGACACTCGATCATTGAAGTACGTACAATGTACGCGTACCCACCGGCTTTGCGGTGAATCTCCAAGAGCAGCGGAGGACCCACCAGGGCGAGCGTTTACTCGAAAAGCGTCCTAGTGCGGGCTTCTTGGTACACACTTCACAACTGAACCACTGCGCTTAAACGGTACAAAATATTGACTTTCAACGAGAAGGTTTATTTCCTCGTTTTTGCTGCTAGTCAGCGCTCTGTGCTGCCAATATCTTGTCCCGATTAAAAGCTGTTGTTCAGTTGTGTTTAATGAAAAGTTGGAACTCGTTCGGTGGTCACCGTTCGGCTCGCGGGGACTTGCGTGCGGGACGCTAATTAAGACGTTGATTAGCGTTATGGCTCCTGGGACTTTTGGCTTCTTTCATTTTGGCATTAACTCTTTTCTTGGTACCGTCAAAACTGCACCCCTCGTCGCAACAAGTGGTAGTTGAGCCACCCCGTGACGTGGTTCCAAAGCCGTTCTTGTACCAGTTGTATCGTTCCTCCGACAGGTGGCGATCCGAGTCCTCCCCTCTTCCCCGATTGCGGCGAACGCCCGATGACGCATTCGCTTCGCAAGGTTTTCCCGTGCACGTTCGCCGTCCCAACAACCAGCTTAAACGCTTTGCTCTTAAAAGAGGTCATCCCCCGTCTGGCTGGGGAGGGCTTGCATTACAGAAGTTACCTGGTAAGTCTCAAATAGTCACGGCTTGTCTTGTGGGAGAGGCATCTGGGAAGGGATTGGATTGATTAAACTTTATTTAGGCCGATCTCCGCGGACTAGAACGTTTCCTCGCGACACAAGTCGTTTCCGCCGAGGTATAGGAATGGCGGCGCGTGAACAGAGACGGCTAATTATTGCTGTGGAGCAACGGTGTAATGTAGCCGCACCTTTTGCTATGGTTTTTGCTTTTGCTTCAGGGAACTACGAATGCTATGCAGCGTCCGTGAAGTACAAGCTCATCGGTTGTGACCTCACGAAAAAGGATCGTCTCACTTTCTTTGCCAATACCTAAGAGCATCAAGTATTCTCATTAGCTTATGGTTCTTGGTAGCACATACTTTTTCTTCCCCATGCGAAGCTAAGCTACGTCCTCAGACCTCAAGTCACCGTCAATATTTTATATGCGCATTAACCACAAGACCCCACCGCGATCACCAAGAACTGGAAACCGGTCGGCCCCTCGACATCGCTGCGGCTCTCTGTACCACTTGCCACTCCCCCACCCCGAAATTAGAGTACCCAATAAACGTGGTCTCTCTCTCTCTCTCTCTCTCTCTCTCTCTCTCTCTCTCTCTCTCTCTCTCTCTCTCTCTCTCTCTCTCTCTCTCTCTCTCTCTCTCTCTCTCTCTCTCTCTCTCTCTCTCTCTCTCTCTCTCTCTCTCTCTCTCTCTCTCTCTCTCTCTCTCGTGTGTTCACGCATGTGCTTGTCGCCGTACGTCCATCTCCGGTATGACTGTTGGCGGGCGGTGGAGCCCGCGTATGCAAAACTCTATGATTGCAGAAGTGTGCAAGGCAGCGGCTCAGGCAGAAAAACAATTATCCAGGAGGTAAGAAAGGTTTATCTCTCTCTCTCTCTCTCTCTCTCTCTCTCTCTCTCTCTCTCTCTCTCTCTCTCTCTCTCTTTCTCTCGCTCGCTCTCTTTCAACTGGATATTTCCGGTATCGTTGCCGGCTTAACATGCCGCTATGAATTGCACAGCTCGGACACGTGTCGTTTTTTGTTAGGGCATTTTCCCGCCGAGAAAGTTTTTGTTCTGCATTGTTATGGTCTCAGATCGACCGATTTTGGTATGCTACGCACAGAAGCTGCGTCTGTGCCATGTGGCGTGCCCTAGGGAATGGTTATAAATTAATTTAGACCACATGGGGACCATTACTGCACGCCGAAATGTCAACTGTCATGGTTTCGCCCATTAATAGCCTCGTCTTCCAACATGGGTATGCAACCGCATGATTGTTGGGCCTGCGCAAGCGAAAGTCATGCCCTATTCAAAATTCATCGCATCCTGGCATACTGGCTGATTCGATCGCGGCAAACACGGTTATTGATCAATGGGAACTAATGTAGCACTCACTGTTCAGAGAGGGCGTGGGGCAGGCTTTCTGTCATGGCCAATCGTTTTGGCGATCGATCGACGCTGAAAATTGGCAGTGACAACGATGAAAAAAATGAGCCACAATCGAGACATTAATGTAACCGTGTTATTTCCACAGAACACGTGTCGATAATGCTAAAACTTCGACCATGGTAATTCAACGTGAAATAACCTCAGAATAGACGCTTACCTCAGTGCGCACGCTGGCAAGTACAAGCCGAGCGAAACAGCTCGGTTTAGCAACGAGCGAGCTTAGTCGCCATAAATCAGGCAATCTCGAAACACTTTCTGACTCGTGTACAGAAAAATTGATAACTTTCCATCGGTACTCACCAGCGGCGTTTGTAGGGCTAATTTTGATTTGCGCAATAGGAATGCAGGACAGAAGAAAAATGTTCAAGCCAATCATAACACCCTATTAGGGCCACCTTATGCCATTTTCACGCAACACTAAATCTGTCATATAACGCGCACCCTAAACAGAATGTTTTATGCGAATGTAGTAGTAGTAGTAGTACTATAGTTAGGCCTGGATGTAACATACTCCTGGATTTAACAAACTTTTTCCATTCCCCATTGCCAGCACCACTGAAGCCGATATTGTCACGTAGCCAAAGACGACGCAGCTGTCTTAAAGAAACAACAAGTTTATTGGAGCGAACTTGTGCTCCCCTAACAACTCAAAAGAATACAGAGGCGGCGAAGCAGCGGTCAACAAAAGTGACTTGCGCAGGCGATTGTCGTTGAATGGGATGCCGCGGCGTCTGCTCTGCAGGCTTTTATCTTTCGGCGCAAGTGTTTCTGGAACCGTCGATTTAAATCCAGAACATTTTAGGCCAGAGAAGATTATTTTGGGCTTAGTGACGTTAGGGTGAAACAGTCTGCGTATCCGAATGAGATAGCCCGTGCGGCATCAACATAAAGAATGGAAGACGCGCATCGCTCTGGGCACACATAACAGAACCGGGCATGGCCGGGCAGTAAAACAAACAATAAATAAACAAACCTGGTTCGCGACATTACCCCCCCCCCCTCCTAAGAGTGCATCGACCCGATGCAAAAACAAAAGACAGTCCGAACAAAGAAAAAAAAGAGTCCGTCATCTAGCATAGTAAGGTTTCAAGCGAACCACGTGGACGACTTCGGGCCGCGTGCGTCGTCGTGACGTTCCGGAATCACCATCGGGAATCGCCTCGTTGGTAAGTTGGAAGACACGTCGTAGAATTTGGTAGGGTCCGAAATACCGTCGCAGAAGCTTCTCACTTAGTCCGCGTCGAAGGATGGGGGTCCAAACCCAAACACGATCCCCTGGGTGGTGCTCGGCGTCTCGGCGTCGGAGGTTGTAACGTCCGGCATCCACCAGCTGCTGGTCCGTTGTACGAACTCGAGCGAGCTGGCGGGCCTCCTTCGCACGCTGAAGGTATATCCTTAGACGTCGGTGTTCAGTTCGTCGTCTTCTACATGCGGAAGCATGGCGTCAAGCATCGTAGTCGGCCGTCTTCCGTAGACAAGCTCGAACGGCGTCATCTGCGTAGTTGACGTACGGGAGCACATCGTCCCAAGTCTTATGTTCAACGTCGACGTACATAGGCAGCATATCCGCGATTGTCTTATTCTATTCAGACATCCTGTTAGTCCGTTCGTTTGGGGGTGGTACGCCGTCGTTCTTCGATGATCCGTGTTGCTGTAGCCTAATATTCCTTGCATCAGCTCCGCAGTAAAGGCCGTTCCGCGGTCCGTGATTAGGACTTCCGGGGCTCCATGTCGCAGCACAACTTGGCTTATGAAGAACTTAGCGACTTCTTGTGCAGTCCCCCTCAGAAGAGCGGCGGTTTCTGCGTAGCGTGTCATGTAGTTTGTCGCTACGACAACCCACTTGTTCTCGGATCGGGATGTAGGGAACGGGCCCAGAAGGTCCATTCCAATCTGTTAGAAGGGCTGAGATGGGACGGCGATCGGCTGCAGAAGTCCGGCGAGTCTTGTCGGTGGCGTTTTTCATCGCTGGCAGTCACGGCAGCTCCGGACGTAGTGGGTGACGTCGGATCCAAGGCGGGGCCAGTAGTACTTCATTTTGATTTTCCCAATTGTGCGAGCTGTGCCGAGATTTCCAGAAGACGGGTCGTCGTGGCACGCTTCCAAAATTTCGTCACGAAGATCTGCCGGGATGACAAGAAGATAATTCGCTCTCGTTCCGGGGTTGAAATTCGTCTTCACGAGGACGGAGTTTTTCAGGCTGAATGCACGTAAGTTGCGTTTGAAGGCCCTGGGCACGGCGACGTTGCATCCTTGGAGGTAGTCGATCATGACGCGTAGATCGGGGTCGGCGCGCTGCTGGGCGGCCAGGTCGCTCTCAGTCACGACTCCGAAGAACGCACTGTCCTCATCGGAGTCTTGTGGTGGTGGGTCGACGGGGGCGCGGGACAGGCAGTCGGCGTCGGAGCGTTTCCTCCTGGATTCTATTTATAGACTACTGTAACGTCGAATTCTTGGAGGCGGTAGCTCCATCTACCAAGACGGCCAGAAGGGTCCTTCAAATTTGCGAGACAACACAGCGCATGGTGGTCTGTCACAACTTTGAATGGTCTTCCATACACGTATGGGCGAAATTTCAAAATGGCCCATATAATCGCCAGGCACTCTTTCTCAGAGGCTGAGTATAGGTTAGGTGCTCACTTATAAAATGTGTGGGTGTGCCTGGCTTAGAAAATAAAGTGCATTGGAAAGCTTACCTTCGGTTCATCAGTTAATCGCTCAAATCTGTGGTCTTATGCTCTCAACAAACACCTTATTCTTGATGGGCGCACTAATGATAAGCCGGTATCTGCAAGATATAACCCGGAGGGTTACAGTGCCGTAAGCGCCATCATCCCGGTTGCCTTTGACTTTCCGGGGCGGGTCAGTGAATAACGCGATGCGCTGGTTATCACAAGGACCTGGGCTGCGCCGTTTACCTACATGATAGAGACAAAAAACAAAAATTCTCGAGTGTCAAAATTTAAGCGTAGGTTAAGGATCCCCAGAAGTTCTAAATTATTTCTAACCCCCACTAGGGTGTTCCTCACAGCCCTAATACAACTTTAGCGCTTAAAACACCGATTACAGTAGTCTTTAGATTTCGTTAACAACACAGATCCAACAGCGGCTATCGATCACAAAACTTTCAACCTTTTTTAGGCCCCGAATCACATCAGCAGGGAGCCGGCTTGGTGGGTAGTGGAAAGTTGCGCATAAGCAATGAGCATGAGACGATTTTGTGTCTTGTTTTTACCAGGAACAAAAATATCTGCGTTGAAGTGTGCATTTTGATGACAAAAATACCTGCTCTGATTCGTAATGACGCCACAACTTGATTTTCTTCTGACATAATCACAAGTTTCGGTTAAGAATGATCGCTTTTCCTATTTTTGTTTTTTTTTACTTACAGGCTGCTGCCTCTGCTAGGATGATCCATCGGGGCTATTATGGGGCCCTTACCGCACCTACAAAATATTTATTGATGATTGACAGAATGGGAGAACGCTCCAGAATTATTTTTAAGGAACAACAAAAATAAATACACATCTCTAGCGTGTTCAAGTGCCCCGCGTGCATGTTTATTAGCACTAAAAGGAAGGCAAATAGGCCTACCTTTCGGGCTAATAAGGGAAAACCGGCGTTTGGCTTCTGTAGCAGAAAAACGGCCCCTAAAATGGCCGACTGTGCTCAGGAAATAACAGCAAAGAAATACATTCCCCCCTCTCTCCCCCCCCCCCCCCCAAAAAAAAAAATAAGCACGCATCCTAGTTAAACACGATAGTTAAGTTAGCTACTTACGTGCGCAAATTAAGCACATTATAAAATCACGTATCCGACCCATAGAACTTACGCCTAATTAAAAAATACCCCAGATACACCATCGGATACTTCAGACTACGGAGAAAGAAGTATATTTGTGGAGAGGAGTCTGGTAGGCCACAACGGCGCCGGCGGGCGACCGATAAGGTCGTGCTAAATCGAGGAGGAAACGCGGTTTTCGCAGAAAAAACGTGTCAACGATGGCAACCCGCCTGACGCGACATCGGTTATGCTTCGGTGAAAACTGCAGTTCCTCCTCATCCGGCCGTGACTTTATCTTGCCGACCGAGCAAACTTCCGTGGCCATAGAGCAAGAATAAAGACGGTGAATCGCAAAGGACTGCTTCCCGCCGCATGGAGGTAGAAGACAGAAGGGGATCTCTCCACTCCTCTACTTCGCTTGACCCTATCCTGGGCAAAATATTTTTTTTTCTACCTTCTATTACGACCAAGCGGCCTCGAGCCGGTCAACATCTTCAAAAGGTCGCCGTGCGCGCTTTGCCTACGCCACCTCAGAACAGAGGGTGCGTAGGCGCTGTGCCCGACACCGTGACTTCACTGAGCGAGCGCTGTTTCGCCTCCTGAATCATTCCTGTTCTGCATGCGCTACTTACTTTCGAACTTTTGAAATCTTACAGTTTTGCATATATGTACTCCACCGTGCGCGAACAGTGATACCGGGGATGAACGTACGGAGACGACCACATGCGCGAACACGCGCCGAGATAAAATACCACCTTGTAACTTTAGAAAATGCCGCCGTAAAACGTAACCATGTTACGTAATAGGATTAACCTGCAAAAAACTTGAGCAGTGCAGTATCACAGCCAGCTTAAAACTCCTGTATTGACTTTACAACGAACACTATAAAGGTTCGAGGAAATAGTACCTTGAAGACCCTTTAAAAATTCAACGAAGAAAATCGTTAAAACTATAAGGCAGCCAATCAGCCACAATAATATTCACAAGTTGCTTCTATTTCCTCGGGCAATTTACTACTGTAATAAGTTACCTGAAGGAAGAGTGAATTCGGTATCATTAAATTTATGTTCGTGACATATTTCTTTATTTTTTTTTTGTTTAATACATACTGCCAGCCACCTCTTGGTGGTTAAGGCAGTTGGAAATATACGTTCTGCTTGAAGTGTAATGTGCAATATTGGAATACATTATGACTTAAAAATAACCCTTTGTTGTGCTTGATTTTGTTTAGGTTTAGTGCAGATTCGCGTTTTTCACTTACGTGCGTGTTGTCCGCTTTAAAATTACGACACGCAATATTGATGTTACGCTGTGTTAGAGTGACCCGTGTATATTTCTTGCGTTTAGTCCTGCATCGGCTCGAGGACGGCCGGCCGTATCTGCAAAGAAATACAGTGGAACCCCATTATTACGTTTTTGACTGTACGGGGAAAAGAAAACGTAACAGCCGGGGAAACGTAAGAGTGAGGAAAGCCTCGAAAATGGGTCGGCGTCTAACTGGCGCCGTGAAATCACCCCCTATCTACAGCTCCATTGTTGCCAACTTGGTTTCTGCCCGTTCTTCCAAATGTAGCGGTCTCTTTTTGCATTTTTATGTGCGCATTTAGTGTTGCCAAGAGCAATTAAGACGGGCGTCAAGTCATGTTCGCCGTCGCAAAATCACTGTACTACTCGCTCGCCGTCACCCTAGTCGTGAAGGTCGACAACAAAATCGGGCGTCGTGAAATGCCCGTACCACTCGCTCGCCGTTCCGACCGTCTGTAAGGGTGGTGTAGAAAGCGCAGTGTGTAGACGGGCGGTGTAGAAGGACTGGCGGAAGTGACGGAATGGGTGACGTAGAAAGCGCCGAGAGTAGCAAGGAAGGAGCAGCAGAATACGCGCCGAGACCGATCTCAGTGCTACCGCAGGGCCACCGCCTGGTCGGCGGCAGCACCGGCCCGTGCCGCGGTACTGAAAGGCCGCGCTGTTTGCCAACTGACCTAAAAACGCTGCACGGTACCATTACAACAGTGCGGCGCCGCTAACGTCACGCACTTCCGGTGTTCCGAAGTAAAACTTCTGTTGTAAGCTCAGTGATGATCGTGATAGCATTTTCGACGGATGGCCATCTAGTGACGGCCTCTCCAACTCGCTTGCGGCTCCTTGTAGCCAGTTCAGTAACAAAGCCTGGCCAAGACTCATCAAAAGCCAAAATGCGGTGACCAAGCCCTTTCGGGGTGTCAGGTTGCGACGCATTATACGGGAGCGGGGCCACAGTTGCGACGTTACAGCGGGGTTCGCAATACACTATATCCTATGGGAGCTATGCCGGGACCGACGCCACACAACATAACAACCAGGAATACGCAACAGTGAGGAACGTAACAGCGGATTATACTGTAAATATTAAAGGTGCAAAAATTGTCTTTTATTTTATAGCTAGGCTGGTGTTGGCCGAAGTCTTAAAGCTTACTATTATTTAGTTATTTTGTAGTCGCATGAAACTTAACCTGAGTACACATTTAGTCAGGTGTGACAAACGTCCCTCGTTTTTGCAACATGCTCGTCTTCACGGCACCACCGCTTAGTGACGCTAATGGTGTTACGTGCCCCGCCTTCTATTTGCGATACTTTCTCTGGACGCTCTTCTAGGTTACGCTTCTTGTCAGCTACTTTGGACACAGGCGGCTCTAGCTATTAAAACCAGATGCGCGATATTGATGTAACGTTTGTTTGCGCGTATGCATTCATGTCCACCTGCGTGGTGGCTAAGTGGGCGAAGGGCATCCCAGCTAACAACAGCCATCCGGTTACTTTCTGGCCTCCGCATGTCGCTACCACCCTTATTGCCTCCATCGAGCAAGGAGCCACAAGGTCGGGCACTTTCTCCTTCGCTATTTAAAGAAATCAGTTGTCTGTGTTTGCATACAACGCCGTGTACTTTTTCGCGGGGGTTGGCCGTTGTATGGACACAGTTTCCAAATGTTCACGTTCCTAAGGTAATTAGAAGCCACCTTCTTCACCATAGGTGGTGATATCTCGACGTCCCCCTCCTTGCTTCCCCGCCCCCCTTCTGTTTGCGCGCTTCCTACACCACATGAGAATAGCAGAACAAACTCCGCGCCCGTGCGCGCGAGTGGCTCAGCTTTCCGACGCCATCGTCACCAGGAAGCAGCTGCATCCGATGGTTCGAGCCCCGCTCGCTGTTCGGATTTTATTCACCGGTCTCGGTTGTACTCTCGTTTTGTCTTTATGTTTCGTTACACAAACACAGCCTGTCTGATCGCCGCCAGCCAAAAAAGCAATCCGACCTCCCCCGGTACGGAGATGACACTTCCCTTCCCTCCTCTTTCACCCCTACCGACGAATCGCTTGCCGTCAGTTCTGTCTGGCCCTAGAGGGGTGGAGTGAAGTGCTTTTCGAGCGGTTCTTTCCTGTGGAGAGTGTAGAGGGCGCTTGGGGAATAATGCCCTCTCGACACGCGCGGATCGCAATAAAAATGGCTCTACAGGCGGCAGTGTGGTCGTATGTCAGACTCGCGTGGCGCGAGTGAAGAACAGTGTCAGGTTTACGTTCGATTTAGTGACTTCTACTTGGTTATTAGGTGTTTTTTTCTTTTTCCTTGCTTGGAAAAATTTCTTTCATGTTCGGAGAGGCACGGTTTGAACCGAAATTTATTGTTAGGGTACGTTTCCCACCGTGAGCAGTAAATTACAGTGGAAGCCTCCATTCACGCTTCCTAACGTATTGAGCACTGCGCTGGTGGAAGAGAAAAAAACTCAGCACCGAAGTTCAATGCCCGGTTTTTGTGTGCTGTGGCAGATGAAGTACCTGCACCGTATATTAAGGTGTCACGTTGTAGCAGAGATATTCGCTTCTTTGTATTACGCATCTCTTCGCTGCCGTAATTTGTTTCCTCCAGTAATGCTATATTTCGACACAAACGGTCCTTTCAGAAGCTAAAAGGCACAGGACGCAACTTTTGTAAATTTGTGCGCTTTCTTAAACGACACCAGACCGTAACACCTACAGTAGTATTGCAAAATGACAAAAAAATAAATCTTCCACTTTTGCTTCCAGGCGACTGAACAACTTTCCCTAGCGAAATGCGTTTCGCCTTCATACTTCCGTAGGGAAATACGATTATTACGCGGCAAAAGAAAGTATTTCTAAGATAGAGCCAGAGCAGAGTTTTATTTGTGTAAGTAATGAACGGGCAGAGCAAACACGCAAAACGTTAACCTCGATTCTGTAATTCTTATCGTTGGAATTGTTTTTCGGTTATCGAGTAACCATTCCACTCAACCAAGTGCCTGTTGTTCTTGCCTGCAGCGCGCCACTCGGCCAGTCACGAGGGCCATAGTACATCGTCTTGACTCGCACGGGGCGTTTCTGCATGCCATGTGTTCTCGACTTTGCATCTTTCTCTTTCATGCAGATTTTGTGGCCAGGTGTTACGATGGCACTACCGCCGGAACAGCGGAGTCTTCGGTCTTGTGGACCAAAGAGAAGCCTGCAAAAAAAAAAAAAAAAGCTGATGATTACTGTACGCCTTTATTTGTACCCAGCAAGAACTGCCATCTCCTCAATCACGGTGCATAGCTGCTGCGTCTCAGAAAGTGATCACGTGGTCAGCGAGCGCACGTCGGCGCCTGCCGTTATCTTGCAGCGTGTTGCTGCCCTCGAACATGTTGTTGGAAACCATGTTTGAACCTCCCGCGCAAATGTCACGTGGTTCGGATGAGCCACAGACGGAGTAGGAGCTCCTGGCGAAAGTTTGCGGGGCAAGGCCCTCCTCGGTGGTGCCGCATTGTGAAAGTGTGAGGGGGAGGCAGTAAGAGAGATGACGCCATAGCAGCGCATGCCGCCCTACCCCTCACACGTTCGCCAGTTTCTCCTCCTCCGTTTTATTTCTGCCGTCGGTGTCTCGTTCGCTCGCTCAGTTACGCGGACAACGCCCTCACCTCCGCCTCCGCCAATCCACTGTACCGGGCGCCAATGTACTGCGTACTAGAAGACCCCGCAAACAAACAAGTAGAAAAAGAAACGCCTGGCCATCCCATTAGCCACTGTGTAGCTAATCGAAACCGACCGCTGTCGTCATCGCATCCATTGGCCTGGGCTCTTAGTCGCAGGCGCCACGCACCCTTCATGAAGGAAGCACAAAGGGGTTACGACCGCTTGCGCAGCGTCCCATGCTCCCAAAATAGTGGGAGAGAGAGGAAGCAAAAGAAGCAGAGAACATGACATGAACGTGGCATAGCTCGTGTCACAACACCGCCCGCTTTTGTTCCCGAGACAGGGCTGGTTCAACCCCATGCAACGGAGCTGGCCGGAACACGTGCGAACGCACGTACAGCCGCCTCAAGCTTTGCTGGAGGCGATCGGCCCATTGGACGCATCCCGGAGGAGCGCCCGCCGGAGGACGAGCGATAAGGCTGCGTATACCTCGCGTTGGATCCCAAGGCGTGTCCCGCCAACAGCAACATCAAGGTCTGGCGCCGTCACCCGACGAGGTTAGATCCGCTGGTCGTCCCGGTCGTCTCTTCCGCGCCGACAAAAACCTCCCGGCGCCGGATGTCCCCCAGAAATCCCCTTCCACTCCGCAGCCTTTGCCTTTTTACGGCTCTCCAGATTGGCCATCGGCGCCCGTGCTCGCGCTTAACCTCAGCGCAAGCCAGGGTTAAGGCTCGTTCGCGGGGAGAGAGTGAGCCGGAGGAGGAAGCGCGTTTCGCCGCCTCCATTCAGCGCGTCTCGCAGGCCCGGAGCGTTTTATGGAGTATCAAAGTTGCCGGAGATAAGCGCGCTGCTGAGCTGGCTGTCTTTCGAAGACGTGGTTTTCCTGCTTATTCCTGGTCGTGCGTGGATGTGTGCGTGCTTTGTTTCTCCCGAACGCCACGTCTGGCCTTCCGCTCGTATTCCGCCGTTGCTTCCCCGCATTGGACTCTTTCTTTTTTGGTTTTGCGTGGATTTTCCGCCTTATCGCCACCCCGCGAAAAGCAATCACTCATGCAACCGGCCGTTTCTTCTCCTTCCCCTTTCATCCCCACAGACTCGATAAGGCACCGGTGCCGTTCGGGGCACCGGTGGCCGCAGAGGTACGGGGGTTTGGGCTCTAACGTGAGCTTTGCGTTGGCCGACTCGAAATAAACCCAGAGTATAAAGCGCGTCTCAAACCTTATCTTACTTGGCTCGGAGAGGAAGCTCTAAAAAGTAGTCCCGTGCTTTCTGCCAATCCCACCCTATTGTGGAGTTGGTTGTTGTGTTCGGTTTAGGGAGAGTTAAAAGGTCGCTAAAGTGTATGCCCGGAATGCGCGTGTGAACCCCCCCCCCCCCCCCCCCCCCCGTGGCGTTTGTTTATAAACGCAGCAAATTAGAAGAAATTAAAAATCGGTGGCACCGCTCCATGCATTTTTTTCCGCACTACGTCATGAAATCAAAAAATCATTCGAGATAAAAGAGGTTTCGGAGATCTTATGTTAATCATTACTGTTTTATTCAAGGAGAAGAAAATTAATAAAACGAAAAATTAAGCGTCAAGAATGTCCAGTTCCAGGTTCACCAAAGCTAATTGGGCCGCCTGCTGGCCCTAGGCTACTCAAGTCCACCTTGTTGAAGGATGAAGATGTGGAAAACTCGGCGACTGAATCGCAATGCGGCAGGAGAAAGCAGGATGTAAATTAACTCAGGTTTTTGGGACAATCGGGGCATGCTGGGGCGTGTTACAAAGACAATTAACCACAATACAAGTGTCTGGAATACAAAACAAAAGGGGCTCGCCTTTTTTCCTGCACTGAAGCTTTTAGCTAAGCTCGGACTGGTGGTTGTAAAAGACAACAGGTTGCGTCATCACTCCCTGCGGTTACCAATTTGATTTCAGGCTCACATACCCGTGCAATAAAAATTGCCACTTATGAAATTCCCAATTTCTCATTGCGCTTATACGTAGAAATCTATTGCCCTTCTTACCCTGTCAATAGCAGGGCCACAAGCCAATATAGAATGAATTTCAATCAATCAATCAATCAATCAATCAATCAATCAATCAATCAATCAATCAATCAATCAATCAATCAATCAATCAATCAATCAATCAATCAATCAATCAATCAATCATACTGCGGGCGACCGTGAAAGCCAGCACCCTTTCTGTCAGCGTAATAAGGCCCCGGCAAAAAAAGTGGCACTATTAACACGGACAACAAGGTGACCAAGCCGTGTGTCGGCGTTTGCCGGTGACGATGCGAGCAAATTCCAAAATATTTTCTACGTCTTCGGATCGGTGGCTTCTCCACCCGGCCTGCTTGCTTTCAGTGTGATGAGACATCACGAAAGGAGGAGAGAGAGAGAGAGAGAAACTCTTTATTAAAGAGGAAAGTGCAGAGAGGTTTGCCGACATCAGTTCGCCGGCATGCTACTCTGCGGGGAAAGGAGGAGAGGGAAAAAGGTAGTAGGTGGAAAACTGGTGAAACGATTGGGGTTCCTATAATTATCTAGTCACGAAAAAGCAAAGCATCGCTTGTTGCTGAACAGAAGTCGAAAGAGCTAAGAAATGAGGGAGGTTTCAATGAAACAACAAAGATTTTTATTTTAGACTCAGTGCTCCTTTACAATCACACCGAGTTTCAGTTCCGAGGACACTTTTTATATTTCAACCTGGCTCTCTGATGCACAAGTATGCCCTTGACCCAAAGGCGAAGACGGTGGGTACTGGACTAACGACCCCAGCTTTAAGTTCAATAAACATTTTCGTCTTTGACCGGCGTCTCGCTTGTTCCCAAGCAAGCAATTTGACTTGTCCAGGTCCTGGTACAAAAGCGCGCCACAACTGTTCTTCCTTGCTTTTTTGTTTGCTGAATTACTGGTTCACCAGCTCGCGCTCTCGCTACACTACTACTAGAACGTAAGACGCAGCAATCCAACTCATATGCGTTTCGGAGGTCCTTGCTCTGAACTTGTAGATCCTTGTCAACTTGAAATAATTATCGCAGGCGCTCCTTTCGAAATGTTCTTCAGACCTCTTCCAAACTCAGTGGTAGTCAGTTCCATTCAATATTTACTTGCCGTAGACAAAAGATAGTCCAAGAAAGTTACGAGGGATGCTTAGCACTTTCTAAGTATGCGATTGCGAAAGTCTAGTAGGACCTCCTGTTGATCTGCTATTGACATTTCGGTTGAAATTTGCGGCTGTGCCCGTCACCACTTGACCAACACCCTCCAAGGCTGGTTCCGCTCGCTCGCAATCGCCAGGAGCCCCCGGATCGCCCCGTCGCTACTTTAACCTCTCAAGGCTGCTCGTATTGCACACGCGGCAGGGGCCTACCCAATTGCGGCGCTGATGGTTTCTATTCCCGGCGAGCACGCCCCCACCCCCGTCCCGGCGGTCGCTCCTCCTATATTCTGTACCTCACGACGCGGTCCATGAAATTGGAATTTCGCCTTTAAAAATCTTCCCATGTACGACACAGAAGTGAAAAACGAGTCGTTGAAAAGGGGAACAAGGACCCGTCGCTGTGGAACACTAGCTAATAGGTTGCGCTACTGAGCGCCAAGTCGAGGATTAGCTCATTGACAGTTCGGACTGTGCTTATGATGAATGCTAAGAAAGGAAACAAAGGACCCATTGCTTCAGCTCGGCGCACGCTTGAAAACCCTAGGGTGCCCAACTATTCCCTAGCGCTCCACTGCGACGTGCACAGCACCCAAGTATGGCTTTGGTTCTCACCCGCACTACACCCCAGACTACACCTAAATAGCTTGAGTTTTGATCCATACAACTCCCCAAACTACACGCTAATACGTTGGGTTCTCACTCAAGCTACACCCCAACATACACCCTAATAGCTTGGGTTCTCACCCACGCTACACCTTAAGCTGCACCGTAATAGCTTGGGTTCACACCCAAGCTACACCTTAACATACACCCTAATAGCTTGGGTTCTCACCCACGCTACACCCCAAGCTGCACCGTAATAGCTTGGGTTCACACCCAAGCTACATCTAAGAACACTTTAATATAAGTTGAACTAAGTCAGCGCTATTGGAGGTGAGATCTTTGAGTGGCGCCGCCTGGCTCTGACGTCGGCTTAGGGATTCGCGCCGCTGTCGTCTGCTACACTCCGCTTGTGAGGGGCAACAGTGCCTGGGCTAGAAATCGCCCGCTTCGTTGCTGTAGTGCGATAAAAAGCGTATTTCTAGCGACTCAGTTATTTTGCCAGCTTCTGATGCATCTGAATAATTCTAAGCTGTATCCCCCACAAGTTTTCAGCACACGAACAGACAGAGAACAACTTTCTTCAGAGTATCGGTCAGAAGATCGTGTGTAACTCGTCTTTTCTTGCTTATTCGCGAGGATCAGCGATCAGAGCTTCTCGATAAGTATTCAAAATGCGTAGGCTTCCCTGCAGTATTTTTTAGATGCTCCTATGAAGACTCAACAGTGCAATACTACGTACCAAGCAGCGGCCTCTACACGCTCATCGCACAGCAGGAAATAAAACGGCTTTCTTCTGTTTCTTTCGTTGTTGTCTTGTATCGGATTAATGTTTCTTGCTTTTTTTCTAAAGCCCAACGCATTAATTTTTCTGCGCCGTCACCAACTTCTTATTAGGAGGTTTCTGGATGTTTGGGAGCCTCACAAAGGTCGTGTGGATATTACCTTCATTTTGTATGGCATACATTCCCTTCTTCACAAATTGGCTTTCATTACGGATGCGTGCAAGAAGGTGAATATCCGCAGCGTGCTTTGTTTATTCACATGAAAATACAATAAGAAAGTTTGTGCTACGCCACCGCGATCGTGCCCTAAACAACGTGGTCCACACTACTCGAAGGCGGCTTTTGTGCTCCGAATTTCTGTCGTAATTATATCGTTATCATAACGAACTGACTCTCAACTCGAACAATGATGACATGATTACGGTGTTGAAGGCATGATATACTCGCTAACTAACGTAATAAATAGTATACCTGCATATAGTACAAGACTCGAAACCGAAGAAGAATTCCAAGTAGCTCATTATTGCTTTTCAACCCTTCCAGGCGCGAAGAACAAATCCTATTTTACTCGGGATGGCGTTCTATGATTTGAAGAAAATTACTTTTACTCTCTTGTTCCTGGTCTGAGGACCCGGCCCACTAACCAGACCGATTTAATTGTTAAACAAAGTTTTCCCCTCCTCCCCTTACTCCTCCTCCTCCTCTTGAGTGCAGTTTTCCTATAACGCATATCTGAATATCGGGAAGATATGGCTGTGCAAAATGTTCCGAAATATTCCTCCAGGTCTTAACTAACATATATGTGTTACTACAAATTTAACGAAGACGTGACTCGTTTTGCTCAATAAACCTCCATACTGGTTAGATGCCTGGTATAGAATCAGCACGCGCGTATATACACACTGGGTTATTTGGAACTCAACCTACAGTTTTTGCAGTCTATAGTGCATGTCGGCAAACTTTCATGCCTTGAAAACGTAAAGTGATGTGACAAAACGCGTTCGAGCGTTTGGCAAGGTTGCAAAAACTGTTTTACCTTACATATGATTCCCGGTAATCGTGATACCTTCTGCCAAAGCCGACAGCCCTGAAGGCCTAGAATTTGTTTTGGTCTTCCATTTTCGCTGTTGTCGGTTATTAGCAGCTGACTGTTCCTTTTGTTCGAATGCTTACATGAGAAGCTAACGCCTAGCTCCAACTCTTCGCGCTCCGCACAGGCGCCGGCAATGTTTCTGCCGTAGCGGTATCCAAAACTATACTTTAATTGACACCATGAGCTAGTGTATGCGATTTTAAGCCTATTATGATAAAAAGTTACCCACACGCCAATTCTGGTGCGGACAAGCATCAGACGTTGACCGACCGCAAAGAAACAGCAGGGAGAGCGATCCTGAGTGAAGCAGACGACAAATGCGAGAATCCCTAAGCTGACGTCACGGAGGCGCGCTTCGCAGCGCCGCCTGTGTTCGCGAACACCGCCAATAGATACAGTACCACATACTATAAAGTGGGCCCCAGCGTCCACATCATTTGCAAATACGTTAGGGAAGGCGTTTCCCGTACGTTCGTAGGTTGCTAGCCTGATATTCAACAAAAAACAGTCAATAATAGCACCGATAACTAAAACATTTCCTGCTTATTGCCGATAATATGCCCAGGAGAGACTACGAATTAAATCTTCGTTCCAGTTCAGCGTTATTTTGCGCTTACTTTTAACCTTTTTTGTACTGCCAAACAAAACCGCAATCCCAGTAGCGATGCCTGTGGTAAGAATTCGCATAATCACACATTGGTTTTGTCCCTAAAGTCTACGTGGAAAGGCTATCAATGCATGGTGTCAAGAACCGTGATTACTTCCCCGTGAAAAGGTTATGAAGTAAAGTCGTTGCGCACTTGAAGAAAAAAAAAATATGTGGTGAGCGCTTTTTCGAAGAACATTTTTAACCCTGCTGAAATTTTATCACTTCAAACATAGGCCTTAAACCAATTAATCAAATGTTAACTAAGCGCTATTATTCGCTAAATCATTTAGCAGATACGCATCTCCCCAAGCGTAGTATAGGTACGACCGTGAACAGAATGTTTCTCCCGCATTTGCTTTTAGGATAAGAAATCAGTAAAAACAATACAAAGCTAAAAATCGTGTACACTGACAGGGGCACGAATTCTCGTTTTTTTTGTTGTCACATTTTATCGCAGAGTACGACTCGGCTTACCTATCTATTTGTAAGTTCTTTTTGGTTTGTTGTAGGCTTGTTTAACAGTAGGCTCACAACAAAGCAATTCCTTCGAGCTGAGGGCTTCTTAAGGTCACGCGTTCAGGCCTACCTAAAAGAATGGGGGTCATCTGCGTTTCAGTTGGGGGCACTTTCAAAGCAATCCAGACGGCCATTTGCGCGATTGAGTTCGCCATCCGGTGGGCGTGACCAGCACATTCCGCAAGTTTATTGTTCCCCGCTAGCTGCGAGAGTTCAATGGAAGACTGGAAATTTCTTCCTTTGGTTCTTCTAAGATTATCCAAACTGCTTTACCCATTCTTAAGTCGAAGGGTTTGCAATGAGATATTACAAGCTATGTGTGCAAAGACACTACGCAAAACTACAGAAATGGCTATATAAATGCAACAGAACCTGCCATAAAAGGGAACACCATAGCGGGATACCACCTTGTTCTTTTATTTTGATTGAACGAAGAACAACCTATATAGAACGCTGAAAACGCGGACTTTGCTTTTTGTGTTGTTCAACGTATACACCCGAAACGACGCGTGCGTTAAAGACTCCGCATCCCAATCGAGTACCAAATGTTTAACTTGCTCATTGCCGATTCGACATACTTGTAGAAACTTCCAAGAGCCTCATTCTCGCAGCCAGACGTTGGAACCTTGGCGTTTGCTACCTTTAACTTGCGCCTAAAATTTAGCTTGATCACAATTGTCTTTAATGTCGGTAATGCTGTAGGGGTGTTCCACATTCCCTGCTATCTCTTTTTGAATCAAGATATTTACCCCAAGCCCCTTCCCAACACTCCTCTCGGTTCTCCTTCACCCAAATTCACTGATTCTGAGGTCGAAATAAAGTCTCTCTCTCTCTCTCTCTCTGTGTGTGTGTGTGTGTGTGCGTGTGTGTGCGTCTGTGTGCGTGTGTGTGTGTTTGTGTGTGTGTGTGTGTGCGTGTGTGTGCGTGTGTGTGCGTGTGTGTGTGTGTGTGTTTGTGCGCGTGTGTGCGTGTGTGTGTGTGTGTGTGTGTGTGTGTGTGTGTGTGTGTGTGTGTGTGTGTGTGTGTGCGTGTGCGTGTGCGTGTGCGTAGTACACAGCATGCCCGATTTTCAACAACATAAAGCACTGTCTTGTAATTGTAACCTTGGTAAGTTTTCGGACACCTGATTTATTGCCTTAGCGGTCCCCTAATAGCACAGCGAAGCTGCCCTGTATAAACAAAGTCCTAGTGTTAAACATTGCAAGGTTGAAATGTTATTGGCGGCCTTTCCTGAACTAGCGATTCTTAGTACCATCTTCAGTACCAACTGACCTGACTTGCTGCCTGGTCCAGGTACACCACAGCTGCTGGTGCGACTTAGCTTGATAACAGCGTTAACACAGGTCAAGAAGGGGGCGGCACGAACTTGCCGCTGAGTTCAGTTCAATTTTCGAATACAGTCCTCGGTTGATGTGAGGCGGCGTTCGCCCTGGTTCTGTGCTGCTGAGAGAGTGCTGTGCAGGTCCCAGGGAGCGTGTTTAGTATCAGTTCACCTGTATAGTTCCGCCTAACTAGTATAGGGCGATGGTGATGATCAGGTAACGCTCCAAACCTGTGAATGTGCCTTTGACTCTCGGTATCAGGGCTGCTTAGCCCACATCTATACCCCACTGCACCTGATGGTATTCCATCTTAAAAAGCGCACTATTCATTCCTATTACTACAAGATATGCAACCTGCGAGAACCGTACTCCCCATTGCCGATAAACCACAGGAGAAAAAAAAGGGGACTGCACATGAGTTTAACTATTTAAAAAGTGTCGATTCAAATCAGGATAAGTGTTACCGCGAGGCTGTTCTGATAAATGCTTGTATTTTGGCCAAGCACCTAGCCAAACTTGACTGTCTTATTCGGTACTGCGAAGGAAGCGAAGGCTTATTCTTGTTCTTATTGTTGTATGTTTTGGTGACCGCGGGCAGCTTGGCAATAAAAGAACGCAGCGTGCTGGTAAGTTAGATTTTTGTGACCAGATTGGTAGTTTTATCAATTTATCTGCATATTTCCAGGAAGTAGAGAGCTTCAACACAACTATGCGATGTCCGAACAACGCGACATTCGCTTTGCCTAATCCCTACACTGACATTCTAATCTGCTTGTCTCCTATAGAAATCTATATTACGTATAGAAATTTTCTATTATCTCTGACTGCTTTGTCACAGCTGGTAGATGCGGTGTGTAGACACACTTTATGTTCCTTTTGGCAGAAAGAAACCTCCTAGCAAGCCCAGAACGTACCAGCAGACGACAGCCAAGAAAAATTTCCCCGCATTTCCCCGAGGGGAAGAATGTGAAAGTGCGAATGCACGAGTTGAATTTGCGCGGTTCGGTAATGTTCGCGAAAGAGAGATCACACACAACTACAAAGAAAGAAAGATGCATTTATTCACAGACACCTATTTGTGTTGTCGTTGTACTTGATTGCTAGAGCGGATCTCAGCTTTGAAATTTCGTGTCAGTACTCCTTTAAGCGGTTCCTGGCCAATCCCCCATGTGGGTATGTGCCATGTCAGCGGCCAGGCAGCGCGCGCCCATCTCCCCCCGTTGCCAAGGAAGACGAGGAGATTCCTGGCCAATCCCCCACGTGGGTATGTGATGCAGACATCGCCGGTGGACGCAGGTTCGGGGTCGCTTAAGAAGTGCATTGCACTTAAAAGGAGCGCCGAAGATCAATGCCACAGCCACAGGAGGAGCTTCCTTTGTAGCCCGGCAACATTATGGGAACGGCAGTCGCTGCGGGTAATATCCAGGCTGAACCGGAAGCGTGGTTGAAGCAGGTCGAGCGCGTCTGACATTTCTACAGGTATGATGGCGAAGAAGGGCTCGAACAATTTTCTTTTTAAAGCGTAGCTGTCGTAGGCTAACTCCCTCGTTTATTTGCGGGTTTGACCGAGACAAGCCCCTCCACTCCTTCTCACATCAGCCCACCATTTTTTTTCAGCCAGCTGTTCTCCTCCGGCGCTTCGTATTTTGAGATGACGGCGAATATTGCCCCTTGGAAAATGTCGTGTAATAATGCATTTGTGTTTAGAAGGGAAGCCGGCTTTGAGGAGTTTGGTCCAACTTTAGGCTTTGTAAGCTGGCTTTCGCACACGGTATATTGCAAAGTGAGGCATATTCAAAGAAAATAGGCGGCGACGGGCTCTATAAGGCGGCGGAAGGAGATGGCCGACGACGATCGGGCCGTGGAAGCCAAGCGTAAGCGCGAGACCCCGAATACTGCGAGATGCAAAACGCAAGACGTCGGAGTAGCTATAATCCCTCTGAACGCTTTCGCTGAGCGACGGCGTGGTTTGAGCGGAAGTTTAAGGTCATCCAATAACGCACAGAACGATCCGCTGGTCATACAACTTCACAGAGTGAAATGGCACTGAATGCATTAGACTTAGCTTGAATTTGGTTAGAGACCCATCAGAGCTCCGCCCGTTGAAGTCCGAAATCAAGACGGAATTTTGAAGACGTTCGCGCAATGGTTGCCGAAAGGACGTGCGCGGGGTTCAGTCGAACACGAAACGGCTATACAGTATAGTTTAAATAGAACATTTGCAATACTATGCATGCAGACTGGCTGATAATTACACAATTGGTTGAATACGGACAACCTCTCGGCATGTTCTGTATTCTGTCCATACATTCTCAGCTTCTAATTATCGAATACCAAGGGGTTTATTTCCAACATTCGGGTGTTCAAGGAAAGAATGCAGAGGTATCTACAGAGGCGGGGAAGGGTTCTTGAAATAAATAAAAAGAGTGGGAAAGGCCAGAACGATGAGCTGAATTGTGAGACCTTAAGGCATAAAGTTGGGCTAGTTGGTTATCTGACTGCATTTTACTAGCGAAAAATAGACGCGGACGAAGAAGTACACAGGACACTAGCGAGTGTCCTGTGTACTTCTTCTTCGTCCGCGTCTATTTTTCGCTAGTAAAATGCTGTGAGACCTTGTTCAGTGTCGATATCGTTGAAACGCAAGCTACCACACACCAAATGAAAAATATCTTTCCCTAAGTGCTACTAGGATGCACCCTCGTCATCTTTACTTTCTCACAAACTATTATGGCTTTGAAGTCGCGAATCGATGCCAGCGCCTCTCCTGTTGATTCGTCCCGGTGATTTATTCCCCCTCGAAGACTTGGCAAGGTATTTTGCTCCCCTTCGCTCCAAATCCCAGACAGCCCAAGAGTGTGCGGAAGTGTTACCCAGAAGCGAAAAAGCAGGAACGCTTATCATTTTCTTATCACGCTCATATTTTTCTTCGCGCAGATCATCATACCGCGCGGCGAATTTCGGAGGAAAGAAAAAAACGCATCTCCGCCCTGGTTGTCTCGCGCGCGTATATCTACCTGCTCGTCTAAATTCGGTGAGCGATGGCTCTTTGCGAAGACGTCTCCTCCGGCAGGGCCCGCTTTCAAACGACGTGCGAAATACACAACGCCCGTAAGCGTTTGCTGAAGCGAGGGCCGTGGCGCTCCATTTTGCGAGCATGTGAAATATTCAAAAAATCTCTCTCTCTCGCTTCACCCATCGCCAGTGATCCCCTTCCTCTCACCTTAAAAACACGTACAACGGCAACGCCGGGCCTCCCTTGCAGACACACGCACGCACACCCACACCACCCAGGTGAGGAGGCCTGGAAACTACATTGATTCTCCAGCTTTCTCTGAGAGCTGGCGGTTACTCTGAGCACTAGCTGGGGATGTGTTTAGGATATCGGTTAATAAAATCGCGCGTATACAGGCGAATCGAGATGAGACACTGTCACAATTCAATGGCACTGTCACCGATGGGGCGTCGAGAAACACGTCTTTCCATCGCCCCCTGTCTCTCCTTTGCAGCCCAACAATCGCCTGAGCGTGCGGCGTGCAGCATGGCAGCACGCTCTCGGGTCTCCGGGCCCACTTCAAATTCGGGCGCCGTCTTATCATCAATCATGATGATTTTGGACGGCGCTGACACGGGCGTGCGTCGGCGAAAGGCGGTACAAAAAACCCTTGCAACGCCGATCGGGGACGATCCTAGGCGACGGCAGTGACGTGTGTATACAGTGCGAGCTACGACGTCGGCGGAGGCGACGACGGGGCGAAGCGCTTCGCTTTTTTTCGTCTTTTCTCGCGGCATCGCGGCACCTACCAGTGAAAGTACATTCCTTTCGGGCTCATTATTTCTCTTCTATTTCTCTCTCTGTCTCTCTGCTCTCATCTACTCTTCGGCCTCCCCTCTTTGTTCTCGAAGAGTGTTTTCACGCAGAAGTAGACCTCTTGTGTCAGAGGAAAATAATGAAGAGGGAAAGAAAAGGGGAGAAGTGAAAAAGAAGGCTACGGCCAACGCCGAAGCCTCCGCTGATCTTGTGTGCCGAGCTCTTCTTAGGGAAGAAGAGGAAGGGGAGACTGAAGGCGCTACCATGATCCCCTAGGTTTTACCCGTATTACACGCTCGGCGCCCCCCTCCTCCCCGTTTTCGGACGAGCAAGACCCGTACCGGGAGAAAATTGAGTTCGCACTTGGCTGTGTCAAAGACTATTCGCAGCCTTGCTCTTCGTCTCGACAAATGCGCCGAGGAAGGAGTAGTCGTCAATTCTTCACTCTCTTAGCCCTCCGCCTATGGCGTACGGAGGTGGAAATTGGCTCGAACGTGATGCATGAACGGGACGAGAAATGCGAATGGAAGAAAATTCCTCGCGTTACCGTTTGGCTTGTAGAATACAGCGGTGCTAACAAGGGGTTCTTTTTATTGTTGTTTGGCCCACAGGGTTTTCTTTGCCATAGGATGATCCGAACTTCCGATCTTTTATTTTGAGTGCGAAAAGAAATTTTTTGCATTTTTAGGCGTATTGCAAGTCGCAGTGAATAGCGAAAAATTCACTTGTGACTGCACCAATCTTGTAGGCCTTCCATCCACCCGTCCACCCGTCCATCTGTCCATCAATCTGTCCATCGATCTGTCCATCCATCCTTCCATACATCTGTCCATCCAACCTTCCATGCATCGGTCCATCCATCACCAATTCATCCAGCCGTCCGTTGATCCGTGCGTCGATCCGTCCATCCACCCGTCCACCCAGCCGTTCATCCACCCGTCCACCGATCCATCCGTCCAGCCATCCTTCCATCCACCCGTCCACCGATCCATCCGTCCAGCCATCCTTCCATCCACCCGTCCACCGATCCATCCGTCCAGCAATCCTTCCATCCACCCGTCCACCGATCCATCCGTCCAGCAATCCTTCCATCCACCCGTCCACCGATCCATCCGTCCAGCAATCCTTCCATCCACCCGTCCACCGATCCATCCGTCCAGCAATCCTTCCATCCACCCGTCCACCGATCCATCCGTCCAGCCATCCTTCCATCCTTCCATCCGATCCATCCGATCCATCCGTCCATCCACCCACCCAACCACCCACCCACCCATCCATCCATCTATCCACGCACCCACCCACCCATTCATCCATCCACGCACCCACCCACCCATTCATTCATCCACGCACCCACCCACCCATTCATCCATCCACGCACCCACCCACCCATTCATCCATCCACGCACCCACCCACCCACCCATCCATCCATCCATCCATCCATCCATCCATCCATCCATCCATCCATCCATCCATCCATCCATCCATCCATCCATCCATCCATCCATCCATCCATCCCACCGGGACCCACGTGAAACCACTGCCAGTCGGAATTATGAAGTAGCACGGCCGGTCTGGACACGCTCGCGAGCTCTGTTCTAGCTGCCGTGGAAGTGTAAAAGACCTCTTTTCAAGGTTCCCCCCCCCCTCATCTTCAAGTTGCTACCGTGGCTTCTTATGATCTTATCTCTTCTTTGGTGCTATCTAGCCAGCCTTTTGTTAACCAATAGGAGCACCGCTATTTATTCGGTGCGTGTAGAGCCGTAGGTCACGCAACTTTCTTTTACATGAAGCTAAAGAAGCCCCGAAAAAAATACATAAGGAAGAGAAACATCTTTGCTTAGCGTCTTTCTTTCACACGAGTAACGTGCTGCGTTTCACGTCTATCTCGTTTTTTGCAGTCCCTGCGCTACTCTCATCTCCTACCCTCGCATTTCCACTTTGCGGGCAATGCTCCCTTATCTTTCCTCGAGGAAGCCACGATATTTTTGTCTGCTCCTTCCATCCCTGTAGGCACGCCGGCCGCTTCATCTCACCGGTCAACGCTGCCGCGACGTCTGACATATTGAAAGAACGCGCTCTCCCGATTTCTAGGATCCGCGCGTTTTTTCTGCTGATATCTTTTTCCCGCGCTTTTTTTTTGTATTGTTTCCGCGCCGCAGGGAGATCAAGGAGCGTGGCAGGGCCCGGGGACCCGAGACTCGTCATAGCTGGACGGCTTGCTGTCGCCCTGGAAAGCCCTCAGGCGACTTTGCCGCTTCCAGAGACCGTATAAAAGTTTCCTCGATCGACCGAGGACCGCTGAAAGGCGATCACCTTCTTCAGAATTTGGTGTACACAAAGAAAGACAAAGGAAAGACAGAGGTGAAAGAGAGGAGGCCGCGCAAAACACCGTATCCCAGCCATGTGGCTAGAAGGAAAAAGAGAAGTTCGGATGCATCAGTGCGACTATACTCTAACATGGTAAATGGGTTATGAACACAAAAAATGAAATAAGAAATTGAGTGCCTGAGGGATTTGTTCAGAAGATACAAGCTTGACAGAGGTGGATCGCTCCCGCCCTATCAGGCAATCTTTATTGGAGTAGGCTTTCATAATTGAACACAAGCTTCGCTCGTTTTGTTTGCTGCCTTGAGCTAACACCATATCTCAGAGATTCAAGTTTAGGAGTACCGAAAATGCGCGTGCTAGCTCTCTGTTTGAACTGGCGCTCGCACTGCACCCGACATACTAAAAGGAAGCCCGTTGAAGCCCATGTGAGTGCAAACCGATAGGGAGCTATAACACAGTACTACGCCCATTGACTTATGACCTCCTGAAAAAGCGGAAATTCAATATGATACAACAAAAAAAAAACCACCAACAATGAAGCTTCAGTTCAAGAACCAAATATTAAAATAAATTTGTGGCAGATAAGTTGTGGTGGTACAATTTTCACGTTCAGCAGTTTCCATTTCATCGCAGTAAGCGAGAAAATGAGTGAGTGAGTGAGTGAGTGAGTGAGTGAGTGAGTGAGTGAGTGAGTGAGTGAGTGAGTGAGTGAGTGAGTGAGTGAGTGAGTGAGTGAGTGAGTGAGTGAGTGAGTGAGTGAGTGAGTGATGGATACCTAGCCTTGCAAGGTGTGTGGCAATTGCTGGCCACGAGCTGCTCCTTCGTAAAACTACTTGCAGGAAATCATCAGGAACCACAAAGTCTTGTGTCCTGAAACAGGAAGAACAAGTGTGAGATGTCGCTGAGACATACCGCGTCCGTTAGGGTATACGACGTGTTCGAAAAGAGGAATGGGGGCGGTGGGAGGGGGGGTGGCTTACCTTCTAACGTCTTCAAAATTGACCGCTCCATGTCATGATCTGGGCACTTCATGATAAAATGCCTAGCGTCACCTCGTAGACCACGTGGTCAACACAGTTGCGATGAGGCAAGGTTCAGCTTAAGAACCCCGTTGGCTCTCTCCGCATTCGTCCGTGTGCGCAATAGCAGTGAGACCTTTGCCATGTTTATTCTTAGTCACACAAGGTTGGAACGTCGTGTTCACAGGAACACAGTATGCTCGATAATGGCCGGCTTTAAGATGTGCCTTTCATTTGGCGCCACTTTAAAAAAACGACTATGTAGAAGAGCTTTTTGACCAACTTTCTCGGCACTCAACTTTCATAGCATTTGCTTCCTAGCACTCATACGTGACAAGGGAGCCACTGGAAACGCGGCTAAGACCGTCTTCATTGATCTACTGAATGAGAAGTAAGGAGCGTTGGCATGCCCTCGCTGTGGAAACTACAGGCTGCAAAAGTCGTAGGGCTGGCGTGAAGTCAGAATGACACCACATAGCACAGGAATGGAAGAGAGCTTCTTGGAGGCAGCCTCAACAGTAGTGTGGTAAAGACGAGCAGACTAGGACACATTGATGTCGGAAGACACAAGCTGCCGCCTTCAGTCCAGCGCCGAAAGAGGCGTTCATAAATGCGTGAACAACGTCTGTAATCGCTGTCAACGGTGGTCAAGTACTAGCGACTGCACTTCGGCGAATGGGGTAAACGCATCCCTCGCACTTGTTGGAACCGTGTCCACCACAATTCCATTGCTCCGTTTACATCCCTGGGAAACCCAGCTCTTATGTACCACCGCACTACCTCGTACGCGGGCCCACCGGATGTTACACCACTGGATCTTCGGGAGCGTAGGCGATCGGAACACGCAGGTGATAGGGCTGCGTTGCGATTGGATGCACTAGGTGCACTATAGTAATGTCTGTGAGATCACGTAAGTTTTTGAAATGGGAACCAGTGTTTAAGACACTACACAAGGGAAGAATACAGACCCGGACGGCACTGGACTTACAACTGTTTATTGTAAACAAACTCCCCTGGCTAAATACAAAATTTCTTTCGCTTTCGCATGCGCAGAAAAGCCAGACCTTACGCAACAAGAAGACAAGCAAGGCACAAAACCCAATCTTATACGTGTTGCAGTCCGCTAAGAAAAGCAATCTCTTTTTCGGTGATTACCACAGAGGGTTCACTGACACATTTTTCACCGTGTTTATATATCAATAAGGCTTCGATAACGTCCCGCTCCTGCTTTGTCGCACCACGCTCCACTATGGACACGCTTTTCAGATCCGGCCTGCTACGGCATCGGCGCACATGTTCCGCCAAGTTGCTGCTAACCAACTGGCCCAGCTCTCTACCTTAGTCAACGTAAGTTTTGACGCAATGTCTCCTACAGCTCCGTCCGCCTAATTATGGCGTTTCCCTTCCTCTAATTTCATGGCAATCATGATGTAACTTCGTGGCCCAACCCACGTCGACGAATGTGACGACAAAAATGATGAACCCATGAAGGTATAAGAATGCGTGGGCAAACGTAGCTACAATTATGATGATGGTTATGAGATCGCCAATTTAGGAATATTGTATCATGTTGCATAGCTACCTTCATACCTTAAAATAAAAAAGAGGGCAGTCGCACAATCCGTGGATCACTAGAGAGGTCATACAAGCTAAACGTCAAGTTAAGCGATTGCGACGCTCAATCAATATCAAGAATGACCCAGCGGCACCACTGAAATTATCACACGTGGTAACAGAGTTTAAGGAAAAACTTAAAGACGCGAAACACTTTTACTTTAATACAACCCTTCCCAGCTTCATCACAAACAGCCCAAAGAAGTTTTGGAGCCAATTTTGCAGAACTAACTCGCGGTCTTCATCTTTATCATTAGAACAACAAACCACTAAGGCAAATGAATACAAAACATTTTCACCCTGTTTTTGCAAAGGACAACATTGTTCCTCCACTCCCTACCCCCAATCGCTTACGCATAGATCCTGTAAACATTTCACAGCAAGGAGTCCTAAACCTCTTACTAAACCTGGACTCAAAAAAATCAAATGGCCCGGAAAATACCCCGAATGAATTTCTTAAAAAATACGTGGAGTAGTACAACAGGTATCTTGTAATAACGTATCGCATGTCCCTTTCAAGATCCAAGCTTCCAGACGAATGGAAAATCGCAAAACTAGCCCCTATTCCTAAACCGGGAGACACAGCTGAACCTAGCCACTTCACGCCTATTTCCCTTACCTGCACGTCGTGTAAGCTACTGGAACATATTATTTTGAAGCACCTGCTTTTGTTTCTCGAGCCAATAAATTTTTTACTCCCATCCAACACGGACTTCCCCGTGGCCTGTTCACAACCGCTCAATTGACCGAAGTGGTCCACGACCTTGCCCTGAGCATTAATGACGGCGGCCAAACTGACATCATATTACTAGACCTAACGAAAACATTTGACCGAGTATGTCATATCAAATTATTAGCCAAACTTGAAAATGCTAATGGTACTGGAGAAATATTGGAATGGATGAAAAATGATCTTACTAACAGATCACAGTTTGTTTCCTTGGAGAACGTGGCATCCAAAACACTGTCTGAATCATCCGGGGTTTCTCAAGGTCCGTTCTCGGACCAGTATAATTCCTCATTTACATTAATAGCAGTAACTCAGACATCGACTGTAATATCAAGTTATTGGCCGATGATTGCATTCTTTACAGAAAAAATTACTAGTAAATATGACCGCATTCACCTTAACGAAAACCTTAACCGAATTGCAAGGTGGTATTCTGGCTGGCAAATGTGCATTAACATTAAGAAGTCTGTATCTATGTCTGTAACTAGACGAAAGAATCCATCCGTTTTCACATACAGAATTACGGGCACCCCACTGGGTAATGTAAGTCAACATAAGCACTTAGGAATAACCATTACATCTGAGTTCAGGCGGGACACCCACATCTCCAACATTGCTGCATCGGCCCTTCGGAAATCATTTTTCCTTTAAAGATGTATACCACTGTCATCACCATCTACCAAACAAGTAGCTGGCACTACGTTTATTCGTTTCCTGATTAGATCTTTCGTCTCCTGTGAACGTTTACCAGTATCCTGTCTAGCCATAGTGCCCCCGACTTCTACTGCACACTCCGTTATAATGCGTGTAAGGTTGTCGCTAGCTTCCTGCGTCGTAAACTCGGCTTCCTCGTTAAGAGCGGAATATCGGTTCTGCAGCGCGATCCTGAATTCTTCTACTTTACGTCTTACTGTTAGCTCATTTATCGGCTTCTTTCGTACTAGCTTGTTGCGGTCCCTCCTCAAATCTAGCCTAATTCGGGATCTTACTATAAGGTGGTCACTACACCTTACCCTTCCGAGCACTTCCACATCCTGCACGACGCCAGGGTTATCGCATAATATGAAGTCTATTTCATTTTTGTGCTCCCCATTCGGGCTCCTCCAGGTCCACTTCCGACTCTCCCGTTTACAGAAGAAGGTATTCATTATGCATAGGTTATTCCGTTCTGCAAACTCAACTAGTAGGTCCCCCCTGCTATTTCTACAGCCCAGACCATAGTTCCCAACTGCCTTGTCTCCAGCAAACCATGAGAATCTCCACCGCAGCTGACAGAATAGAACTAGCGGAGCTCTCCAAGCTAATCAATAAGCGTAAGACAGCTGACATACTGAAGTATAATATGGAGAGGATAGAATATGCTGCAAAGAACGGAGGTAGCCTGAAAGCAGTGAAGAGACGTCTTGGCGTGGGGAAAAATCAGATGTATGCACTTAAGGATAAGCAAGGCAATGTCATCACAAATAGGGATAAAATAGTCACAGTGGCCGAGGAGTTCTATAGGAATCTGTACAGTAGCCAGGACATGCAGGATAATGCCGAACGAGACAGTAGTTCACAGGAGATAGACATCCCACCAGTAACGACCGAAGAAGTAAGGAAGGCTTTGAAAGAAATGAAAGGGGGCAAAGCACCTGGTGAGGATCAGATAACAGCAGACCTCTTGAAGGATGGCGGAGAAATTGTCCTTGAAAAACTGGCAAACCTGTATACGCAATGCCTAATGACCGCAATGGTACCGGGATCTTGGAAGAATGCGAACATCATCCTAATTCATAAGAAAGGCGACATGAAGGACTTGAAAAATTACAGGCCGATCAGCTTACTGTCAGTCGTCTACAAGGTATTTACCAAGGTAATCGCTAACCGAATATCTGCAACCTTAGATTTCAGTGAACCTAAAGAACAAGCAGGGTTCCGTAAAGGTTATTCAACAATGGACCATATTCACACGATCAATCAGGTGATAGAGAAGTGCGCTGAGTATACTGAACCCCTATATATAGCCTTCATAGATTATGAGAAAGCATTTGACTCGGTCGAAACCCTAGCAGTCATTCAGGCATTACGGAACCAGGGGGTAGATGAGCATTATGTAAGAATACTAGAGGATATCTACAATGGGTCTACAGCTACGATCATCCTCCATAGGGAGAGCAGTAAAATACCTATAAGAAAGGGTGTCAGACAAGGAGACACAATCTCTCCAATGCTATTCACAGCATGTTTACAAGAAGTATTCAGAACGTTGGATTGGGAACAGGTGGGAGTAAGGGGTAATGGAGAATACTTCAGTAACCTCAGATTTGCTGATGACGTTGCCTTGCTAAGTTACTCGGGGGACGAATTGCAAAGCATGCTTTCCGGACTGGGCGAACAGAGTAGAACCGTGGGACTGAAAATTAATATGCAGAAAACTAAAGTAATGATCAATAACCTCGGGACAGCACAGCGGTTTGACATAGGTGGCGAGGCAGTGGAAGTGGTAAGCGAATATATCTACTTAGGCCAAGTTGTGACCCCAGATCCAAACCATGAGGCAGAGATAATTAGAAGGATCAGAATGGGGTGGGGTGCATATGGCAGACATTCTCAGATAATGAATAGCAGCCCACCATTGTCGCTGAAGAAGAAAGTGTATGACAGCTGCATCTTACCGGTACTCACCTACGGGGCAGAAACTTGGAGGCTCACTAAGAGGGTTCAACTTAAATTGAGAACGACTCAGCGGGCAATGGAGCGGAAAATGATAGGTGTAACATTAAGGGACAGGAAGAGAGCAGAGTGGGTCAGGGAGCAAACTGGTGTTAAAGACATATTAGTAGAAATTAAGAAGAAGAAATGGACGTGGGCAGGACATGTAATGCGAAGGCAAGATAACCGCTGGTCATTAAGGGTAACAGAGTGGATCCCTAGAGAAGGCCAGCTTTGCAGGGGGCGGCAGAAAGTTAGATGGGCAGATGAGATAAAGAAGTTTGCGGGGATAAATTGGTCACAGTTGGCACAGGACCGAGGCAATTGGAGAATAATGGGAGAGGCCTTTGCCCTGCAGTGGGCGTAGATAGGCTGATGATGATGATGATGACGTTTATTCGACCGATTCTTGAATATGCCAATACAGTGTGGTTCCCGCATTCTCCAACTCATATCATGACTTTAGAAAATGTGCAGCGAAAAGCTATTAGATTCGTTCATAATAATTACACGCGCACTGATTCACCCACCAACTGACTATCGGCTTCAGGTCTGCATACACCAGGAGTTAGGGCAAGGCAGGCGCGCCTTAAATTCGTGTACCAATTGCTCCGTAGCTCTTATAAAATCGACGTTACTAAGTATATTTATTTTAACGGTCGTACCAAACGCGACATCAACACGATCACACTTTAACAGAATATTTGCATCACAATGATACATTTAAATATTATTTTTTTCCCGCGTGCGACATGAATGGAACCCGCTGGATCCAGACATTGCCAGATTCAGTTCATCAGCTGAATTCGCGAAAATAATAGATGAGTTAAGTGAAAATTACCACTAAACTGTTTTTACCACGAAGTCACGTTGGGGGCTGAAACGACCCTTAAACACATGGCGTATATTATGCTCTGATTATTATCTCCCTGGAAAGTGTATTTTTTCCGCCCCCATGTGCGATTGCCATGTGTTCCGCTTTTGTTTTCCCTAGTCTTCGAGCAGTAATACAATGTTCAGTGATGAAATATTTGCGTTTTTATTGTTTTTCTTCTTCGCTTTTGAAATGCCTTATCCCCTGTATTGTCTTATCTTGATTCCTTCTTTTCATATCTTGTGTTGAAATGGTTAGAATTATACGATTCGTGCCGATGGTTTTACGCAAAATGGAATGTTTGTGGTGATGACTAATCATCATCAAGGGACGAACGTTTGTATTATGTACCTCATTCTTATCTTCATTGCCTGTAACTACTGTGGCATATTGTGCCCAGCTGCAATGCTCTCAAGCTGAGAGTGGCAGTATTGGAAATAAATAAATAAATAAATAAATAAATAAATAAATAAATAAATAAATAAATAAATAAATAATGGCCCAATCACAATTCCCCAAACTTCCCTCGAACCACTGGCGCTCGTGTTGTCGCGTCTTTCCTTCGCTCTCCTGCCTAAATCGGACGTATTCCATTCTGTCGTCCCACGACGACGGGGCTGTAGCTTCTCCTCACATCCACGCATTAATGCGGCATTCGGCGCTGCTGCCGTGCGTCGCGTTCGCAGTAACTTTTCGGCGCTCGCCCGTCGCCATGGGGCT
Source organism: Haemaphysalis longicornis (assembly GCF_048455015.1). Classification (NCBI taxonomy): domain Eukaryota; kingdom Metazoa; phylum Arthropoda; class Arachnida; order Ixodida; family Ixodidae; genus Haemaphysalis; species Haemaphysalis longicornis. The sequence continues at coordinate 102,480,217 of NW_027526335.1, read as the reverse complement.
CTGTGCTCCGTAAGGACACGTCATCAGTGAGCGGTTCTCTTGGTTTCTACGTGACTGCAGCGGGGCGGCCCTACGTTTTACGTTGGGGTAGCCTCTTCCTCCTGGACGCCGTCTCCCTACTGACCGCTGAACCACCATATCGGACAACAAGGACACGTCATCATGGCTTCTTGGGAGGTTGTTCAGCCACCACCCAAGGCACATGTTTTCTACTTTACGGCCCCGAAGGACGTCACCGTGGATGACCTGGTGAATGCCCTCGAGGAAATCGTAGGTTGTTATGGCCTGGACACCCTGATGCACCAGGGTGGGTTCAAGTTCTGCGCGGTGGCGGCTACGGCTGCTGCTGCTCGCAAGCTCACCGAGAAAGGAGCCGTAGTTGTGAACGGGGTTTCGTGTCCTGTGGCCTGCATGGGCCCGCAGGTCGTCTACATGACACTGTACCGCCTGAACCCCGTTGTGAGCAACGCGGAGCTTGCGGCATCTCTGAGACCGTGTGGGAAGGTCCTCAACGTCAGCCAGCCGGCGTGGAGGAGCCTTCAACATATCAAGACCGGCATGCGACTCGTGAAGATGGAGATGGCCAAGGCCGTCCCTAACTTCATGAAGATTCGAAGATTCAAGGCCCAATTTGAGTACAAAGGTGTGCGGAGGGTATGCGCCCGCTGCGGCCAGACCGACCACCAAGTTAGCGCCTGCAAGACCCCCTGGTGCGGCCGCTGCTCAGAGTACGGCCACGATGACGTCGACTGCAATGCGCAGTGTCGCCGCTGCAAGGGCAGCCATGCCACCGCCGACTGCCTGCGGCCCCGCTCCTATGCGGACGCTGCGAGCAATTTCGCTGAGATGCCTCCCGCACCTTCCAGTCAGCAGGCTCTCGAGAGTACGAGCGACTTTCCCGAGCTACCCCGGGCCTCCTTGAGCCAGCCTGCCGAGGCTTCAAGCGAAGCTACTGCTCTGGGCGTCAACTCGACGATTGGTGAATCGACAAGCGACAGCCAAGAAATGGAAGACGAGAGCTGCCCGTCGCCTTCGGAGGACGAGATTCCACCTGCGGAAAAAGACACTTCATCGTCTTCGACCGATGCCTCCCAGTTCACGAGCTCCAGCTCTGCCGAGTGCAGTGACCTCGCGGAGCAGCCTCAGCGCGAGCGAGGGCGTGCAAAGGAAAACAACATCGCTCTCCCTGGTTCCTCGAGCGGCTCGCGCAGCCGCCGGAAGGAACGCAGCAAGCCCGGCACGAGCGGCAAAGCAGCGGTGAGCCATTCTAATCACACCTCTAAATCGCCTGCAGCTGGCAACAGTACGTCCACTTCCAGTGGCGCGCCTACACCGAAGGTCACGGACCCTCATCTGGTCAACCCTGTCAGCCAGGTCGCCGATCTGCAAGGTTCCCCATCTCTCCTGGAGCGCCTCGCAGCGTCCACAAAGCAAAGTCTGTCTTCCTCGACGGCCACAGGTGATGCGGGCGGCACTGACGAGCCTCGTACTGCTGGCCCACCCCTCGTTGTGACCGACCCTCGCCTCGTCAACCCGATCAACCAGGTGCACTACTTGCTTCCTCCCCGACCCTCTCCACCGGACCGCCTAGATGCGTGCAAGCGTACGTTGCCGTCGTCCTCAGCGGACACCGATGATGCCGACGATAACAAGAAACTGTGCGTCGAAGACGACGTGCCTTCCGACGACCGTGAGTTTTGAAGATGGGAAGGTTAATGTGGGTTGTGCCCTTATCACCTTTATGCTGGGGCGTTTTCTTACTTTGAATGTTCAGGGCTTTCGGGACTTGGACAAACAGAGGGAGGTGATGCACTATGCTCGGGCGCAACACGTTGACCTTCTCTTTTTGCAGGAGTGCAACTTTCGTACTCCACGAGACGTTCTTTTGTTTCGCGAGCGCTTTTGCGTGCGAGCCTTTTTCACCCTGTCAGACAGGTCTTCGGGCGTAGGCGTCGTCTTTCTGCGCGAGAGCTTGCGCCGCAAGGCTCATTGTACCTTTGGGATAGGAGGGCGCTTTCTTGCCGTTGATTTTTTTTTTTTTTTTGCTCGCACGTCGCGTGCGAGCTGTTGTAGTGTATGCACCTGCGCAGCACTCTGACTCGTCCTCTTTTTTTGCATCCCTCGACGCGTTCATGCTCGAACCTTACCCAACATTCTTGGTGGGCGATTTCAATTGTGTGACCGACCCTCAGCGTGATGTGCGGGGACGTGGGCAAGGTCGGCCTTATAGTGGTGCCCGGGCGTTGGAGGACCTGATCGGTCAATTCCATCTTTCCGACGCGTGTGTGCAGCTTCACGGCGACAGGTTTGTCGCTACTTGGGAAAGAGGACAATCTGGTAGTCGGCTAGATAAGTTCTATTTTCCACCCGAGCTGAGCTGCTACGTGGAATGCTGTGGCGTTCTCTCCTTCCCGGCTGGAGTTCGTCGCGTTTCCGATCATCGGCCTTTGTTAGCAACGCTTAACCTTGACAACTGCACGCCCTGCCACCAGATGTGGCGGATGGACGAGCGTCTGCTAACCGACAGAGACAGCTCTGCAGCGCTAACGGCTTCGTTGACTGCTCTGTGCGAGTACAGTTCTCTCCCTTGGGATGAGTTAAAGGACCACTGGCGCGTGCTTTTAGTTAAGTAGGGTCGTGCGCGTAAGGTGCGTATCAGGGCCGCGCTTAACGACACGTTGAGGAGACTTCGCATCGTTCAGAGAGGGGGCACCTTAACCTTCGCGATGCGGGGCTATGTCAACCTGCTTAAAATACGCTACGAGTCCCTCTTACGGCAGTCATCACAGGCGGCGAGCCGTGCGCAGACCTTGGGCAGGGCTGTATCGGACCCCTCCGTACTCCGGCATATTCGAGCTGGCTCGCTTGACGAGGTTGGGTTAGCCGCTGTTCCACAAGTTACACTCGCCGATGGTTCGATTAGCACGAGGGTTGAAGACATAGCCGAGGTATTCGTGGGACATTTTGCCACCCTTTTCTCGTGCGAGAGCGTGTCTTGGGATGCAGAGGAATTCGAGGACAAGCTTAGCGCATTTTTTGGGGTGCTGCCATGCGTGCCAGATCACCTAGTTGAGTTGCTGTGTGCTCCTGTGGATGCCGCCGAGTTGAGTCAGTGTGTTAAAAGATTGAACGGTGCGTCGGCGCCTGGGCTTGACGGTATCCCTGCTGGATTTTACAAGACGTTTTTTCCGGCCATTCGGGGTGCACTCCTCGACATGGTGAACGGCTTTCTTCAGCGCGGAGTGCGACCTGACTCCTTCCGTGAAGGCCGTGTCATCTTTATCGCAAAACCAGGCGGGGATCCTACGCAGCCCCAGGCGTATCGACCAATTACACTACTGAACACTGACTACAAGATTGTAGCATCCATTTTGGCTAGACGCACCAGTACCGTTTTGCCCGATATCATAAGCCAAGCGCAAACGTGCAGCGTACCAGGTCGCACAATTTTCTCGTCCCTGGCATTGACGCGCGATTTGTTCAGTTACGCGACAAAGATCAGCGCTTCTGGGTGCTTCATCTTTCTCGATCAAGCGAAAGCTTTTGACAGAGTGGAGCACCGATACTTGCTGGGAGTTTTGCGCCAATACGGCTTTCCGCCAGACTTTGTCGCTGTGCTCGAGCTGTTGTACTCGGACGTCAGCGTTCCAATTCTTGTCAACGGGCTTTTAGGTAGTCCGTTCTCTGTCACCCGTGGGATAAGGCAGGGCTGCCCTTTGTCACCTTTGCTTTTTGTCATTTGTCTCGACCCACTGCTGCGCCGTGTTGATGCAAGCACTGCCATCCGCGGCTTTCCGTTGCCAGGCATAGGCCAAGTTAAAGTGTCCGCGTATGCGGACGACGTGTCCCTGTTCATTCGGGACGAGGACAGCTACCGAGCGTTTATGCGGCTGTCTGGAGCTCAACTGAACAGGGGAAAAAGTATGGCGGTGCGCTTCGGCACATTTGCGTCTGGCTTGGCGGGCGATGTAGAATGGGTGACGGGTGTTCGAGTATTAGGTGTGGTTTTTCATGCCACGGGTGAAGTGGCGCATAGTACGTGGAAGCGCCTCCTTGAGACTGCGGAGCAACGTCTTGCAGTTGCAAAAAAGTTCAGGCTTTTCCTTGCAGAGCGAAGCTACATAATTAAGTCGTCCGATTTGGCGGCGCCTTTTTGTGTAGCACGCGTAGCAAAACCGCCGCGCCATTTCACCCGACAGTTCGCAACGAAGTTTGGATCGTTCTTCTGGGCGGGCAAAACAGAAACAGTGTCACGAGCGCTGCTGAGGCTGCCCAAGTCAATGGGTGGTTTTAGTCTGCCTTGTTTGCAAACTATGAGCAGCGTGCTGGCGGTACGGGCAGTGATCGACCTTGTGGACTCAGACGAGTACCCAGGAAAGGCGCTGCTCCAGTACTTTCTGGGAACTTCCCTGTCATTATTTTATGACGCGCACATTGCCGGTCCTTCAGCTGAGCAGCCGCAGCCATTTCACGCGTACGTTATAAAAACATTGCGAAATCTCCAGTCTTCCTTGCCAAGCCTAAGTTTTAGGGAAAGTACGGCAAGTGAAGTGTGCGAAAAATTGGCAATAACCCAATTAGACAACCAACAGATAGGAAGGTCACGCGGTGTCCGGTGGCATCAGCTGACTTCGGCGGCACTTCCGGCTGATGTTCGGGATTTCGGATGGTTGCGTAGCTGGGAAGTTCTCCCGACGTGTGATCGTCTAGCGAGATTCGGCATTGTGCGTTCCGCACGGTGTCCGCACTGCGGCCACACTGAAACATCAGAACATGCCTTGTTTCACTGTCGAGTAGCGGCAACGTTCTGGACTATATTAAGCAGGATGTTCGGACTCACACTTCGATTGAATTGGCAGCTCTAGGGGAAGAAGCCTTCCTCTTGCGTTGGTCTACGCGCTTTATAGTGGTCAGGAGTAACATCCTGAGCGTTTCTCTAGTGCCGTACTGAGCTGAGTTAGTTTATGAGCTGTTTTTCTGAACACTGGTGAAGTTTGTGTGACTTGATTTGTAGTGGCTTGTTACCCACGCCAAAAATTTTGTGCAGTGTGTATAATGACCATGTTACATGCAGACTGATTGGATAATTTTCTGTTCTTAGGGCCGCGCTGTTATCACTAGTCGCTGCGCCCTGATATGTGGGTTATAATAAATTCTCTTTACCCCCTTCGGCAATCCCGCCCAAACAAAGATGCCGACAGCTTCTAAGACCACCTCCCATACATGGCAAAATAATAGTTGGCACCATCATCCTCATCTCTTAAGACTTGTCCAAGCTTTCCCACGTCTACAGAAGCGACGAAAATCGATGATGAAAGGTAGCTGAATACATTTGGACGGGAAGACCTCAGACTTCATACGAACAGCTTATCCTGAAAAGAAGTCGATAATGAATAGCATACCACTCGGTGCTCCTTGACGGGGATGGAGACTTTCCCGACCACTGACAAATCCTAGGTGCGGGGACGAGAATCACTTACGCAACGTAGACATGCATGTAGTGGGGTTTCTTTATGGAGGTAGCCCCCTCTTCATTCTTAAAATAAACGCTCTTTTGGGTGCGTTAGTGTGCGACCCGCCTACGACTGTAATCTTGTCACAAAAAGCCGGAATGTATCAGCCGGACGACTCAACTAGGACACGTCTCGCGCAGGAACCCTTTCGAATTGGACGGGGCTTCGGAACCTGCGCACAAATCCCATAAGCCGGTGTAAGCTTCTCGGCACGAGGATAGTGTTTCCGCCGCGGCCTACCTCATAACCAAAACGCAACCACGCACTGAACACGAATTGCCAAAGCAATTACATCTCGCATTATCAGGGGCGGGCCACGACGGCGTGGTAGCCGCCGGGCACGTACGTAGGGCTACCATATCTCTGCACAACACCGACTCCGCTACTGCGGCAAGTGATCACCTCCCAGCAATTAAGGCATGCTGTTTGACATCTTGCTAACGTTGGTCTTCAGTCAGCTCCTCAGCAGTGGCATCGTTGAAATGAATTACCTTTAAGGCAATAAAAAAGGCTGAGGTTGGGTTGCGAGCACCTTGCGTTGGGCTATTCAACGCTCCCAGGCTACTTGCCTTGGAAGCGTCGTTGGCCCCGCCAACTGCCACGAAGAGCGGGCGATCCTCAACTCCTTCGTGGCCCGGTCGTCAATGCTTGGCTGCCTTTCGCCACACAATTACCCGTTCACGCTCGCGCCTCTTCCGCGCTGTCCCGGCGCTTACTACACGCTCCGCCAACCCTGGAAAGAATGGCATCCTAGCGCGCCTAATCCCAGGACAATATCGCTCGAGGCCCTGGCAAATTTTTACGCCGTCTTCTTTTCTTTGTTTTGTTTTTCTTTGCTGTGGCTCAGACAGGCTTGTCTTCGCTCTGATTATCCGCTTGCGCGGATATACTGCCACCGCCCGGGGAACGACATAACAGAACTGCTCGGTGCACCCTCGGTGTAGCATGTACCTTGTTAGCGCAGCGTGCGGTGTTTTAATTTGCTTCTCTGAGATTTGCTGATCCTCCTCCTACAGGCCGCGTTTCTTGATGCTAGTCTTGAACTAGAATGGCCGCGACATTGTGTGACATTGTAGTACGTCTTCAAGAAGAAACTGTGTACAGAAAACCTATTTTTTATAATTTAATTTTCTTTTACTATCCCGTAACCGCTTACGCCCCAATTTTCAAAAACGTTGGCTGATTTCATCATCACAAAGATAAATATATTAAGCAGTGATGGAATGGTTTGCAGGCTTCTTTTGGGAAGTGAGGCTTCGGGAGGCGGGGCTCTACCTAATCAATGTACAGTTGTTTCAATACTCCCGCTAGCGTTCTGCATTTCTAATTTTCGAGAGGCGGTTGTGGGTGAGAGCTGGTGCTAGTGCGGGTTCCTGCTCAATTTGAGGGAGAGTGCGATACTTTGTGTTTCGAAGTTTGCATTCTTTAAGCGTTTTGGGAGGGCGCCGCTTCGTTTCGTGGCGCCATCAATTGTTAGTCGGACAGAGATTGCGGCGGCGACCGCGCCGCAGGAGATTACAAATGTTGTTTGATGGTAATGATGGTTGGTTGGTAACGGCGCAAGGCCAGCTGGGGCAAAGAGCGCCAAGAAAATGGTTAGGTAATAGAAAGGAAAAGGCGGACACTAAAATTGATGATTAGGAAAAAAAGTAAAATCAATCTAAACAATGGGGATGGCTGGTGTAGAAGATCAATTTGAGAATATGCGTGAAATGAAATAAGGTATAAAAGTTTATCTCCTGATAAATAGTTAAATACTGACTTGACAGAAAGCATGAGATCGTCGGACAAAAAGAGCGATGGGTGGAGTGGTATACGTTGTTAGCAGAGCTGGGGGAAGTGTTTGTGTCGTCTTGTGTCTGGTGGCTTGGATTGGATTAGGGTGTGGGCTACGGATAGGTGTTCTCCACACCTGATGCACATGGGTCTTGGCGATTCAGTGAGCAGGTGCAAGTGTGTTACGTGTGTGTGGCCTATCCGTAACATTGCTAAGGTCACTTCGGTGTGTCTGTTGTGTGAGTCTGTGGTGTATCATCCTAAGCATGGTTTTATTATGTGTAACGTTATCTTTCCGGGTATTCCAGTCTTTTTGCCATGTTTTGCGAAGGTGTTATCTGATGTGTGGCTTGTGGTCAGGGTAGGGTATTTTTGCAATGGCCGCCGTATTTCTTAGTTCAGCATCAGCGGTAATTCGATCTGTGGTCTCATTTCCGGCGATACCAGATAGCCCTGGTAATCAACATACAGTCAGTTAAAGAATTGAGGCCTATGCAAAGATAATTATCTTAATAACAATATTGATGATGTGGTTTTTAGATGGCCTTGCTGATGGCAATCCGCGCACCACAATCGAAGAGTCTGTATAAATTAGAGTTGGGGATATGTTGTTCAACAATACGATTTACCACAATAAAAATGGCGTATGCCGCTGCCGTAAAGATACTGGTATGTATTCATGGTTCTACTTGCGTTATAGTTGGGACCATGCTCTGCACAGGACACGGTAGAGTCAGTGTTAGACGCGTCACTGTAAAATTCTGCTCACCAATATTTTTCCTGTGAAGACAGAAGAAGCTGCAGAATTCCACATCTCGGCACTCGATTTCTTTCAATGTTTAGAAATAAAGATCACATGGCACAGCGCTGAGCTGCCACTGCGGTGACAGGTCGGTACAGGATGTTATACGGGTGTCAAAAAAGGAGACAGTAAGTTCCGACGCTTTCTCTCTCACTCGGTGTGAGAAAGATGACATGGGTGGGTGATCGCCGCAGTGGCTCAGCGGCTAAGGCGTTGTGCTGCTGAGCACGAGGACGCGGATTCCATTCCAGGCTGCGGCGGCCGCTATTCTGATGGAGGCGAAAAGCAAAAAACGCCCGTGTGTAGGAGATTTCGGCGTACGATAAAGATTCCCAGGCGGTCAAAATTAATCCGGAGGCTTCCACTACGGCGCGCCTCATCGTCTGCGTTGCGTAGGCGCGTTAAACGCTATAATGGCTATAATACATCGACATGGATGGGTGAATTAAAGAGTAGGGATGTGGATGTATCGTTAAAAACAGGTTTAATGGTATGGTTATTCATTGGTGAAAGTTTAGGTCAATCAAAGGGGGATGGTACGTCACGCACCAGTTGTGGCACTCTGCGTAAAGACTCTGGACAGGGCTGGTACGGAACGCGCCGCACGAAAGGCGAAGCCCAAAGTGCAGCACTCGTTCGAGAATTTTGAGCGCTGTTTTCGTGGCTGTCCCGTACACAACACTGCCGTAGTCCATCCGAGACCCTCCCAAAGCCGTATAAAGACGAGCTAGGAGTTGTTTGGCGACACCATAGGAATTGTGTGAGAGGTCCTTCAAAACGTTTAGTGCCCTTAGGCATTAATGTTCCATTTGGTTAATGTGTTGGAGAAATGTGAATTTTTCGTCAAACACTACACCCAAACACTTGTGCTCTTTTGTTACAGAAATTGACCCACCATTAAGAGTAATCTTGGGGTCCGCATGGATCCCACGCTTTCGTGAGAACACAACAAAACTGCACTTTCCTGGGTAAGATTGAAACCGTTTTTGTCTGCCCAGCCAGCACGTCTGTTGACACCAATTTAAAACTTGGCGTTCGCAGATTTACAAATTAGAGGATTTAAAGATTCTTGAGTGTCGTCTACATGCATGGTACAGGAAATTGGTGATGGTAATGCCTTTCAGAGCGAGTTTATCTTGACTATAAATAATGTGCAGCTTAAAACGCCACCTTGGGGCGCACCCTTTCCCTGCACATGTATCATCGAAAGGGCCGAGCCAATTTAACACAGAATGTCCTTCGGACAAGAAGCTAGCCAGCCTGTTCATCCTGCTATCCGTATCACTAAAACACTTAAGGTAACTAAGGATACCGTATCGCCAGTCCGTGTTGTAAGCCTTTTTCATATAAAAAATAATGTAATCAAGAACTGGCTATGAATAAAGGCATTATTTATATGGAATTCTAATTTAACAAGTTGATCGCTGGTATGTCGTTCCACGTTGGTAGATCGTACCACCCTGAAGCCTGAATGCAAGCTCTCGAGAAGACCGTTGTACTCTGAAAGGTACACGAGTCTCCTATCGATCGTCTTCACAAGAAGCTTGCACAGGCAGCCTGGGAGGACGGTGGGAAGATAACGTGCTTGGAAAGAAGGGTTCCTCCCCTCTTTCAGTACAGCCACTACTAAGCCTCCTTTCAAAACCTTGGAAGTTGCCCCCAAAGACATATTTAGTTTTACAGGTATAGGAGTGTTTGAAGAGTATCTCTTTGTAGGTGTTGCATCAGCTGCAGGCTTACGTCTGCTCAGAGCAGCCCCCAACTCATGAAGTGAAAACAGGCAGTTGTAAGAAGTCTGTGATTGGTTGTTGTCGCGTAGGGACGTCTTTTTACAAGAGGTTTCATGTTTCATTAAACTGTTAGTGTAGTGTGCAGAACTGGAAACAAGTTGGAAGTGTTGTACGGCTGTGTTAGTCTAGTCTTCGAGTGCGTCCCCTGATGTGCTGACCAGGGGCAGGCTGTGTGCCTGTTCTGTGAGTGCTCGTATTTGTGTCCATACCTTGCGGGTGTCTGTGTATGAATTTATAGAGGTTAGGAATAAGCGCCTACACCCTCGTTTTGCCTCACGGTGCGAGCGTTTTCCATGAGACTTTGCCCTTTTTAATGATACCAGAGTCTTGTTGGGTTACGCAGGGCACCGGATGCTTGGGGAACGGACTTTTCGGCGGAGTCGAGAGTAAGCGCCGTGAGGGGTGCGGCTGCTTTGTCTATGTGTAAATCTGTTATCGATGTGTGGTAAAGTTTAGATGTATCTGTGAATGTACTCCAGTTAACTCTCGCTTCGTTAAACTGTTTGTGTGAAGGTGAACTATTGGGGCCTTTTCATATGTATGTTAGTGTGGTTGGGAAGTGGTCGCTACCGAACGGAATCGTGTCCACTTCCTGTTTTAGAGATTGAAAGGGAACTGCTGAGCTAATAGCGAAGTTTAGGTGGCAGGAAGAGTTGTGGTATGGTGGCTGTTTCCTGTTAAATGTGAATTCTCCTGGTTACGTTAGGAACCTTTAAATAAGGCGACCCCACACATCTGTGCGAGAAGAGCCCCTTTGTGATCTCTGGGCACTTAGGTCACCTAATAATATCCATGTTTAAAGTAACTGACCAATTATTAGCCCATAATAAGGAGGATGTATATGAAGATTATTGTTCGGAGTAAAGATTATTGTTGGGATAGCAACAACCTCATGGAGAGTGCTCAGAGTGATGGGATGACATGCTAAGGATTCTTGGGTGACTGTGGCCACACCCCCAGAAGTTGTGCACCCACCACTGTCATTTATGAAAACCAGAGAATTGTTAAAGGAAGTTGGTATGTTTTCGGTTCAAATGTGTTTCCTGTAAGCACGGGACACTTGTTTGGCTAGAATGCAGTAACTTGTATGCATCGTCTAGATTTTTAAATAGGCCCCTGCAGTTACACTGTGTGATGTGTTGTCTTCCTATTCCATTTAGTCAAGAGCGATTGGAATGTGTCTTTGTGTGAGTTCTTTCGTGGTAGTGATTCTCTGTTTTTTGTGGGGTCTTCTGTAGGCTTGGGCATCGCAACTTGTTTCTTGCGTCGCAGCGCACTCAGGAACAGTGCGACGTCCATGTCGTCGACAGATGTCCTCGGAGTACCCGACGGACCAGGCCCCTTGGACCGCGCACCCTTTTGGGTGCGTTTTGCCTGAGCCATCACTTCCGAGAGTGTCAGGAGTGCCCCGGGCGGCCCCGGTGGTGTTGCGTGGGTGGGTGCTTCCGCGGGTTCCTTCGTTTCCTCCGTGCCTTCACGCGTGTTTTGGGCTGGTGGAGGGGGAACGGGAGATGAAGCATCCCTCTATGTAGACACGGTTGCCGCCATAAACTGCAAGCCGTCGCCAGCGTGCTCTTGCAGAAGGTCTTAGACATGTTCAACGCCCTCCTCGCCCCCACGGGAGTGAAAATATCGCTGGCAAAAACACACTTCCTGGCCATACGAGGCACTCCTGCAGAGTGCTCCGGATTCATTTGATCATCGTAGGCGTTTCAATCAAGCCTGCTGCACAGGCTTTGGTACGTGTCGTCGGAAGGCACGTTCACCAGAACGGTGGTGCTACATAATGGATCTAGAGACTTTGTCACACAGTGGCATAGCCTCCTGAACCTCATTTGCCGCATCTCCAACACCTTTGGCGGGACATCCCAGGGCATAGCCAAGCGGTTAGTGAAAGCTGTACTTTTTTCCAAAGCCACATATGCCGTCATGTGCTACCCGCTCACCAAACACCAGACCCACCAGCTGGAGGTCTGTGAGCGGGAAGCACTTCGAGCTATCACTGTGCTTTCACGATATACGCGGGTACGGAGCAATATCGGTGCAATGGTCTTTCCACGACCGAAAGCATCATCCACCTTCCCAAATGATCCACGTGTCGCAGAGTTCCTTCCTTCCGCGACCGCAACTCCTTCTGCCACAAAAGACTAAACAACACTTTGTCTTCATGGATGCTTCGTGGTGGCGCGAATTACAAACGGCGTCCCCGGTGGCCCTTCCGCACGTGCAGGGCGAACACACAACCCAAGCATTTCCGATGGCAATACCACCTGCCGCCACGGAACTGGAGCTTCGAGACATGAAGGAGGTGATCGAGCCGGCTGTCCGCCTGCTGGCAGCTGATCCAGGTACGTTTCGAAGCGTCAACATCTTTACAGACAGCACCGAGGCATTACAGGATCTCATCGGACCACCCAAACAGCCCTCTCTGTCTCACCACATGAGAGAGAGAGAGATAAAAACTTTCATTGACGCTACTGGCCTAAGGGGCCGCCATGGCTGCCCGAAGGGCCACCACCACGGCTTGTGCTCGGGTGTACGGCTTGTAGTGGGCGCTGTTACGAATCGGCCAACGCCGCCGTATTTTCCCGCATCAGCCACCACGTGCGAAACCACCACGTGTGCCACAACCGTCAGGCGCCCGCGTGTCGGTGAATCATACTTTCGTGTCTCTACATGCCCGGCTCGGACGCTTCGCTATCGGCGTGATCAACATTCGGCGGCGCGCCCAGGCATTCTTCTCGGGCATGCGCCTAGCCGTCAGGTGCCAGCACGTCGGTGAGTCACGCCTCGACATGCCCGGCGAGCCATGTCTCAGCATGTTTGAAGGACACTCTCTCCCCTCTCTCGGACACCACGTGCAACGAGGCCATCGATGACTCACGAACTGTGGAAAGAGCGTTGTGTGTGTCTGTGACGTTCGTGGCGTGTTGCTACTTGGCGTTTTGACGGTTGCTGCTTTTGGGTATAAATAGAAGCAGCCCAAACGCTGAAATTCATTCCTGTCTGAACAGCGAATCCATGCGGTCGCTCTGCTCGAGTCCTGTATTGTAACCTCGCCCGTCAGGGCATTGTTTTTTTTTTGGCTTCGGCTCACCTTTCGCTATGAAGTAAACAGTTTACGTTGGCCCATCAGCTCTGGACATCTTCCCGGCTGCAGTCGGTCTTCCCGGTCGCAACACTGGTTGGCAGCGGTCGAATGACAACTTCGTAACACCTGGAGCCAGCAGTGCGAGACCCAACACCACGGACGTCAAGGCGGCTTCGGACTTCGCAGAATTCACGGTGGTCAAGGGTGAGTGCGGGACTTTTCTTCACTAAGTTTTACCAGGCTTCTGAGGATAGCTGATAGGGCGTGTGTTTTTGTCGCGTGGGTTATTCGCGCAAAACATTTTTGGAGCAGTGGGAAAGCAGTACTGTAGACCGGGCACGAATTTGAAGGCGTTGAAAAAACCGCAGCTGTTGGAGCTTGCAAAAGAGTTGCGCTTGGATGTTACGGACGCGCTGAGAAAGCCAGAGCTGATACAGGCTATACTCGCTGTTGGGGCTGACGATGACGAGCTGTCTGAGTGCATTTGAGCTGATCAATGGCAGGGAGACCGCTAAACGTCACGCTGCAGAGGCTGAGCGCCAGCGTGAGGTACGCGAGGAGAAAAAGCGAGAACAGGAACGCGAGGATAGAAGGCGAGAACAGGAGCGACAGCATGAGCTGGAAATGAAGCGTCTAGACGTCGAGGCGTCTCGACCTAGACGTCAGAGTGGCAGCAGCGTGCAGTCTGCGGCGACTGAGCGACCTACGTTACGAATGTGTGACCTAATGCGACCCTACAAGGTAGGAGAAGACATCGGTCTTTTTTTGGTCAACTTCGAGCGTACGTGTGAGAGGGCCCAGTTTAGCCAAGACTCATGGCCGCAAAAGCTGCTTACGCTTTTGCCAGGTGAGGCATCCGACGTGATGGCCCGCTTGCCAAAGGAGGAGGCGGAGGACTACCAGAAAGTCAAGTCGAGCCTCCTGCGTAAGTACAGGCTGTCAGCAGAGGCGTTTCGCCAGAAGTTCCGTGAAGCCGTGAAAGCTAGGGGCGAGTCGTACTCGGAGTTCGCCTACAAGCTGAGGGCAAATATGGAAGAGTGGCTCAAAGAGGCAAAGGCTTTCGGAGAGCGTGACAAGGTAGTTGAATGCTTCGGTCTTGAGCACTTTTACCGCCGTCTACCAGAAAACCTGAGACTCTGGGTGCAAAATAGGCCAGGGGTAAATACTGTGGATCAGCCAGCTCAGCTAGCCGACGAGTTCGTCGCACGACGAGGTGCGCAGGGGCCGAAAGACGGCCAAAAAGAGTTCAGGCCGAGGCCTGATAAGTCAGGGCCGAAAGACAGAGCTCCCCAGGTAGACGGTGGAGCAAGGAACGTCGTTGTCGTGGATAGAGAAACTGGCCACGATAACGAAAAGAGCAGCAGACGCTGAGGAGCAGCGCAGAAAGAAAGCTTTTGAAGCGCGCAGGCAGGCTGCGTGTTACAACTGCGGCGAGATGGAACATTTCGCAGCCAGTTGTAAGAAAGGAAAACTAGTCTTTCACGTACTAGGTCAGAGTGAGGACAGCAGGCAGTTTCTAGAGCCGTACGTACGTGAGCTTGTCGTCAATGGTAAACCGTGCCGCGACTCCGCGGCGACGGTAGACATGGTAGACTTCGTACGTTGAACCGGATCAGCTAACGGGGCAGTGTGTTTGGGTGAAGCCAGCCATACGTGCAGGAAACGTGCGTCAGCCGATTGCTAAGGTCAGCATCGGAGGTCCGTTTGGTGAACTTGTGACGCAGGCAGCAGTATCCCCACAACTTCTTCCGGAGTACAGGTACCTATTCTCGAACAGGTCGGATCAGCTGTTAAGCGAAAAGGGGTACAATTTTGAGAAACTGCCGAGGAAAGAACCAGCTGGGCTCGCTGCGAAGAACTCGGGTAACGATAGGGTCGCCACCTCTGTGAGGAATGGCGAAACTCAGACAGAAAGCGATGATTGGGCATTTCCGGAGGCTCACGACAGAGGGCAGCGTAAGTACACTGTGTGTAAGGCCCCTACGGCAAGCGGAGATGTTTCGTCGCCATGTTCGAAGTGCGCTAGAACACGGGAGGCCTTGAAAACAGCTGTCGACCTGAACGCGCGCAGTTCGCGGGCTAACAGCATTCCGCGGGAGTGCGTAAACCATGAGGTTACCGAAATGCCGCACGAGTCCGCAGAAACGGAGGATGTTTCTTCAGACGGCGCCAGTTCAGAAGAGAGCGACGTGGTGGGAAAGCCTGCAGCCGAGGCAGCAAACGTTTGCATGGTTCAGTTGGGAGTCATGACGATCTCGCCACTGAGCAAGCCGATTCCGTCCTGCCACCAGCTCAGGTAGCTCAGCCCGAGCAACGGCCAGCCGAGCTCGTAGAGATTCCGGTGTCGCCTGTGGCTGAGCCGAAATCGGAAACCGACCAGCCTAGAGAAGTGAACGTAAACACGTTCCGATGTTCGCTTGCCGAACGCGTTCGCAAAAAGGTGAGCAACAAGGAGAGAGGGAAAACTTCTGCGCGTACTTGCAGCGCGTGTTTCAGTGCGGGCACACCGAGGGGCAAAGCCGTGAGCTCGCCTCGCGCTGAGAGAACGCCGCCTCCAAGGAGTGCGCGCCTAACGTATGAAGGGGGGAAAATCCCGCTCGCTCCTCCGCGCGCTCTACCTGTGTCGAACAAGACGACCGGTGTCATTTCACGCGGTCGCAGCAGCTTTCAGAGAGCAGCCACACCTAAAGTGCGGTACAAAAAGGGAAAAGCTCGGGGCAATGACGAGAGCTCAAATCCCAGCTCTCAGCGCGAGAAGTGGCCTGTAGACGCCTGACTTTCTCAATTTCATCGTTTTTCCTGGAGCAGGTTTCGCCCTTTACGATTACGTTTTTTTGTGTGTGGGACATTTCCAATCACGCGAAATGTCACCTTTCAAGTTTGTGCACTTCTCTAAAGTACTGTTGGGCTAAAATATAACTAGAGTAGATAGTTATGCGCGTATTTTATCGCAACTAAAAGCATGGTAGATCTTCAGTGTGGATTTGTCTTCGCACTTGCCGGCGATGCGGTTGTGTTTTCCTGTGTTGTTCTGTTGCGTGCCTGACCAAGCCAGAGATGTTCTTGGGGAGCTACTACTCGTCCAGTGATCGGCCCTGTGAAGCTCCAGCACGGTGTCGTACAGCCCAGGCCTGGAGTCGAGCGTCTGCTGAGCACTTCACTTCGAAAGCATCCCTCCGGACAACAGTTGAAGACCCTTCTCCATCGGGATCTCGGACCCCCGGCGGAGAAGCTGTTACGAATCGGCCAACGCCGCCGTATTTTCCCGCATCAGCCACCACGTGCGAAGCCACCACGTGTGCCACAGCAGTCAGGCGCCCGCGTGTCGGTGAATCATACTTTCGTGTCTCTACATGCACGGCTCGGACGCTTCGCTATCGGCGCGATCAACATTCGGCGGCGCGCCCAGGCATTCTTCTTGGACGTGCGCCCAGCCGTCAGGTGCCAGCACGTCGGTGAGACGCGCCTCGACATGCCCGGTGAGCCATGTCTCAGCATGTTTGAAGGACACTCTCTCCCCTCTCTCGGACTCCACGTGCAATGAGGCCATCGATGACTCACGGACTGTGGAAAGAGCGTTGTGTGTGTCTGTGACGTTCGTGGCGTGTTGCTACTTGGTGTTTTGACGGTTGCTGCTTTTGGGTATAAATAGAAGCAGCCCAAACGCTGAAATTCATTCCTGTCTGAGCAGCGAATCCATGCGGCCGCTCTGCTCGAGTCCTGTATTGTAACCTCGCCCGTCAGGGCATTGTTTTTTTTGGCTTCGGCTCACCTTTCGCTATGACGTAAACAGTTTACGTTCGCCTATCAGCTCCGGACATCTTCCCAGCTGCAGTCGGCCTTCACGGTTGCAACAGCGCTGGGAGTCTTCCTCTAAGCGGCCCAGGGCCTCCGTCCAGTGGTCAGGGGAAGTTATGGTGGGGTGGGGGTCAGAGGGGCAGGCCCACATGTGGTGTCGCACCACTGTGGATTTAGCGCCACAATGCGGGCAGAGCGGAGAGGGGTAGGCGGATGGGTAAATGTGATGAAGGAGGGCTCGTTTGGGGGGAGATTCCGTTTGGAGGAGGCGCCAAAGCCGTTCCTCGGAGGGGGTTAGGGATGGATGAGCCGGGGGAAGTGTGTTGCGGGAGAGGCGGTAGTAATCTGTAACCTCCCTGTAAGTGGTGAGGGAGTCCCTGGTGGAGTAAACTCCTTCACGGGAAGTGGTCTCGTCAGGCGCACGGGTGACGAGTGCTCGTGCCGCCTTATGAGCCCACTCCACGCCGTCTAGTCCCGTGTGTGCCGGTAACCAGAGGAGCTCCGTAGGATGCTGGGGGGCTGAATTTTGGAGCAGAATTTTGCAGGCTAGCGTGGAGATACAACCGCTAGCGAAATTTTTGATGGCCGTTTTTGAATCAGATAAGATTAGTTTAGGGGGAGGCTGGTGTGCGAACGGCAGGGCTATGTCCACCTCCTCCGCAACATGTGGGGTTGTGGTTGGAATAGTGAGAGACGTCAGAGGAGTTGTAGTCGGCGAGGAGATGACAGCCACAGTGAAGGCCGGCTTGTGCGTGTGTGCTGCAGCATCTACGTAGAAGGTGTTTGGCGAGGGGGGGGAAGGTGGAAACGAGGGCATGCGCTCGAGCAGCTCGTCGGGCAGTATGATGAATAGGGTTCATATTACGAGGGAGTTGCCGGATTCTGATGTTATCTCTGTAATCGGGTGGAATGCGATCCGGGGGGTTGATGCAAGAGGAGTATGTATTTGTGCCTTCTTAAGTAAAAGTTGGCCAGGTGTGTGTTTAGCCAGGCGATGTATCTGACCCGTACGATGCGCTTCAATTAATTCGCCCAGGGAGTTGTAGGTGCCAGTGGCCCATAGTTTGCCAGTGGATGCGTGAGAAGCAAGCCGAGAACAGCCCTGTACGCCTTACGGATGAGTCCATCTACTTTGGAGACCTCCGTGGTAGAAAGGGACAAATATGGGAGGGAGTAGACCTGTAATGCGGCTCAGCAGAAATGCCTGGATAAATCGGCAGCGGTCCTTCTCCGTCGGGCCGTAGCCCCTAGCAGTTACGCGCCTCAGGAGGCCTATGATTTGGGTTACGTGTGAGGAAAGGGTGTGTAGGACCGATGTGTTTCGGCGATAGGATTGAATGACTAGGCCGAGTATTTTTATGCGATTCACACATGAAACGTTACTGTGCAACGCTGCGACGGCGCAATGGCATAACGGTTACAGTATGCTTAACACACCGCCACACATGACCCTACCGTAGTGACGGGGCCCTATGGCCGGCAAGCGACTTTTTTCGGAATTTCCGCCACTAGCTTGACGGCTCTCTCACCAAGGAGGTGTACTTTGATACCGATGGCGAACGCCGCCGCCGCAAACAGCGCCGCTGCAACAACCGCCAATCGCAGTGACAATCAACCCGCACCCAGTGCATGCTGGGATTCCCCGAGCCGCACAGGTCTTCCTTAATCGTACGCGTTCTGGATACGCCTTAACTGATGACGTCGTGACCAGGTGGAGACACTCCTCGACCAGAACACGACAAGGCGGCATTTCCACTAAAGCGGCTTCTTACGATCATTCACCTGCGAAGACATCCCCATCCGACCTACCTGCTATGGATGTGGGCAGACACTAAGGCCCACCATTCACCATCTTGTATGGGACTGCATATGTCTCACAGGGCCACGCTCGGTACATCGGCCTGCCTGGGTCCTTGCTTACGAATACTGGATCCGGCCAAAGGGCCGCACCGAAGTGACTTTATCTGCATTATGGCGGTTTCTGCATGACTTCTGCATATTAGGACATTATTGATGCCTTCCCCTTCCCTCCAACCCTTTTCCCGTAAGCCACCTTGAGCCATGCCTCCCAGTAAATACTCGTTTGTTTGTTTGCTTGCCACCACAACCGCTGCTGACTCAGCAAGCAGTGCAGTGACTGGTTGGAATGCCTATGACAGCCCGGAGGGGAGCAGGGGCGGGAGAAAGTCCTACTGCCGGTACTGAGTCCCTGCCGAAACCAAACGCGGCTCCGCCACTCGGTGAGCTGTGATGGCGTACCTATACAGAGGGAAAGGGGCAAACTACTTTCGCGCCTCTGGGAAAGAAATTCTCTGTTACTTTGAGGTTTGTGATTTTATTTTGTTGTTTTAATTTCTTACAGGTTCGAGACCATGCCGCGTGCGGTCCCCTGCAGTTATCACAAGTGAAGGTGGTGGAGTTGCAGTTGTTAGTGGGGTGGTCCTGTGCGGCGCATTTCGCACAGGTTGTTTTGCCGCTGCAACAGCTTGTACCATTCTTGAACCGCTGGCACTTGAAGCAGCGGCGCGGGTTTGGTATGTAGGGACGTATTCCCTACCCAATGAAACCAGCGTCCACGTGTTCAAAAAGTTTCGATCGGTTGAAAGTCAAAATTATGTGTTTTGTTGGTATGCCTGTATTGTCTCTGCGGATGGTGGTTCTCTTCATGGCTGTAACCTTGATTCTCGAGGCCTTCCAGAATGTCCGCCTCTGTTTCATTTATCAGATCTGGATCATGTATCACAACCTTCGGGTTGTTGAGGCTGTGATGGGGCGTGACACTGATTTCCAGATCTGATTGATTGATTGATTGATTGATTGATTGATTGATTGATTGATTGATTGATTGATTGATTGATTGTAGGGTTTAACGCGCCGACGCAACGCAGGCGATAAAGCGCGCCGTAGTGGAGGGCCCCGGATTAATTTTGACCACCTGGGGATCTTTAACGTGCGCCGAAATCTCGTACACACGGGCGTTTTTGCTTTTCGTGATTTCCAGATCTGCCATACCAGTATAGGTCAGGAGACTTGTTGCTTTCTGCTGACTGTTCACTTCGACTAAGACTTCAACAGCTTTGACTTTGTAGCGTCGCAGGATTTATCAAGTATTCCTTCAATGAACTTGCAGTCAAGTAAGAGGGACTGGGAAGAAACGGGTTTTGATTTGTCAACTGATTCAATAAGCGAAACATGAGTGGTTGTCAGGGTTCAGAAGAGTGATGGTTGGAACGGGTAGAAATGAAACTTTGGTGCGGCCCATTTTCATAAACGGATCACATTTGGAGGGTGTTTAGAGAATACCACATGTCATAGAAAGAAAGCAGGGGACGGGAGTTCTTTCTTCGTTCAGTTTACGCTGATGTAGAAGGTTCCGGAGCTGTTGCCTGGTAAACGGACAGGGAGCCCATCCGCCAGAGCTTGACCAGGGCTCCGGCGACCACCGTTTAAGGCCTCTACCCTTTACCTTTAAACTCATAGTCATTGTAGGATACAGCGCGACTATAGAGGATCAGTATTCCGCGGTGTCACCAATACCGTCACCGTGAATACACAAGGTGGCCCGTGTGGGGGAAAATCTTGTTTGAAAATAACTGAGTAGATGCCATTTGCTAAGCGTAATTTCTAATTCTAGCACATTGTAGATCGCTTTTGTTTATAATTTAGGCGTTCAATGGGTGTCTGAAAGCCCGAAATCAATATTCGGCCCTACTTGTAGTTAGTGTACGCAACGTTAGCGGTGACATCATTTCTGGCATGGCTGACGAGCATATCTGCTGGACACCGTGCGACCACTAAGGATGGTTGCACAATCTTCCCTGCGGAGGCGCGGAGCTTGCAGAAATCACGCGTCTTTTCCTTATCGCCGTTGTACCGTTTTCGGGAACCCCGCAAGTACGCCTCCTCCCATTCACGCTCACATGATCACTGCTCTTTAATAGAGCTTTAGGCGGGCGGTCCCTTCTGGCTGCCCCCGTCGTATTTTCCGGCTGGTGGTTATTACGTATTTCGGCGAACGCTTGACAACCACGGCTGTTAATCATGGCAGGTGCGGATGGTCAGCTCTTACAGAAATTCGCCCGTCGGTCCGTCCGTCCGTCCATCCATCCATACATTCACGCGCACTAACCTCCCACCACTCCACGTACACACACAACCCACTAAATTATGGTTTTACTTTTCGTAAGCAGAATAATTATATGTTAGGGACAGGAACACGCTTCGGCCCACAAAAGCAAAGGTTGCGAGCGCTGAATTATGAGCGTTATCTTATTAGCGGCCTGCGAGGAAACTTAAGTATGTTTGCCGCGTTAGCGCTGTCATCACACTTTGGCGCGAACCCTCACCCGATATTCTTGCTATTTCGGTGCGCCAGCTTCTTTCTCCTGTCTTTTTTTCTTTCTTTATTTTTACTTGTTTAATCTCGCTTTCCTTGTGATTTTTGTTCTACATTGCTCAGATTGAGTTACCGGGCCGTGAGAACACCGGTTCTGCTAGGTCACGCTACCCAGCATTAATTAGAAATGCATTAGGAAAACAAATCATCCCTTGATGGTCTTAATCGATGTTTGGGCACGGGCTCGCACTAATTAATTCTCTTTGTGGGAAAATGACAGCCGTTCCAGAGTTGCTACACGGGAGCTGCACACAGAGCCTGTACTTTTTCTGCGCTATGTGCCCGCCCGTAGCAAGCAGCGCTGTCGGCCCCCTTGCATTGCTGGGCTCCTCCCCGGACACGCTCAAATATTTATGCTCATCTTTGTTCACTTGTTATCAGCTTATTCTCGTACCAGGTTGCCACAGCTGACTATGGTGCTTGACGACAGGAAAGTACCAAAATGTCTCGGTTTGCTTCAGATACTACCACTAATTGTCTGTTTAGCGAACTCAACTTAAGAATCAAAAAAAGAAAAAGAAAGAAAATGACATCGGTACCCAGTCTCTCCGTTTGATTAAGGGAACGCACGCTAAGGTCGGAAAGCGGTAATTAAACAGCTCATTGAGGAAGCCCGGTTCTAAAAAAGGACAAGCTTAACGAATTTAAACAAGTTTGGACGGTGTACAAGCGAAACATTGTTAGATAAGTTTTGGATGAGCCAGCCCACCGCAATGAGCACTCTCAATGTCTTTGCTTGTAGTTTTTCGCTTTCAATATTGATCGCTTGATCTCTCATTCTTGGTAGAAAGGTAATCGACAACTTTCCGCCCACATCTCTGAGCGCCTTCGGACGACGAGGGGCAGAAGCTTTGTTATAATATAGATCCCTATGTGCAAAACACAATACCACCGTGGCATTGGCCTAAAAACACTCGGGTATTTCAGTGCACACCGAATCATTGACTACTTGGATAAAGCGCCCATAGTTGTGTACATTACAGACTGCACCTGGTTGCGACGTATCCACGGGCAAACGCGCCCTCCGGCGATGAGTGACGAAAAGGGGCTCGATGCTGTTTCATTTCCAGCCTTCGCTGGCAGTCTCGAAGATAATTGAACAGAACGTCGTATTCACAACGAAACAATCTTTCTCATATGGCTAGGCAGACTACATGCACTATACAAATCTAAAGCGGAGGCAGGACTCAAGCAGCTCTATCATGCACGTCGAGTACACTAACAAAAATGTTACCGTACGACATATAATAATGACTAGAGAACTAAACACAACGATGAATATCATGCATTTCAAACTGTTGATAACACTACTTTCAGTAATACCAACTCAACAAATCAAAGTTCTCCAAATCTCTGACGATAAAAGCCAGCGAAGGTGTAGCTATATATATATAGTAGGTTTTGCTATGGGCCTCGTGCGCTGGTAGGGTGCCACCACTGATTTGCTGTGTTGCGCGCCACCTTTCGGACTACGAAGACATAACTTCTGAATTCCGCGAGCAGGCGACGTCCCGTAGCGTCTCGTTCGGCAGTGTACGAATATCAGCACAAGAAAGAAAGAATGGCCACTATTCTTTTGAAATGCGATACAAACAGCCAAACGGTACTTAAATAAAGAGAAAAAGGTTTCGCAAGGGCTACAGGAAAGCGATTCATCAAAGCAAAATCGGTTGTATGCAAGCGCGGGTCTGTTTCCACGCCCTATGGACAGCTTCAATTTCGCAACGGCTTCAACTGAAGTTCACCATCGGCGTCAGCGGTGCTGCCCAAATGAAAGATAAAAATAAAAAGGTGAAAACCCGCGAGCAGGAGTGTGCGTGTGTGTGGGCATCACTTCCTGGAAGCGATAATGTGTGTGAGAGAAGCCCAGATCGCTCCACCAATGGGGACACCCCTGTGCTCCTGTTCTGTAGGCCCCCTCGTCCCCGCAAGAGCATAAAATTACGGCGCAATATTCACTCGGCACCGGCAACGATTTCATTTGTTCGGTTTTAGCCTTTAGGTCCTTGTCAGGGCATAACTGATATAAGTTCATACCTGGCACCATTTGGCGGACAGCTGAGCGAAGAGGAGACCGGTGACGCGACTTTCACGGGGCTTGCAGAAGCGAATTTCTCCCGTGTAAACCCCACTGTGCCTTGTACATGTACGTTTCAGGAAGTGATGTGATGTCCGTTGTGTGTTTGAAATCGCTGAGAAAGGTTCGTGTGTATACTGCGAAACTAAGGATATGCGGCATCAAGAGCACGAAGATTCAGGTTTGTAGAGGCAGGTATTTGAAAATGATTGATTGATTGTAGGGTTTAACGCGCCGACGCAACGCAGGCGATGAGGCGCGCCGTAGTGGAGGGCTCCTGATTAATTTTGACCACCTGGGGATCTTTAACGTGCGCCGAAATCTCGTACACACGGGCGTTTTTGCTTTTCGCCTCCATCAGAAAAGCGGCCGCCGCGGCCGGGAATCGAACCCGCGACCTCGTGCTCAGCAGCGCAACGCCTTAGCCACTGAGCCACCGCGGCGGGTGTATTTGAAAATGCACCTGCTCTGTTAAACTGTACCTCAAACTGCTAAACCTACACTGAGTTCATTGGGTGGGCTCAGAAAAAATGTCGCGACGCTTTTTAAATTGTTTTCATAGGTTTATAAACGCGTACTTAATATGCGAATACTTTTGGACGTGTATGCGCGTCAAGAAGCTTTCATAAAAGCCTTACCTTTATTTACCTTGTTGTTTGCCGGTCGACATCGACACGGGCACAGATATGGTAGAGCGCAGAACAGTAGCTATAATTGTGCACAAATGGTTCCTCGCATTCGGAGTGCCGATGAAAAAAATAATGAAGATCGTTTCAAAGCTGATAGAGTTGTACGGGATGTTCGTGTAACTACATGCCAGCGTGGATATAGTTATGCTCATGCATGTTACCTTTGTTAGAAAAATATTTTGCGCAACAAGCTCCACTTGAACTCGTTTCCTTTCACCTACTGTGCAGAAACGGAAACTGCAAGTTGTACAGCAACATATATCTTTGAAGTATTTGTGAGTCATTTTAATAAAACTAGATGCGCGCCTCTGGTATGCGTCCATCTGTTTATTGTTGTGTTGCGGTGCAGCGCAAACATTTATATTTCTAATGTGTTCCTTCGTTTTAAAGCTTTCTTTATATTTTTCTGGTATGACTACGTACAATAGAAGCATGCATAACCATGGGATGCTCCATGTATTTTGTGATGGGTGCACAGTTGTTATACTGGCAACAATCTGTTTGAGGAGCT
The DNA here is from genome assembly GCF_048455015.1 of Haemaphysalis longicornis. Lineage (NCBI taxonomy): Eukaryota > Metazoa > Arthropoda > Arachnida > Ixodida > Ixodidae > Haemaphysalis > Haemaphysalis longicornis. Next base: position 102,455,774 of record NW_027526335.1, on the reverse strand, counting down.
GCGAAAATAAGCACTCATTCCGCTCTGTTGGATGCCCGGCATTTTTTCGCAGCGGTCTTACGCCAAGTTGCGGTCAGACACGCAAATGCCCCTACGGATCTATTCTTTTCATTTTTTCTCGGGTACTATATGCTTTGTGCACGTCGGCGTCGCAGGTAGCTGATCCGTGTACTGTCGTCTGCTTTTATTGGAGAAGGGGCGCTTTCTAAAATATTTCAGCTTGTATTCCCGCACAACTCGTCAGCGGAATATTTCTATGAATATAACAACTGTGAACGTAATAAAAAGCCGTCATTGTTGTGTACCTATTTTCTGGTTATTGTTTAAATTTAGCCCCGTAGCGAACTGCTGTATATGTTTATTTTGTTCTTCAGAAAAAATTCCGCCGCCACTACCGGGTGGCGCCACATGTTTATTTGGAGCTGCAGTGCACGAGGCCCCTAGGGAATTTGTATGTTGTCCAGGCTGGCTCACGATGGCGTTCCAATCGGGCAAGTTGTTCTCCATTCGGGAGGGCTTCGCAGCTACGCGCAAAGGTGTATCTTGAGGTGGCGATGGCGACCGCCTGGCTGACCGTTCTGCGGCAGTGGGTTTCCGTAGTTTTCGCGACCATTCGCGCTTCCGTACGCACCGACGCTCTTCCGACTCCCGCTCTTCCTCGAAGTAAACGTCACCGGTCCGTCCAATCGCAAGTTAAAAGCTCAACTGCTGATAACGGTGGTAGCGTCATTATCAGTTGATTGCACAACTTGTGAAAGACGCACCGGTGGTGGCGTAGGGTGTACAACTTGCGAAAGAGACGTGGAACTTCGCGAGGAGCGGAGAAGAGGGGCCGAGTAAATCGCCGCTTCTGAAGAGAACCCAGGATCCTACGCATATACAGCTTTGCTGTAACATATTACAAGAATCTTAGGAATTCACTCTTAGGATCAGATTGCACAAGTTTTTGATAGTGAGCCGGCGCCGGAAAAGACGGTTTTTTCGAAGCTTGTGGCGCCTTTCCTAATGTGAAGTATTCTCAGACCGAAGCGTTCGCTAAAACTTAGTCGATAGTGGGCACTGCGCTTGAAGCAATTTTAGAATTCTTCTTTGAATTAGGAAAATCGCAGTAAGCACTTTGTCTTGCGGGCTGCTACAAAACAAATGCAAATGTTTTCCAAAGTGACGTACAAAAAATCTCAATAGCATAATATTTTTTTTGAAGTGACACAAAAAACAAAAAGTCTCAGACATCCACAAAAACTCCAGAGTTTGTTAAGCTAAATAAGAAAAATAGAAGCATGGTAGAGGCTTAAATTTTCTACGTAGGCGTGCGTCTGTAAAACCAAAGTTCAAATCATTAAGTTTTCTGGTCTTTTGTAATTTGTGAATAACTGGTGTAGTATTCTACGGCCAGTAATATACTATATAGCCCCCATTCATTTTTTTTACATATCAAACACATTTCACTATGAGCCACCCACAGATGCCGGTAACTTGTGCTCGCACGATACTGCCTTGTTTATTTGACACGGTGGAACTCAAAGATTAAATCAGAAGAGTACCCATCTGCCTGTTGCATGCGCGCCTACAGGCTACGAACTCTTCCTCCTCCCCCCCCCCCTTCCCCTAAATATTCCTTTGACAAGAGGTTACACAAGACAACGCAAAGTCGTCGCCCTTTCAAGCAACTTAGTTCATCCTTGTGTAAAAGGTCGGTGCGCAGCCACTCACGCTATAGTTCGCGTCGTAGACTCGCACGCTGCTCCCGTCGTGCCACCAACAATCCCTCCATCCCGACAAAGGGCACAACGGCACGGCAGGAGGCAAACTTGGCGTCGCGGATTTTTCCTGCCCCGCTCTGCCTTTGTCTTCGCGGACGGGCGCAACAGCAGGCTGCATATGAACTGGACACGTCGCCCGCAGAAGGATCGGTCGCCCGACAAGCCGAGAAAAGCTGGCAAAGCTGGCGCACCATCGATCGCCTCCACGTCGCCGTCGTCGCCCGTCGCACAGCACCCTTCATCCTTTCCTCCCCGCATCCCTTTCTTGTTCCCTTTTCATTCCCTCCCAACTTCCCCTTATTGTTTTTCTTCCTGAAGCCGCCGTGCCCTGCGTGGACTGCTATAAGAGGTAGCGGGACCATCGGGGCGTTGCTGTGTTCGCTCTTTCCCCCTGCGCTCCCTGCCTTTGTTTCTTCTTCCCCAATTCCCCTTTCTTCCTTCGCCTTCCCGTCCGTCTTCCGGCGCTTATTATTTGCCCCTTCTTTCCCCTTTCGTTGGACTGCGTCCGGCCCAGGCCGCAACACAGAGGCAACATTTGGTGCCAGCCCGTGGGCGTCAGCTGGCGTCCTCCGTCTCCTCCGCCTCTGTGCTGCCTGCCTGCCTGCCTGCACAGCCGACAGCTCGCGTGGGAAGCAGCATCGCGTCTAGTTTTGTTCAGCGGTGCGCAATTAAGGAGACGCGCGAGTAGCACTCGAAAACTTGGCGACAATCTCCGGTCGGCAAGAGAGCGGGACCGCAGACGCCGTGCACACGTGGGGGAACACGAGACGAGAGCGAGACTTAAAGCGCGTCTTTCCCAGCCGTCTGGAGACGTATGAGGAGAAAGGTGGGAACAGCTCGTAGGACAATTCGTGGGGAAGAGGCGGGAGGCGGATGAGGAATGATTAGAGGAAGGCACGAAGCTTGGCGACAACCGTTTAGTAGAAGCGCGGAGCAGTTAACTTGAGAGTCGTCGTCTTCGGGGCAAATTTTGTGCTGAGATGAGACGTGATTCAGGTTGCCCAATCAAGGGCGACTTTTGGGTTTGGAAGGAGGAGCAGTCTAATAAACCTGCGGCAGTTGATGAGTTGGCGAATTAAGCAATACGGCGCCACCCTAATGAGTAGTTAAAAAAAGAAAGGAAATGTACACTGGATGTCTAAATCAGAACATCCCCCTCGCGAGGGGCACGATCAAATGCAGAGCATTTCCGCGGGGGGCGTGCCTGCCAGTCTTATGGATTATGTATTGGTTGTTGTTGTTGTAATTGTTGTCTTCCAGCGTAGACATTGTCGATGAAGTCGACGGTGAAACGTGCCGTGAACCCCCTGCCGCGGCTATTACGCAACGTGGAGAGGCTACGACGCAACGTGGCGCGGCTATGACGCAACACAATCCAACACAATCCACTTTAATCCAACCCAATCCAAATCCAATCCAAGCCAAGCCAAGCCAAGCCAATCCAATCCAATCCAATGCCCTTCGCGAGAGAGTGTTATAGCGCCGAAATCGCGCCACCACATGGACGCGAACCGAACGCGGCGAGAGAGGGTGTTGCGAGCGGAGAGAAGGCGAGGAGGACGCGGGGGAGAGGGCGCACGTGTGGCCGACGGTTGAATGAGTCGCGTGCGTAACCTTCCATTCTGTGTCGGCTCCGTGGAGCAGTCGGTAAAGTGCCGTGTACCTTGCGTTCCGCCCGCATAGTCGTGGGATCGAAACCTGGCGCCGGAAGGCATTATTTCTTTATATAGTGTAGGGTGCGGACTACGTAGTGATGCGGACTACGGACGCCAACGCGGGTGACATCGTGAGTTACTAAAATGCTCTGCATTTAAAACAAGTGAAAAGGTTGTGCGAAAGCAGAACGCTGTAGAAGGCGGGCAAATACGATTTTTCTGTCTAATTGTGCGGTGTAGGCGGCCTATGAGGCGGTGCGGCCGAGCCCATGTTTATTGTGGGTGAGTTGGCTGTGCCATGGTCGGAACGAGGCGCATAGAACGAGGGGGCCCTTCCGAGACCGGGTGCTGAGTGCTGCGTGTCCTTCGTGCCCCGTTGGCTCATCTACCGATGATGATGGTGGCGCTACAGGGCTCCCCCCCTAGCGTGAAGCGCGGTAAAGTGACGATTGTAAATGACAATGCGCGAAAATACACTATGCACTATGTACATGTATGTACAATTTGTCCGTAGTCAAGGAGAATCCGTTGGCAGTCAGTGGTCAAGTGGCAGGGGTTGACTAAACGGCACGGTCCTGGTCGTCGGCGAGGTAGCGTCCGAGATGTGGGGAACCTCTGGTGGACGAGGCTGGGAGTGCAGCCGCGGACGCATTGCGGGATGCGAAGCGGCTGCTGCAATTGATGGTGGCGCGAACGGCAGGCGTAACTGGAAGGACCGCGACAAGGTGAAGCGTCGAGCAGCAGAATGACGACCGGAGTGCGGGCTTGACTGTGCTGTCGTGTGAGCTCTGGGGATGTGTTGCTGTCTGGGCAACGTGCGCATGCGCCGTGCGAGACGGAGCAGCGGAGGGCGCCAACGACAAGCGTCTCTCGAACTAGCGGTGGGTCGGGTTCTTGTCGTGCAGTGCACTCGCGCTGATTTCAATCGGGGTCGCAGAGCAGAGCGCCTGTCACACCGTAAACCGAATGCGCTCCTGTAGCAGGGAATCGGCCGAGGTGGGGTTAGCAGTTTGCGGCGCGTCTGACTGCACGGGGACACGAGAGTGTTCTTTCGGTGACATTTGTTGGGAAGTTTGTCCCGCAATTGCTTCTCCGGTGTCTCCGTTGTAGCCAGGGTGTCAGGACTGTCGGAGGCAGTCTGATCAGTTTCGAGTGAGGATCTCGAGCTGTTGTCGACTGCTGGAAGCTGTTCCACCACTGACGGGGGAGAGGGCTCGCATGTGCGGGGAGGAGAAGGGTCTGAAAGTTCATTCTCACCCGTGCCGTGCGGAGAAGGCGGTGAAGTGTCCCAGTTGTTAGCGGCAAAGCAGTCCACACCCGGGTGGGTTTGGGCAGAAGACGCAACAACGTGTGGGACTGCGCCATGGTGTGGCGTCGAGTTTGCTAAGTGAAACGTCGACTCGGAAGCGCCGCAAGTCGTAGTCGGGGTTCGCGCTTGTTGGTCAGGCGAGGGTGGAGCTGCCGGCGACGTGTAATCCCCGGATGCCGTTGGAAGGCGTGGTGGTTTGGCGCCATCTTTGGCGCCATCTTGAGATGGCGATGGTGATGGGTGGAACGAAATTTCAGCTCTTTCGGCAGTTTCGGTTTCGTATCCGATTCTAACGCGCATGCGATTTTCCGGCCTATTTTTGCGGAAAAAAGGTGTGCGTTAGAATCGGGTAAGTACGGTATGTCTGAAACATGAGCACTATACACAAGGGAGTTGTCCAGTAAGTCGCTCCTCGACATAAGCGGCAACTCATCCTAGGGCCGTGCGACCTTTCGGTGCTGGTTTAGAACGATTCCCTCGTCATTTGGAGGTGCATAAATATAACTGGCGCTCAATTCATTCCGGTATTTATAAGCACAAGGTAGCAGCTCCAGCACGAAGAGGAGTGGTGGGGGAGGTATCTGGGAACTATTTCTTTATAAGAGGATAATTTGGCAATTAATATGTTACTGCCAGCGCCCACTATGCTTGACAATTGCAAGCCCTTTCTTTGCGCTAATGAACTACCAGTGCGTGCCTTAATGCGTTGCATCTCCTTTCAGGTGCAAATATATCTAAACCACAAGAACGTTCTCGGCACCTAACTTTGGAGACGGCAGGAAACAACGGCTTCAACAGCAACAAATGCGTACGATAGTTAGCTGGCAGCAATCACCATTGGGAAATCAGCCTAAAGTGGTAGCGGAGCTCGTCGGAACGAGTTTCGCAACACCATAATGCGAGCCTTCGCATTAGAGCTCACCATAACGCAACATCCAAATTTTACTGAGAACTCCAACGCCTTTCCGACAGTGGCGCTTCTATAGTTGAATAAAATGTCATTTTATTAAACTGTATGCGTAGTTGAAGGAAGACGACGGCCTTAAGTTGTCCATTAGGCGAAAAAAGCAGCGTTATCCTGTACAAAATATGGCCATCGGTGTAAAGAATAAAAAATGTTCCCTGAAACTTCGGTATTTGTAACAATGTCCGCGTGCGGATTATCTCAAAAAATTAAAAAATGTTTGAAAAGAAAGTTCGGTACAATAGTGTTCGTGTGAGAATCGAACCCGCGTATCCACAGTAGGAGCCCAGTTCGCTACCACTACGGTACATCTGCAGGTTGCCAGCTGTACAAGAGTTTGTTTACATTGGTGGCCACGTTCTCGACTCGACAACAACAGCAACGGTGTTTTTAAAGCGAAGCTTTCAATGCCTCACTGGTACCTGCTATGGTTACGCCTCAAACGCATTCTCTAGGAAAGCCACTTACACAATGGGTTTCCACAAAGGCACATAGCACCCCAAGAAAAAGAAAACGCTTTCCGTGGTACAAAGGGAACCTGTGCACCACATCTCTTTATGAAGCCGACGTCTATCCGATTGGGTCATGCCGACATGGCCGCAGAAGTTGGGATTTTGGACTTTCGCTTTGACTCAGGCAGCATGAGAGTAAGCGTCGCGTTTTAAACGTGTTTCCCCGAAAGAAAAGGGCTTTGATTTTTTTCTCAGAATGGGGGTACTTCAGACTTTCGCCTTAATAATGGTTTGTCAAATGTCTGCCGCTGAGTGTCATGCGTGCGCCGCGCCTTTTATCGCCCCACCGTCTCTTTCTCGGCGTTACTACCCATTGCTTGCCTAGTATCCTCCGGCTTCTTGAGGCGGAGGTCCCGTAGTCAAGACAAATTACCGCTCCTTATTTTTAATTTCACTCCTATTCTGACAACGTAACGAGTATGCCGTGTGGACAATAGACTCCTGTTTCGCTGCTCATCCAGCTTCACTGAGTGGAATGACTCGGGAATTTCTGTCCGTCCTCTTTTAGGTCTTTTAAAGAGGAGCTGTACATTTATAGAATCCAGAAGATCGTCTACGTGGGCGTAGAGCAATTACTTTCCTCCTCGCAACCACCGATGCCCCTTCACAAGTTACAAATAATTGTGAAGCGAGAAATTTATATCGCCGACACATTTCCAAACCACTAAATCCGGTAACAGAATTGTTGAGCAAAAAGAAAACATCAGACGTATTTGAAGCAAAACATCAATACATAACTGGTACTGGTACTGTTATTCATTTAAGATATAGGTGTGCTTGAGTTTTATGAAAGCAATAGTCCGACCAAGAAACTACAAAAAACTGCGGTTGATTCCTCTGTCATAGGAATCGGTAAAACAAGAAAGTGAAATGTGCAGCGAAATCTGCAGCTGAGCATGATTTACGGGTCGGCGGCTGTCTTGTGGGTGTGCTTGTCAAGCGACGTCCTGCTGGCGGGTCGCGTCGGCAAAGGCGTACTGGCGTCATTTCCGTGACAGATACGATGTCATCGAAATCTTGGTGTATCCAGGCGTAAAACACTTTTGTGCTAAAATACAAAATTCGAAAACGAACAACCCTACGTATAAGCATTGAAGGACTCTGGTATACGTACGCTTTAGTACTAAAGGCTGCTTCCCCGCAAGATTACCCTGTGTGCAGTGGTGCACCCTGTACAGCCCACTTGCTTCGTTGTACTGGCGTCATTTCCGTGACGGATATGCCGTCAGTGAAATCTTTGTGTATCCCGAAATAAAATATTAAAAAAATACATCAAAGCGGTGCCGAAAAGAGGCGAGAATAAAGCGTGCTGCTCCAAGAGATAGCGCTCGAGGTGTATCCTGGTGTCCCGGGATACGCCGGGATGTATCTTAGTGTATCCCGGAATAAAACACTTCCGTATTGAAAAGGCTGGCAGTAGCAACAATAGCAAGTCTAACAATAACGAAAGATTCCAACAGATGGCTCGCCGTCAGTAGAACACGGGAAAGTGTGCTTGACAAACTACCACAGTGTTTATTGTGGGAGGAGCGAGACTGGATAAGAAGAGAGTGAGAGGTGGGCGCAGGAGAGAAAAAAAGGCACTGGCGTGCCAGGGGCGGCTGAGGACTATCCTCTTTTGACAACATTTGCAGAGAAGTGATCAAATGCGCGACGTGAGTCGTTTGTTCGGAAGAAGAAGAGCGGGAATTGAAGGAGCGTTTGTTCTGCGGTTCGAAGAAGTACGTGGAGATGCACCACCCTGCTTAAACGTTCCGTATGTACGGAATTACGAAAATACGTAGTTCCTACAGAGCATGGCACGCCTAGGCGTAACTAAAGCACACAATTTTTTCCAAAAACAGGTAAAGCACCTGGTTTCTCAGAATGAAAACATTCGGCACGGTTTTTATGTTTCCATCTTCAATAGAAGCCGAAATCAGGCTGTGTGTGTTCTCAGTACACCCCTTATATACGGAATTGATACGGACAATGATCTGGCGTTCGTAGCAGCATGATAACGGTGCGACATTTTGCGGAAATTTTGCAGTATTATATTATCATGTGTTTCTCAAAAATACCCCTCATTTGATGGGAACCCTCTGTCAACCTAGGTAAAAACTCCGTATTCCTGGAATTCCGTTATACGCGATGTTTCAGCAGGGCATGCACTAAAAATCCTACTAGGGCTAGTCCTTCGCTGGCTTGCGTCTTTAAAGAGTAGAAGGGCTCTAATTTTTTTTTCCTGGGCCTGCAGGGAAAAGGACGAAAAACATTAAGGCATCGAAATTCTTTGTACAGTAATTACAGATTTCTGAAACGACTCCAACTTTTCTCACTCGCCCATTATTCGAGTCCTTAGCGTTTCGTCAATTTTACCTTTTATTTAGAGATTCGATCGAAGCGCCAAAATATGGAGCTTTTTTATCTCACACGCTATTGAGCTATAGAACGTGTAACAATACTCGCATTGCGCAGTCACCGTTTCGCGAAAGTGTTTCGCAACGCTTCGAGGAGAAACACGGCGATTAGCGCTAGCCAAGTAGATGGCAACTTTGTAATGAAGCCAGCAACGAACACCAAAGTTTCGCATTTAAATCCCAGGGAACCAGTGGCATTAAAAAAGTCGTGAGGGACTGAGAATTGCTTGGTGCTAAAAATAATTGGCGCGTCATTATACAGGAGACTCGAAGAGAACTTGAGCCTGGCGCAATTTCCAACTACCGCCGACAAAACAGACCGTACCATTCCACGCCTTGGTACGCATGTCGAAACTGCGTGGCAATGTATATAGTTACCTTCGCTTGATTACTCTCAGAATTGGAAAGAAAGAAACCTACCATTTGCACTTCTCTGCGTAAGTGATCGGACTGTCGCATTAGCGAGGCGCTTCGTCGAGGTAATGAAACAACGTGGGAGTAGGGTTAGTGAGTGAATCAGTTTTTTTTTTTCAGGAGACAGCAAATTAATCACACGGTGAGGTTCTAGGCCACACCCCGATAACTTATTGTGTGTTCGAATGCTCTGCGGAAAGTTGAATCGCGGTAGACTCTGATTACTTAGATTTGTCCAGTGTATGTTTTTTAAAGGCTTATAAGGTCTCCCATGCTATTTATTTTCGCTCCTGCAGGATTACTCAATTTTCTGTGAGCCCCGTCCCTAACAAGATTTTGCCTGGCACGTTAACAAATTAGGTAAGAGTGTATACGACGTTCGTTTTGTTCCTGTTATGCTATTTCGAGTGGATATAGTACTCGGAGTGGCGTTCTTGATATGCTTACGTATTCAATTCTCTACATTTAGGCCCTGTATAGGTGGTTCCAAAGTAGAAAACCGGCTAAAGTTGCTGAAAAATCACAGTACTACATCAACACGGCACCCCTAATTATATTTTGTAGCTTCGCAAATTTACGCGTTTATTCTGTCATCATTTTTCGCTAAGACATGTTCAGATCGCTCGCTTTCCCTGCGGTAAAGCTCAAATAGTAAGTTGAAGATTGTCTGTTTTCGAGGGACGAAACGCCCAATCGGAGAGCTTCGGCCTTCAAAAGCAGCCTGCAGAAGTGACGTAGGTGTGTACCCAAAACACATTTTCTAATTCCTCTGTGGACCTGCGGGCTTTTGTGCACACGTATTTTAAAGCGAGAGAGAGAGAGAGAATAACTTTATTTCTGACGAGGCTCAGTCCTAGCGAGTGTCCCTCAGCTGAGGGAGGCGCGCCCGGTAATCCTGAGCCCTAGTGGCGGTCAGGAGCTGTAGCTCCTGCGAGGAGCTCCCGGTCACCTCTAGCCAGGTAGTGGAAGGGTTGGGTAAACGGAGCGGGGGTAAAGAGGGGCATTGCGAAGCCTTTTACCTCTATACCATAAGGTTTTTGTCGTGACCACTGGTGTCGACAGAAAACTCCCGCGAACAAATAATATAAGTCAATGGCAGCGCCGGCAATCAAACCTGGAACGAATAGAGAAACGGAGCGAGAGCCCGTTGTCTCACCGATTGAGCTATGAGCCCACGCGGAGACTGTGGATTCAAACATTGCACTCACCGAGCACGTCTGCGGGTTAAACCCTGGTGTTCTCGCTGAATGCCACGTGATAGCGTCACGCGACCTTTCGCGACGCTGTGCGCTCCGCTCACGGCATGTGTAACGGCCGTGTGCGTGCCCTGCGCATGCGCTAGGAGTTAGTAAAAATTGAAAGAAGCTCACACCAATGCATAAGATCTTACTTCTCCTTCGTCTCCGCCGCCGATCTCGTCACTTTCGTCGGCGGCGGCAGAGACGGAAGAGAAGTGAGATCATTTATTACCGGGTTTGAGCTTCCTTTAATTTTATAAAAAAAGACTTTCCTCTCATGTGCTTCACCATTACAACTCAACCAACCACCATTCGTAGATCATGCACTGATTTCACCTTAGCAAAGAATATCTGTCTAAAATAGGAACGGATGTGGTTAAGTGCATTTCACTTGTCTCTGGTTTCACTCGTTGTAGAGCCAAGTGTGTAAATTAAAGTGACGTCAAAGGGGTAATCATTTTGGTGGTCGTTTGCAGCTTCGCTTTCCAACCACCTTAACAGGGTGGATTGGCGCGCACTTTTTGCACTTGCACGGCACGTGCGCAGAACGTTCTACTCTACGCTTAGATTTATTTACAAGCGCAAATGGGTGCCCCACCGCAACCGCGTACGCATTCTACACATTAGTGCGCGAAAAACATGCTGTCTTTTCAGATAACCGGGTGGAGTTGAGATTATCTATACTGTTTAGGCGCAAATTTCTATAGTTTATGTATATTTTTTTAGTGTTCGGCGCCTCTGGTCGCAAGCACGAGAAAAATATTTTTTTTGTCTGATGTTTCTGTTCTGTTAAAGAGTTATTCATGTTCGAGAGCTTTTTGATATTGCATATTGTGAGCATTCTTGACTACACTCCCGGCGGTGGAGAATTCCAGAGGACCATTCCCGCACTTCGTCTTCACCTGTACACACTCATCAGCACCAGCCCATGCGGCACTGTTTCATCATCTTCGATGGACATGATCATCATCATCGTGTTTTTGCGGTGCTTGGTACTCGAACGCCTCAATAAATGCCGTTACTAGCCCTTGTCTCTCAATATTTATATTTTTCTATCTGTATATTTCTGTAGCTAGTCGCATCAGGGTGCTGGATTAGCAACACCTTACTCGACGTGCATTACTCCCTTCGAGCTTGTCAACGAAAGAACGCTGACCACAATGCTCAATGATAGGCTGCATACTTAAAAGACAACGAACTAAACGCCGACCTTCAAAGATACCTGGAACGTGCGAAAAGAAGCCTGCGCTATTAGATGCGACGCTGAGAGCATCTTTTGTCGGCGGCCCTGTCCTTCCTGCGTGCGTCCGTCGTCGGCGTCGTCGTCGGCACTCTCCTCCGCTCACCCCCTCTCCTCTCCGATAGCGAACTCTCTCGCGAGGGGCATTGGATTGGATTCGATTGGCTTGGCTTGGATTGGCTTGGCTTGGATTGGATTGGCTTGGCTTGGCTTGGCTTGGCTTGGCTTGGCTTGGATTAAAGTGGATTGTGTTGGATTGTGTTGGATTGTGTGTCGTCATAGCCGCGGCAGACGCACTGGTGCCGGCGCGTGCCCAGGTGAGAGCGAACACTCTCTCTCAACATCTGCGGATGTGCGGCCCAGCGTGCTCTCACTCCGCCGGTGGGCGGCGCTGCGCGCGGTGCTGTGCATGTGCAGTACTCTCTCTCTCCATGGTCTCCTCTCCTTCGGGCGCGCTGCGCATATAACCGGTGTGCCGCTCTCCGGCGGCCTTTCGGTCGACGGTTGCTCTCCGAATGCGCTTGAACCCCTCTTAGCGTCGCATCACACCAGTGTTCCCGCGAGGGGAGGTGGGCGTAATTTTTTGTTCGCCAGTTACTTGTACGTCGAGCACACTGAACACCGAACGATAAAACCCTCCAAGTATAAGTCCGGAGATCTTGTGTGGATCTGTACCCATATCCATTGACGCGGCTCCTACGACGATATTTCGAGCCATGTAGAATTCAGTGAGGTGTTAGCCAGTTTGCGTGGGAGGTTGTCCCAGATGATGCTTGTGGCTCCGTACGCAATTCAATGTCGTTAATGTGGTCCATATCAAGGCATACCACGGTATATAGGCGTTTTGTTTTCCCAACAATTTTGCTTTAGCATTGACTCAATGCGCTCCTAAAGCGGGGGTAATGTTGCCCACCATGTCTTGTGTGTGTTTATGTTTATATTTACTTCTTACCCCGTGCTGAAAGAGTTGTATCCGCCTGTTCCTTCTGGCCTGAGGCCTTGGTTTGATACCAGGCTTGATAGAAAAAGAGTGTACCCTTGTTTTTTCTAACCTAGACTGTTTTTGTTTCCCGACAATATTGAAGATCTTGAAGGTTTCTCGAAGGGACTACCCTCCAAAGCCTGATGCGGCCCAAGACGGACCAAAAGCGCGGCATTTTGACTCGAAGTGCTTGCGCACGTCAATGCGCTTTCCTGTTTCTTAAAGTTGGTGATTTTCTTAGTAATTTATTGCGGAGCACAAGTTTCCTTTAGCAAACTTCAATCACTGCAAGGACTTGCGATGATGATTGTTGAATGTTTATGGGGCAAGGCCAACTAGGGCAAAGGGCGTCAAAACAATGGTTATGTATGACACAAGAAGATGTAAACTCTAAAATTGCTCAACAAAAGCAAAATTAAAATCAGTAAAGTCAGTAAAAGACAATGAGGATTGCTGGTGTAAAAGGCCAGGGTGTGATAGTGCATGGCATGAAATTAGGTGCAAACACTTCGCGTCATAGGAAATGAGGTGTAAAAATTTGATTTCGCTAAGAAACTTAAAAGTGCGTTGTAGAGGAATCATGGGATCATCCGCTAAAAACAGTGCTGGGCGTAGTGGGGTGTATTGTCTTTATAGGCCTTATGCAAAAGTGCTGCCCTCTATCCCAGCCGAATGGAATCCTCGCTTCGACGCCATGTTTAAGTATAGCGCCGGTCGGGATACGTGTGCTACAAGGTGCTCCGCGTGCGTGTTATCGCTTCTTGGTGACTCGCTGCACGTCTCGTGCTGTGTTGTCGCACGTAATGACTGATGAATGGTGTGTGGACTTGTCTGCGTTGCCCCGGTTCCCGTCCGGCTTCGCGGAGACATATTACGCGTCCAAAACGCAATCGCAACGGCACCAGGAGCGCAGTTACAAGTTCGCTACCGAATCGTACGTTTGCCTGCCGACGATGAAGACGAAACGGTGCGCCGGGTAAGTACTCTTGGTTTGTTGTTATTTGTATGTGCTTTTGAGTGTGCGCAGCAGTTCTTTAATGGTGCCTAGAATGAATTACATTCTAAAGCTTACCGAGCCATCAATGGTGCCGCACGCAAATCGAAGTTTTGAAAAATCAGTCGCTCGGGCAGCCGCAACACGCGTGTTCCGTTTCACTTCTTGTGCGTTTCTTATTTTATGCAATAAATATTTGGCTCACGGCTCTTGTTTGTTCAAGTAGCGCTGGGGTATCGTGTTTTGCAACAAACAGTGCGGTAAATCGTCCTTATGAAAGCGAAAACACATTGACGAATGCTCGCTCTTCCGCGATTTAACTTTGCGCTTGTTTTTGTTACAGCAATCCTGGGTCGCTCGTGAAAAAAAAAATCCCGTTTTTAAGCAAAGAAATACTTGATAAAATGAGAGGGTAGAACGGTGGTACGCCCCAGAGAACAATGTCTACGAAACAGCTACCCCCTCCTCTCCTTCGTTTACCTCCTCAATTATGCACTGAAAAGGCTCAATAATCATTTATTGCGCTAATTGCAGAACTAAGGCATACAATAAATGTACCTATATAAACTGCGTCTTTTATGTATCTTTTTTCGTTAGAAGGGCATCTTTTTTTGCGCAGCGTTTTTTTTTTTTTTTTTGCGTGTGCTTTTGGCCAGGTAATCGTCATTCATGGCAAGAAAAATCGCGGATCAAGCGATGGTTCGTGTTCGGCACGGAGTTCGTTCACGCGACCACTCGAACTCATTTTGCCCTGCATTTGGTGTGAACGCAGAATGCTTACATCGCGTGCAAACTTCTCTTCGTTGTGAGAATGTAAAAAACGGAATCTTTCAAACAGTACATAAAGTACGTCTGGACATGAACTGTAGCAGCGACGTTCACCTTGATCTCGCAAAGCATGTAAACACAGCGGTTGCACTCTCTATGTTCAAGCCAGTTGACACTCCTGCCTTCTGAGGGATCAAATAATTTCAAACACCGGACCAGCAAGCACGAACGCTAATTTATCAGTATTATACGCACGAGCGCTGGCCGTTCCATTCAGAATTCGCTGTAATTCTTTTTATAGCTTCGATCGCGTTCGCGCCAATCACCGAAGTAGTATAGTCCACAATCGCCGCTGCGTTAGCGCGAGGTAATTCTGGCATATTGAGACAAGCCGGCAGTTCTTTGGTAACCCCTTTCATACCACACGGACATAATGTGTTGTTATCATTGTTACATGAACGAATTTTACACGGATACGATTCGCTGCGCGCGCGACACGCACGCGCGGCACGCACACACGCGCGCGCGACACGCAATAAACATTAATACTTTGACTTCTACCATTCTTACCTTTGCCCCTTGAGCATCCTTGTTCCCACTTTGTGTGCAACATGGCACACAACAGTATGTAGGCATCCAGGACGACAGGAAACGATAGATCGCCGGGAACTCGCTGCAGTTCGATGCTAAGCTTTCCAGTTGAGCCCTTGAACATGGTGGTCGCGCTTGCGGTGGCCGCGAGAGGGCAGCAGATTTTGCATAAGGCCTATAGTTGTAGGAAATGTTTGCGTTGTGTTTTGTGGAAAGCTTCTTTGCATGTAATGAGAATGTGAATTACAGATAGGCCCTCCCCACACCTGCTATATACGGGTCTTGGAGATCCAGTGAGCAGATGAGAGATGGGAGTGTGTCGCGTGTGTGTGGCCTATCCGTAATCTAGCGAGGGCATCTTCGATGAATCTCTTGTGTGAGTCCCTATAGTGTATACATATATGTGGTTTTATAATTTTTTATTTATTTATTTACAGATACTGCAGGCCCTTCTCGGGCCCATGCAGGAGTGAAGACAAAGAAATACATCGGCAGAAATTCAACATAAAACTCGACAATACATCAGTGTTGCTTGACGTAATTGTAAAATGTAGAACACACATAGGCGGAGGCGCAAATACGCTTACACAATCGCTTATGGAAAAGAAACGAAAATTATAATGTATTCCAATTTTGAAACAACACTTCAACCAAAGCTCATATTATCAATACACTGAGAAAACACTTCTAACGACACAGAGTTCACCGTCTCTTCAGGTAACATATTCCAGTAAGAAATTGCTCGAGGAAACAAAGAAAATTTATGCAAATTAATGTAACTAATCAGTTGCCTAATAGTCTTACCGTGATGACTTCTCGCTGAATGTTTGAAAGGCTCTTGGATGTAGTTTTCCTGCGACAATTTGAAGTGACCGTAGTAAAGCTGATAAAGAAATTTTAAGCAAGATATGACCCTACGCTGCTCGCGTTTTTGAAGGTTTGGAGGCTCGAGTTGTCTGACTCTGTATCCCAGTTGGCTTGCAATGTTTTGCGAAGGTGTTGTCTTATGTGAGGCTTGAGGTCGGTGTAGGGTATTGTTGTTAAGTCCACTGTGTTTGTAAGTGCAGCAGCGGAGCCCATTAGATCCGCGGTTTCATTCCCCGCGATTCCAGCATGGCCTGTAATCAAGCACAGGATTAGTTGAAGATTATTAACATACACAGACATTATGGCATCAAAAACTAGATTGACAATGTGGTTTTTTTCTGGGTCTGTGTGACGACAATGCATGCACAACGCTCAAAGAGTATGTAAAGATGACGGATTAAGAATTTGTTTTGTAAGAATGTGCTGAACGGTGATTAAATGCCACAGGCTTCTGCTGAGAAGATAGTGGGGTGTACGCTCATGGTTCTGCAAGAATTAGTTCGGACCGTGAGCGGCGCAAGACATCATAGTTGAAGTTTTCGAGGCATCACTGTAACATTCCGCACATTTATATTTATCCTGCAGGGACAAGAAGTGCTGCAGAATCGCAGCTCTCGGAACCCTGCTTTTATCCATTTTCATAAAAGAAAAATCACAACAACAGGATGCAGTTGCCATGGTGGTACGCCATAAAATGATGATGATGTACATACATCTAAAAACCCAACGGAAATACCTGAAGCTTCCTGTATCACCCTCAGTGAGTAAGGCAAAGAAGCAGATGGACGATTTGAGTATAGCTGGGTTGTAGATGTATCGTTTAGGACAGGTCTAAAAGGATGGATATTCAATGACGAGACCTAAAATCATATAATAAATCTATGTACATTCGCTGCTGTTGTACGCACCATTTGTTACTTTCAACGTACAGACTCTAGGCCGGGCTAGTGCGGAATGCACCATAGGCAAGGCGCAAGGCCAAAGTGGAGCACTTGATCAAGCATTTTTAGCGTTGTTTTTGATGTCGACCCATACACGGCACTGACGTAGTCTAGCCGAGACCCGATTAAGGCGGTAAAGACACGAAGGAGGAGTTCTTTGTCTGCACCATAGAATTGGTGGGAGAGGACCTCCAGAATGTTCAGTGTTTTCAGGCATTTATGTTTAAGTTGTTTGATGTGTGGAATGAACGTGAGTTTTTCATCAAATATAATGCCTAAAAACTTGTGCTCCTTTTTACAAAAATAGATGCACAATAAAGGGTAATCTCAAGGTCCGCATTAATCCCGTGCTTGCGGGAGAATACAACACAAGTACTCTTTCCAGTGTTCAGTTTAAATCCGTTTGTGTCGACACAGCCAGCAAGTTTGTTCACCCCAAGCTGCACTTGGCGTTCACAAATTGAGAAGTTACAAGGCTTAAAAGATATTTGAACGTCATCAACATATACAGAACAGGAAAGGGTTGGTAGCAATGCCTTCCGAAGAGAGTTCATGTTATCAATAAATGGTGTACAGCTCAAGACACCCTCTTGAGGGACGCCATTTTCCTGCACATATACATTGGAAAGTGCACTGACAAACCCTCACTCGAAAGGTTCTTTCCGACATATAGCCTGCGATGGTGTTCAGCATGTTGCCAGAAACGCCAAATGCCTTGAGGTCACTCAAGATGCCCTAGCACCAGACCATGTCATATACCTTTTCCATATCCAATGAGACTGTTATGAAAACTTCATTATGGATGAAAGCATCTTTTACATACAATTTCAACGCAACCAATTGACCGTTGGTGGATCTCCCCGCCCTGAAGCCACCCTGGCAGCTCTCGAGGAGACCATTGTACTCTAGAAGTACATGAGCCTCCTATTGATCATCTTTTCGAGCAGCTTACACAAGCAGCTTCTCAGGGCGGTGGGACGATAACTTGCGGGAAATGAAGGGTCCTTCCTCTCCTTCAGAGCGGCCAACGATGGTCTCCCTCCAAGACCCGGCAAGGCGCCCCGAAAGAAATATTTTGTTGTAGAGGTGAAGGAGTGTTTCAAGAGTCTCTGCGTGTAAGGGTTTTATCATAGTGTACGTAATGTTGTCTCCTCCTGCAGCTGAAGGCTTACAAGTACTGAGTGCGATCTTCAGCTTATGAAGTGAGAATGGAGTGTTAAAGAGGAAGTATACTTATTATTATCTCGCAAGGACTTCTTCTCGCAGGATGTTTTGTGTTTTATGAAAGTGTAGCTGTAGTGTGCTGAACTGGAAGCATGTTGGAAGTGTTGTGTGAGTGTGTTAGCCTGGTCTTCTAATGTGTCCCCCATTGTACTAACCAGAGGCAGGCAGAGTGTTTGTTGCCCTTTTAGTTTACGTGACGAAGGCGCGCCAACTCTCCCTTTTCGCCTCACGGCGCACGCGCTTCCAGAGTGCAAGGGTTGGTGCATGATTACAAATATGGGAACGACGACGAGTTGGTGCTTGATTACAAATATGAGAACAGCGGAACACAGACCACAGCGGAACACAGAACAGAGAAGAAGAAGAAAGTGAAAACCACGAGCGCTGACTTACAACTGATCTTATTTTTCGCCTTGTCACATATATATGGTAACCGTCAAAAATACAAGACAAGGAGAAATAACACGTAAGCTGGAGATAACCAAACCAGTCGTCACGCTTCTGCCTTCACTCTTGGGTACTCTGTCCTTTCTGTTAGCCCTCTTCGCTACTCGGTCATATTCCAGTGATAACGAGTGGAATAATAAAGTTGCAATATTCCAGTTTTAAGTTACGTCTTAGTTGTGCATTGATCCGCCGCTCGACTGTGACACCATCAAACGAAGGATAAAATGTTGGTCGATGTCGTTCTTGTTGTTTGACTTCCAACAAGTGCTTAGCTGCCGCTCTCATCAACGAAGCAGGAGGGCGTGCGTTCACTTAGCTCAGGGTTTGGGTGAATGAACGGCCGTTAGTGTCACAGCCCAACGACCTGCCACGCTCGTTAAGGACACGCCCGCGCTAGTGACGGTGGGGGACTGATGGCCCAGCCGTCGCGAATCAATGAGGACAAAAAGAAAAGATTTGCCATACACACAAGGATGTTTTCGCACTTGCCGAGATCGTTACTTCCTCTCTACTCATACCGACCCAGATATATTGCCGTCAACTTGCAGGGTGTCACCGCACGCGATGTCGTAAATTAAAACGCTAACAGCCTCCACATTTCGGTCCTTCTGACTGTTCACACCAAAGCACTTTCACGCGTCCATTGCCACGCATCCACACAACAAAACACGCGCAATCATGCGTGTAACTATTACCTTTCTCGCAACCGTTTTTTCCTGCCACGAAGTCAAACTAAACTTTCGCAGAATGGCCTCTCTGGTGAAAGACTAACAAAATCGGTACGCACGTTAGGCTATTCGACCGTTCTACCAGAATTCCGGAACTTCCTGTAGGAACATTTGTCAAAGGTTTTTTGCAATAACGATTTCAACGGCCTGCCAACCAGATAGTCAGCGATTCTATTCTGCCGAGATTACAATTATCAACTTTACTTACAATAGTGTTACGCGGCCGACTACCTGAAGGCATGTCAGGAACACACTGCACCCCGCTTGTCGGCGCCAGCGACGGCCAAAAAATGCGATGCGGAAGCGCATTCTTAGCGAGGCGCTGATAGCGAGCGTTTGAGCAGCCTAGCGCCCATGTTTCTGCGCCCTGGCAATCTTTCATCCAAGTGGCCGTTCCGGTGAACGTGACCAACCAGGTGCGTTCACCGTAGTCACGTTGCTATGACCGATGGCGCCCCAATGTGGGACGTGACTCATGGCTCCAAAGGGCTGCGCGAGGTCGAGTGGTGAGCGAATTGTTTGCGGCCGACAATAACGCGTACGTATATACACTCCGTCTGATCCCTCTCGGGCGAGAATACAATGTCGGCGATTGGGAGGATCACGCCGGCTTAAGATTGTGGGCAAGGTATGTCTACGAAAGCGTTTCTTCTTTATGTTATTTATTGATTTATTGTAGGGTTGAACGCACCGAAGCTACACAGGCGATTAGGCATGCCGTAGTGGAGAGCTCCGGATTAGTTTTTACCACCTGGGGATCTTTAACAAGCGCCGAAATCTCGAACACGAGGACGGTTTTTGCTTTTCGCCTTCAACAAAAAACGTTTCTTCCGCGCGGTTACAAACGCGGTTTCTTCTGCGCGGTTACAAAAGCTGCTGTCAATAAATGTTAGAAAGGGCCATCATATATATTGGGAGCATTCGGGGTGTTCCAACAATGTGATACGAAGTGCAAGCGATACCATCACTATCACGCCTAGTGTGACCACCGAGAGGTACGCTTTCAAATCTCTTGTACTCACGCCCCAACGCCATAACCATCTGTAAATCATCATCATCATCATCATCTTCTACTACTACTTCTTCATTGGACTCGCCCTCCCCGGAACGCTCGGCCTGAGCAGGACAATAAACATGGCCTACGAGACCTCGTCCCTTGCTCTTTATTAAGATATATATATATATATATATATATATATATATATATATATATATATATATTTGTCTTGCTGTTTCTAGGAAACAGAACCTATTTTTTTTTGCCGTGGAGACATTTCAATTTCAAGAGCAAAACAAAAACATCAGCAGGAAGCCTATCACAAAATCAGCTAAAACACTGGCCGCTGTGAACGAAAGGGATTAAAGATTCAAGAAGAATCCGCCGTAGATGACAACGTGCTCAGGGTTCGCTGAACTCTGTCGCCAGTGCGTGAGACAGCGGTTTCTTATGCAATGGTTATACTTGGTCTCAAAAATTCATGATACCTGTTTGATTAATTGTAGCGTCTTTCCTCTTTAGTGATCGAAATCAGCTAGAACAGGACGGGTAAAAAAGCCCTGCAACATAATGGTTTTAAACAGAAAAAAAAAACGCTTTCATATTTCCGTCGAGACATATTCGATATCGACGCAGGTGGTGGGCCTTGATAACCTAGCTCTATTAAGTAAAACTACTTGTAGCCCTCCTCATATCGCTCCATCTCGTGGCCGTACGGAGGTAATGAAAAGCCAGACACTCCAACAGCAACAAAAACTTCGCCTAGCGTATTGCCTTGTCTGCTACCTACCAACAGACCAGTACGCCCGTCCCAAAGCAAAAAACATAAACACCAAATTAGAGTGGAACAAAGAGAGCACACTTCAAATCTTGGGGCGATGATACTTAGAAGAAATAGAGGACGAAAAGCTAAGGACGCCGAGCATTCACAAAGGAAACAAATCAATACACTCCGTGTTCGCCGTTGTAGCCAACACCCGCGGGACTCGGAAGCATTTCGGGGTCCCGCTGCCAAAGGGAGAAGAAGGCCGGTACCTGGCTCTTGTTTAGCTCCGGCGCCGTTGCCACCGAAAGAGCCTCGCCTCCTGCCGCCCTAGACCCACAAAATCGAAGGTCCTTTGCCCGTCGTTTTCAGGAGAGCGCAGGTGTACGCACGATAAGAAAGTTCGGGCTACCTTTTCTCGTAACCATGCCCCCTTGCCGCTCCTCCATTACGGGCCACAGCAACTGTCAGTGCTGTTATTATTTTTACCGCCCTTCTATTGCCGGGCGCTCTTGGCTTCGCGTCATTCGGTCCGTTGGTTACTCATCCCCCGGGCTAAAAGAAAACGGAGCTAAACAGAAATCGCTCGCTTGTTTTGTTTTGCCTGTTTCTCCCTTGATCCCGAATCCTTCCCCCGGCTGCTTTCTCAACCCGCGTGCCTACAGGGAGGTCATCTCTCGTCCCGTGATTCGACTACCGCCATTCGGTTCTTGAGGCTTTCTTTCCGACATGATGTGTGGAGAGCAAAGCGGAAGAACGAAAAGCCGACTGTATTTCTCGGTTTTTATTTGAGCTGTCTTTGCTTTCGGGCCTCTATCATCACGCCTTCCAGTTTACTCTTCGATTTCTCACATGTTGAAGAGGCTGGGAGGGATTCTCTCTGGGACGAAGAAAAAACCTCGATCAATGACTGCGTAGCTTCATCGCCGCTCGGTCTCCTCCAGCATCTTACGTCTTTATCTTCATACTTATTTTGCGCTTTTGTTTATGGATGTTCAGCCGGCCTCGAGGCAATCTTTTGTTTTCGAGGGGCGACACCGACTCGGGCCATCTTTTCCTGTTAGCTGCGACGCTTGTGGACGGCTGTGTTTGTTTGCGTCGAGGATGCCACTGGGCGCTGCCGTATATATTGTTGCTTCGGCGGGTCGTACGCGCTATAGAAGTTCTTCGTTTTCGTTGACCCGAACCAATCCTCATTTTTTTTCTTTCTCGGTTGTCGCGAGATTCTTCCGTCACCGCTTCGGGGTTGGCACTGATTGTAGCCCAGAGCCCTTTGTTACTTCGGCACTTGTGAGAATGCGACGAGATGCCCGAGGCGATAACTTTCGTTCGGGTCACGGAGTTAGTTGTAATTAGGTTCACTGTAGAAGTTAGCTCTGGCAAATGCTTATAATCACCTTATGGTGCACGGGGGGATCATTATCGCCAGCGTTAAATGTTCGTGCCATACCGACGCTTCTAAGGAAAGGCGAAGCCATGAGTAGATACTAAGCGATCTTGTGCAGCTCTCACCTGATTTTTTATACGCTTGCGTTCTTCGTCGGTCCTTTACTCCCAGTTTTCTTTGTGCGTGATCGTTAATAAGATTTGCACTTTCTGCATTTTCATTTTTGTGTCTGGTCGCGTTCGTACTCCCGTTGTAACCCTAAACAGCCGTGCAAGATAATGATGAGTGATCTTCTCACCTAATATTACTCCTTCATGTACTCAAGTAACAAAGTGGCACAGTAAACCAGTTTTTATGGCCAATACCTGCCGCAGCGGCTTAGTGGCTCAGGCGTTGTACTGCTGAGGACGAGTAAATGGGTTGTACCATCTGCCGTGGTGGCTGTTTTTGTAATGAAAGCAAAAAAAAAAACAAAAACCTCAATGGTACCAGATTTTAACGAGCGCAACTTAGACATCCCTAAGATGTCTCATAGACGTGCCTACGGACCAGGTGGTGAGTTGGCGCGCGACCCACATTTGAACTTCCGAAATTTTACGACAAATAACGTCGAAGTCTATCGACACGACCACGCCGTCAAAAGAGGGGGTGGAGTGCTATTGGCAATTAGAAAAACTATACCTTCATTCAGTATCGATACTAACAGTGGACTCGAAATCACCTGGGCCGCATTCTTAACCCTCCCCCCCCACCCCCCCCTGGTCAAATATTGATAGGTGTATGCTACCGGCCACCGGACTTTTCCAACTCGTTCATTGAACGACTTCACAACAGCATCACTATTGCTACCAAGCGGTGTAAGTTTTCCAATATTTACCTTTCAGGCGACTTTAATTACCCCTTATTGAATGGCCTAATCTATCATCGTCTTGCCGTACTTCCCTAGAATTTATCAGTCTTACGTTAGCCTTTAATTTCTTCCAAGTTATTTATGAACGTGCTAGGGGTTCTAACACTTTAGACTTTCTTTTAACTAGCTCCCCAGAAAACGTTGGAAACATTTTATTCATTAACGGCTTTAGCGACCCCAAAGTACTCCAACTACCCATTTATGTTCCACCAGCCTTTCATAGTTCCACAATAAAAAAAAAATTCGAGATTAAAATAAAGCTAAATATTTGAATATGAACACTGAACTAAATGCGTTTTTAAGGAAACATTTTTACCTTTGTTCTCTAGCCGATGGGTCGAAGAAAACTGGATGCTGTTCAGGAATAAAATGGCAGCGCTGATTGATAAATATGTTCCTTTAATCTCAATAAGTAATGATAAAACTAATAGCTAATAGCTAATAAAAATAATAAGCATCTTAAACGTTTGAAGAACAAAAAGAAACGCTTGTATTTGAACGCACAGCGTGCTTCTAGCCCAAGCTCTTGGGCGAAATATATAAAGTGTCTGAATAACTACACGTCTGCTATCACCGCTGCTAAGCACAAATATTTTCATTGTGACTTGCCTTAACTTCTCAAATCTAATCCGAGGAAGTTTTTGGGACACAATTTTCCTTCTTAAAGCCGATGATAACATTTCTTTAGTAGGGGTCAATCAAATGCCTCTTAGAATAGATGAGTGTACGTCAGCATTTAATACTTATTTTGCATCTGTTTTCACGCGGGAAGATCATTCCAACATCCCCATAGTTCAACATTTTGACTGGTCATTCATGGAACCCATCGCATCACTAATTACTAACCTCAAAACTCCAACTTCTGGTGGCATAGTTGGTATCAATTTTAAGGTGTTAAAAATACGATATCCATTTCAAGTCAGATTCTTTTTCACATCTTTCAACAATCTTTATCATCCGGACAGCTACCCGAGGACTGGAAAACTGCCAAAGTGGTTCCGGTATATAAAAGTGGTGATAAAACGTCCCCCGATAACTATCGCCCCATTTCACTGACTTGCATTTGTTACAAGCTTCTCGAGCACATAATCGCCTCCCATTTTACAATCACCTCGAGTCTAAAAATTTCTTTTTCACTAATCAACACGGGTTTAGAAAAGGCTTCTCATGTGACACTCAACTATTTGAATTGACGACTGACTTGCACTTAAACATAAATAACAATCTACAAACCGATTGCATTTTTTAGGCTACTCTAAGGCTTTTGATCGCGTTCCTCACAGCCACCTCATCTCTAAATTACCATCCCTTCAATTAGATTCAGTACACTATTCTGGCTCCGTAACTTTGTGTCCTTGCGCCAGCAATTTACAATAGCCCATAGCTTCAGCTCCCCCTTCACTGACGTCACATCGGGCGTCCCTCAAGGTAGTGTTCTTTGCCCTTGCTCTTTGCGTCCGCCATTTGCGTCACTTTGCGCCCTTGGCATTGCGTCCGCCCTTCAAAGAAAAAATTACGCCCACCTCCCCTCGCGGGAACCCTGGTGTGATGCGACGCTGAAGGGGGCTCTGTTGGGTGTTTCCTTTGGGTCGATTAGTCGAATTGCGTGAAACGCGTAGTGGACGTGAATTCCGTTTCAATCACATCGTTGGGTTCCACGCGAGGGGATGCGGGCGTAATTTTGAGCATAATGAGAGACGTTGTTGTTGTCGTTTAGACGGAGGCTTTATTAAAGGAACCGTCGCATCAAGCAATCGTCGGTACTGCGAGAGAGCAAGCGCAAGCGCGGGCGACCGTCGACTGAGAGACCGGCCAGAGCGCGGCACGCACCCGAAGGAGAGGAGACCGCGGAGAAAGAGAGTACTGCACATGCGCGCAGCGTGCAGCGCCGCCCACTGGCGGAGTGAGAGTGCGCTGCGCCACGCGCCCGCAGATGTTGGGCGAGAGTGTTCGCTGTCGGAGAGAGGAGAGGGGGTGAGCGGAGGAGAGACGCAGCTGTGCGGACGCGCACGACAACGACGATGGACGCGGGACAGGGCCGCCGGCAAGGGATGCTCCTCTGAGCGTCGCATCTAAAAAATATTACACCATTTTCCCGAGGGGAACCATGGGGTGATGCGGAGCGAGTACTACTGCTCGCTTAAGTACTGCTGCTCGACGTTGTCGTTCCTAAGCGGCTTCTCGTTGTCATAGTTCAGGTGCCGCTGCTCGACGTTCACGAACCGCCGCTGCTTCACGCTGTCGTAGTTTAGCATCCGCCGCTCGACGTTCACGAACCAACGCTGCTTCACGTGCTCGAAGTTCAGGTACTGCTGCTCGACGTTGTCGTTTCGAAGCGGCTTTTCGTTGTCGTAGTTCAGGGCCTGCCGCTCGCTTCAAACGTTTACGTTCAGCGCCGCGTGCCCTTCGCTTCGCAGCTTTGTCTTGATTGGAAGTAACGTTGCTGTGTGCGTTTGTGCTGATGCTAGTATGAGGTTGCGTCAGCCCACTCGCAGACGGGGCTGTTGCTTCCATCCCACTGCATCTGAAGTCAACGGAGTCAAGCGGAGTCAACTGACGTCAACCGAAGCAAGCGCTGCACTGACGCGCGCAGCGCGCTACCGCTGCTTATATTCACACTTGAAGCAGAGGAGCCTAAAGGAGGAGAGATGCGCAAGCGCAGAGCATGCGCGGTGTGAGTAGAAGCGAACGCACGCGAAGCGCATGCAGCTGGTAGAGAGAGAGAGAGAGAGAGCGGAGAGAGTAACGCGCAGCTGTTGGAGAGAGGGAAGGAGGAGAGTTGCGCATGCGCAGTGTGAGTGCGGACACCGACGACGCCGACGCTGACGCGGGACAGGTCACCGCTATAAGATGCTCCGCATCTAAAAAACAGGCCCTGGCTCCCGTCTTCCGCACCATTACAACCCGATTCTCTGCCGTGACGTCAACAGATATGAATAATCGCAGTGAGATTATGTGGTGATCTTCTACTTTCCCTTGAGAACTGCACCTCACCACCGAAGAATGTAGGCGCTGTCGCGAAAGAAAGAGCACATGACGCAAAAAATGCCTACTGCCTGAGTCCACGGATATCGACACAGATTTGCCTGCCCCTTGCACACAGCAGATCCGTTCAGTACAAAAGCAAAAAAAAAAATGCTTCCGAAGAAATTCACGTGCACGCCGATTGTGATAAAACGGTAGCGTACCAGTATGTATATTATTAGCTGGGAGACTAGCGACATCTGTGGGCAAGTGACTGAAAACGAAGGCGCTCGCCCAAATCTGAGAATTCTAGAGCCGATACCGAAACACGGCAGCTGGCAAACATCTGATCTGTGCCGACGACTGTGCCCACCATGCCTACGAGTGCGTCCGCAGCCCACAGAAAAAAGACAAACAGGCCCGGCGTGCGGCGTCGACGCCATTACCACCCGAATCTCTGCCGTGCCGTCAACAGACATGAATAATAGCAGTGGTATTGGCTGGTGATGCCCTACTTGAACCTTAAGAACTCCGAATCACCACTGGACAATACAGCCGCGGTTGCAAAAGGAAGCACCACGAAGCAGAAGGGCCTACGCTGCAGCGCAGTTGCCTGCGAAAACGGTTATGGACACATATGTGCGCCCGTAGCTTGCACACGGCACAGTCGTTCTGTACAAAAGCCAAATATCAATGCTCCCGAAGAAATTGTGAATGTTCACGCGCACAGTGAGATATGACGGCAGCGTAGCGTAGCAGTGTGCGCATTGTTATCTGGGAGACTAGCGACATCTATCGGCCAACGGCCGATCGGGAAGGCGCTCGCCGACAGATCGGCAATCTCTGGCCGATACCAAACGCGGCAACTGAAAATAAGGTGATCTGTGCCGACCACTTCACTCGTATCTTGCCGCAGGTAGGCTATAGAAAGCAGCGCGAAACAGTAGATGAAGTCGAGGTAATGCTTTTAAGCTCGGTGGGACGCCCTCATGGGTGTGCCGCCATACCATAGCCTGCGCATCCCCGTTTGTGGGGCGAGTCGCATGATTGCCGGAATGCGCATCACCTCAGTGAACACAACCTATAGAGAGTATTTTAGGGTCTTTCAAAAATTAGGTTATAAAATTTTGTAATGAAAACTGGCACAAAACGGGTTCTGTGGAATTATTATAGAAAAATAAATTCATTCTGAAAAACAGAAAAGGATGTGAAAATCAAAGAAAGTATTTCTTTTTTAAATGTAACAGCAGGAGTGACGCGACATGGTACCCTGAGCTTGTCGTATTCACCATTGTAGGATTTGGAGCCGGCACGGTGGCGGACATGAAGCTGATTTCTCTGTTGTTCACGCATGTTTTCGAGGATTTTGGATTTGCCTTCTGGCTCGCTGCAATTGTCGGCAGCGCGGATCTACAATCTGGCCACAACCAAGCTTCAGCAGTGCTGTCATCTTCGGCGAGAATCACATCCCACGCCTTGTCGGACCATGCCATGAATTCCGGGCCCGCTATCTTCGATGGTGAGCTCGGCGCGTGGCGGAACTTCAGTGATTGCCATCGACCAATCACCTACGGACATCGACGCCCATGTGACCACAGTGAACCCTATATAGACGAGCAACGCTTCTGTCTCGTGGGATTTGGAGCCGGCACGCTGGCGGTCATGCAGCTGATTTCCCTGTTGTTCACGCAGGTTGGTTTGCATTATCCCATTCGGGCATCTCGGCTATTGTGTGCGTCGCCAGCTCCTCCCACTTTGGCATTTGCTGATGCTCATTGTCGCAAAAGAGCGCGAGCACCTCGAAGTATGTCTTTTCTGTTTGCTAAAAGGGTGTTTTATTTGTTCTTACTCTTGTTGCTTTCTGGCGATGTTGAACTTAACCCGGGCCCTGTTGAAATGGATATCTTACAAAGCCTGCAAAAAGGGCAGACTGAAATCTTAAATAATCTTGCTTCAATTGAATCCCGGATCGCAAAGCATGAAGGAATGATAGCGGACATAAAGGACAGCCTCGTAGCAACTAAGAAGCAAGTCAAAGAATTAGGCAAAATAGTTACAGAGCATAAGGATGACATTTCGATTCTGCAGAAAGAGTTCAAGAATTTGCAGGCTAAGAACGTTGACCTGGAAAACAGAAGTCGGAGACAAAACCTTTTGTTTTATGGAGTAGATGACAATAAAGCAGAAACATGGGACGAATCCGAGGAATGATTAAAAAAATCGTTGGCGACAAGCTTGGAATAGAGGTGTCATCGTTACAAAGGGCACATCGCATTGGTGTATACCGAAATAAAAAAAAGCGACCTATTATCGCAAATTTCGCTTCGTACAAAGAAGGGCAAGAAATTTTGTCCAACGCGAAGAAATTGAAGGGGTCAGATTTCAGCATTGATCAGGATTTTGCGCCAGCTACTCGGGAAGTGTGAAAGCGACTGTGGGGATATATTAAAGCTCACAAAAGTGAGAGCACAAAAGTAAGACTGAATTTTGACAGGCTTTCCCTTGATGAAAAAACTTTCGTATGGGATGACGAGAAGAAGGAAGTCGTTCCATTACGAAAAAAATGACGCATGCCGGAAAAAAAACACGCCCGACACAACTTCGTCGCTGTTTTAATAAATTGTAGAAGCGTAACGAATAAGACGGACGAATTGGCGGGGCTTATCGAGTCTGTTAAAGCTGACGTAGTTATCGGAACGGAATCGTGGCTGCACCGTGATATCAGCGGCTGTGAGGTGTTTCCAAGCGACTTTGTCGCGTACCGCAAAGATAGACCAAGCCATGGGGGCGGTGTATTTCTACTTGTGCGAAGTTCTTTGAAATCTGCTGCCCTAGACATTCAGTGTGATATTGAATCTGTTTGGTGCACGATTACCCTAGATGATAATTCTTCATTCGTTGTAGGTGCATTTTATCGACGCCCAAACTCGGACTACAATACATTTCAGCCGTTAAATGAGATTATCTCGGAGTTTCCAGTCGAACATTCATCCTTGCTGGTGATTTTAATCTGCCAGACTTAGAATGGCGTGGTGGAATATGTGTACGAGGCAATGGGTGCCGCGTAAACATAGAAATGAAAACTATAATAGACAACCATGGCCTTACCCAGTTTATTACTTTCCCCACTAGAAATAATAACGTTCTTGACCTTGTGTTCTCAAATTCACCCTGTTTGGTGAATAATGTCAATGTTATTCCAGGAATCAGGGACCATATGGCTGTTGTTGCATAAATAAAAAAAAGCAAGTAAAAACACCTCAAATAGTGCGGCAAGAAAGGTTTTTCTGTTCACTAGGGGTGACTACACAAGTATAGTCGAAAAGCTAGAAGACCATTTGCCTGCGTTTGAATGCCTAGCGGAAAAACTATAGTGTGGATGATTTATGGCTTCACTTTAAGGACAAGTTGCTAGCCCTCGTTGATAAGTATATACCTACGAAACAAGCCGTCAAGCTTCGTAAATGCAAGAAGCCATGGATGACGTCCAGTATTTTGAGAATAATCCGGAAAAGGCAACGGGTTTCTGGTAAATTAAAGAAATCTGGAAGCAGTGACCGCGTGAAAGAATTACAAGCGTTAACGGATAAGTATAAATCGTGTGTGGAAAGCGCAAAATCGAAATATTTCGAAGGGTACAGCAATAAAATGAAAACTAATTCAAAGTGTTTCTGGCATTATATCAAAGTGTGTGGATCTGATAATGTTGGAGTGGCTGAACTAAACTTTAATAATATGGTTGTAGTTGATGAGGAAGCTAAAACCACTTGTTTAAACAAATATTTCCAATCCGTGTTCTTGCCCAAGCTTGACGTTCCTTTAAAACCGCACCCAAGCACGATTACGCCGGTGACACCGGTAGAATTCAGTGTCTGTGGCATATGTTCTCTTCTAGAAAACCAAGATGAATCCAAAGCAGTTGGTCCTGATGGCATCTCCCCTCGTATTCTAAAACGATGTGCACAGCCAATTTCCCTTTGCCTTTATATAATTTATTCAAAATTCCTTTCAACCGGAACTTTACCCGAAGATTGGAAAATTTCTCATGTTGTTCCGGTTCACAAGGGTGGCTCAAAAAAAGATGTAACAAATTACCGACCCATTTCATTGACGTCAGTGTCATTCAAAATTTTCGAACACATTTTATTCAAGCACATATTGACCCATCTTACTGCTAATAATATATTGATAAAAGAGCAGCACGGTTTTCGCAAAGGTTTTTCTTGTACGACGCCACTTGAGGAATTCTTTTACGAGCTGGCTTCCAACGTTGATGAAGGTGGGCCAACAGATTGTGTGTTTTAAAGCAAAGCTTTTTACCTCTACCCCCCAAGGGTTCTTTCGCGAGCGTTGATGTCACCAGAAAACTCCAGCGAACAAATAAAAGAATTTACTGGCACCACCGGGAATCGAACCCGGAACTAATAGACTAACAAAGCGAGAGCTCGTTTTCTTACCGATTTAGCTACGAGCCCAAGCGAAGACTGGGAAGACCGGTGGTGTACTCACCAAGCACATCTACGGGTTTACCCCCCGGCGCTCTCGATGAATGCCACGTGAAAGCGTCACGCTACCATTCACGCCCGTCTAGCGGCCCTGTGCGCACATTGCTCATGTGCTAAGAGTTACAAAAATAAAGGAAGCTCACACCAATGCATGCCATCTCACTTCTAGTACGCCAATGTGCTAAAGCCTGAGGTCTCCAGTGTTCACGTAAACAATCACAGATCCCTGTCGTCCGCCCTCACGCCAAACCAAGGAATACATTCAAATACTCCTTGATGGCCAGGCCATCACTCCAAGCCCCAGCATCAAGATCCTGGGCCTACATCTCGAGGCTAACACCAAGAGTGACGTCTCCTTGCAGCGCCTCAAAAACAGCATTAATCAAATCATACACATGATCAGGCGAGTTGCAACCAAGAAGCGAGGCCTAAAGGAATCCGGTACCTTTTGATTAATTGAAGCTTTTGTCCTCTCGAGAGTTACTTACGCCAACCCCCTGTCTTTTCGACAAGGAAGACATAGTGCTGTATATAATGATTAGAAAGGCGGTCGAGCAGGACATTGGTCTTCTCATGAGTGCGTCCACACACAGGCTGTTTAGCACGGGGCTCCACAACACGGTGGAAGAGCTGATAGAAGGCCATCTTTTTAACCAGAACGTCCGACTAAGAACTGCGATGGGTAGCCGCATGATTCACCAGATTGGCTGGGCAGCCCAGAATGTCACTCCGCTTGACGTACTCCCAGACTCTTGGCGACTAAAACTAATGATGCTCCCTTTGCTTAGAAATATGAACCCCTCATATGAGGAGGGTCACTGAAAAGCGCGGGCTCCAGCGCTAAACACCACCCTCGGTGGGGATTATGCAGTTATCTACCCAGACGCCTCCAAACATCGAGGGCAGCAATACGCCATCAACATGGCTACCTCCAGAACCAACCTCCTTGCGTGTACCTCGCTTAGGACCCAAGAAATGACGGCAGCAGAAGAGGCAGCCATCATCTTTGCTCTCGCTCAACCAGGGGTTCGGAGGGTAGTCATCAATTCCCAGCAAGCCTACTGGAATTACCAGTCGGGTTGGGTGTCCTAACCTGCACTGCGCGTGCTAAAAAACCCCTCCCCAAAAGGTTCCATTCAGCTCATCTGGACACCCCCTCACGCTTCAATGGAGGGCAACAAATACGCCCACCCATTAAGCCTGCGCTTTTACCTCCCGTGCTATGGAGCTGCACGAGGACAGTCACCCGCTTGTCACGTTCAGGGAGATTACCCAGTATTATCGTCTTCTGAGACAGACCGTACCTTCGCCTTACCCTGACCTTTCCAGAGAACAACAAACTACCCTACGGCTCATACAATCCGGGCTCCTTCGCACAGCCTACGCGTCTTCACTTAATGTATCCGAATCGCTATGACGCTGAATATAAGTTTGGCTCAGAAGTAGGAACACTCCGCTCCGTAATGGGGGTGTGCGACTTTAGCCCTGAGCACCCTCCTCTCTTTCCGTCAACTACCCAACAAGAGCAATGGGAGATGCTGCTGTCCAGGTCCTCTCTACCTACCCAGCTTCAGCGGGTGGACAGAACACAGGCCGCGCGGACTGCATATGGGCCCCAAAGAAGAAGGAATTACTCCCCTGGGCTGCACTCTGGGCCGTTCAGAAATCTGAACAGAAGTATTTCTTCCTCCTGCTCCTCTTTTTCTGCCGCAAATCTCGTCGCCTCCGTCCGCGGCGCAGAGAAGGAGAAGTCAGATCGTCTAACTCCGGGTTGGAGCTTACTTTATTTTATAAAAATTTTTCCACTCTTGTGGTACAACAATACAACTCAACCAAACACCGTTCATGCTTCATGCATTGATTTAACCTTAACAAGAATATCTCTTTGAAGTAATAAATGGTACGGTTAAGTGCATTTCAGTTCTCTCAGGTTTTGCTATTTGTAGAGCGATGTGAGTGAATTTAAGTGGCGTCGCATGGGTAATCGTTATGGGTGCCGCTTACAGCTTTGCTTTCCGACCAAACTCACTGGGTGGAATGGCGCGATTTTTTTAGACTTTCAAAATGCGTTCGATACCGTGTCGCACTGTCTTCTCCTCGCTAAATTACAGACTCTAAATTACGACCAAAATGTGCTCATCTGGATAACCAATTACTTGTTGAACAGGCGTCAATGCGTGGTTTTAAATGGGAAGTGTTCATCCTATGTTAACGTTACATCAGGCGTGCCCCAAGGCTCTGTCCTTGGGCCGCTCTTATTTCTTATTTTTGTAAATGATATTTCTGTGGGCATTTCGTCGCGCATACGTTTATTTGCCGAAGATTGTGTTTTATATCGACAGGTTCGGAACGAAGGTGATGGTGCTTCTTTGCAGAACGATTTGGATTGCATTACACGGTGGTGTCAGAGGTGGCAAATGACGTTAAACCCAAAAAAAGTGTGTTCACATGCGTGTTTAAAAAAAAAAAAAGAAACCAATAGTAACGGCGTACACCATAGATACACATACTGTTACTACCGAACCAACATGCAAATATCTTGGCGTTGTTTTGTCGCATGACTGCTCATGGAATGTCAATGTTGATCACGTTGTTGGTAAAGCGGCAAGGGCTATAAACTTTATTCAGAGGAACCTAAGATGGGCACCCCATACATTAAAAAATACAGCCTACCTCACATGTGTTAGACCGATTTTAGAATACGCATGCCCTGTGTGGGACCCGATGCAGGCGAACTTGATTGATAAGCTCGAAAAAATACAGAATAGA
Source organism: Haemaphysalis longicornis (assembly GCF_048455015.1). Lineage (NCBI taxonomy): Eukaryota > Metazoa > Arthropoda > Arachnida > Ixodida > Ixodidae > Haemaphysalis > Haemaphysalis longicornis. Next base: position 102,422,443 of record NW_027526335.1, on the reverse strand, counting down.
GCTGCGCGGCTTGTTTTAGGGCGGTACAAGCGGAGAGACAGCTGGACTGCTATGAAAGCTGAATTGGGTTGGGAATTTGCTTTCGTTGCGCTGGAAAAAAACTGCGTTTGAAGTTTTTCTTTTCTGTCTTTCATGAGCAGACTAGAATTGACTGTCATGACTATTTCAGTGTACCCAGTTACGTATCTAGTCGACGTGACCACCGACACAAAGTGAAAGAGTATCGTGCAAGAACAACCAAGTTTTACAATTCCTTTTTCGCGATGACCATCAGAGATTGGAACCGGCTGCAATGCAAGCAAGTGTGCTGTATGAACGAAGAATTGTTTTATTCCAGTCGGTAACCCCCCTGCTGTAACGCCTTCGTTGGCAAAGCGGGGCACTCGCTGAATAAAGAATAAAGAATAAAGAATAAAGAATTGTTATAAAGTACTTATTAAAATCGATCGCTTTGTTTACTTAAAAAATTAGGCTTATGATAAGAGAGTCATCCACCATACTGTTCACATGATATACTTTCTAACTTAGCGCATATTAACCTTATCTACTACTAGAAAAACATTCAGGGAAGCGTCCGCTCGCGCGCGCAAGACTTTAGTCGCGAAGCTGTCGTAGGTGAGCACTGCCGGACACTAGTTAAGTGTTACGTTTCCGTACCATTGTTTATTTGCATAGTCAGCGTGCTCGAAATCATCGTCATATGCACCCAAGAAGCCGTCGTCTTTTTTGCGGAGAGTGGCAAAGTCACCCTCAGCCTTGTAGACTTCCATCAGCGCTTCGTGATCGACTCGAGGCAGCAGTGGCGGGGTCTCCAAGTCGTCTCGGAAAAAGCTGGCACACCAGGCCATGTCTTCAATTATCCATAATAGCTTCAAGAGCATGCGGCGGCCGCGGTGATCTCTACAAAGCAATGTGTCTTTTCCCTAGCAGCATTAGACCTGGAGTTTTTTTACATGCATGGTAGCGCTTGTCGACAGCGCTGGAGTTTTTTTTTTTTTTTTTCTGCTAAAGCCACTGCGTGATCCGGGGACTCGGCTGTCACCCCGAGGCAGGCGCTCACAAGCGCTCGCTATTTTCTTGCTCATAGGTGCTTTCGCCACTTTGTTTTTCTTGCTAAAGCCACTGAGCCTGCCCAGGACGCTCGGCGGTCCACGCGAGGCATGCTCTCACGAGCAGTCGGTATTTTCTTAGCATGTTTTTTCTGCAACGACAAATTTACGGCTTCTACAACAGCTCCGCTGTTAAAACGAAAGTTGTGTTACTTACGACCATACAGGGAAATATTACTTGTGATTTGAACTTACACCTTCTACCTGAAGACATTCGTCTACTAAATAGACTCATAAACCTAGAAGTAACCTTAATCGAACGTTTACTTTAGAACGCACACATGGAGCGCGTTACAGGGAGCTTGGATATGATTTGTGGCATCATCCCCAACCTCCGAAAAGTGATCTCCTCTAGTAAACTAAACTACTTCTCTATAACACGATATTTACCATAGACAAACATCCTTGTAACAATGTATGGGACAGTGTACTTCAGGCAAATATAATAACATCAGTTTACGGCGAAAGAAAGCGCTTCACCATGTTTATAACCCTTGATACAATATCCACACCAAGAAAGGTTTTGTAGACTGTATGGGGCACACTCTGCAGGGCTTGTAGAAACATAATCGTTGAATGGAATACAAAGAGTCTGTCCGCTGCAACAACAAAACTTTCTTTCCTTGCTGTCATGACCTTTGAAGGCTGCGTACAATATCAGGCATATAATCTTTTAGAGGGGTCCTTCCTCGTTCAAACTGCGTATTTTGCGGACTACATAACTGTTTGCCCAGTTCTTTAAAATGTCTAGTTAGCGAGAATATCGACAGAAATATCATATCGTTGCGATAATTCAAAAAGGAAGCGATAAAATTAGGACCTCCTTCTGTTCTACAACCCCCTTTCAGGCATCACGCGATCATACACCGGTCTGTGAATTCACCTCCGTAAACCATCACACACGCACATACGAACGCACACGCACACGCACGCGCACAAGCAAACACACACACACAAACACATATATACACACATGTATACATTTATATTTGTGTGTTCTTTAAGCATACGCACACGTCTTTTTTATAGTGCTTTTTTATCCGCCCTTCGACATCACTGCTTGGATGTTTGACATTATCCTTTTATAGTTTACAGCGAAGAAATAAACTTTTAAATGTTTGATGAATAGCGATAAATATTTTCGTTCCTGGCTTCTCCATCACAATTTAGGACGATGGTATCACTGGCGACTGTCAAGTGGCTCAAGTATACTCTCCACGTGACGGTAACGTAATTCGTCACTTTTTATTTGTCGCAACGCCTGGCAGGCTTTTCTGCCTATCAAAGGGTAATGTCAGGTGCAACTCTAGCTTTGTATAACTACTACCATTTTTAATAGCAAAGAAAATATATTCCCTTCCGAAAAGAAGGTTTTTCAAAAGCAAACTTCACCGCGAGGTGCAATACATTCCTTCTGACGATATGGTAACAACAAAAACCAAACATGTTGGGATTTCGGGCTACAAAACAATAGTTATCATAGCCCCACAGCAGGAGTAAAATAAATATCGCAGCCAAAAACGCTCTTCCCAGAACTCTTCGAAAATGCTCCGTCTACGCCTTGCTGTAGATTTCCCGAGAAAGTCGTCATTTAGGAAGACGAACCTGAATCTCTTTCACCATGGCGGAGATGGAAATAGCACTTTAACAGGTCGAAACCAATAGCGCCCCCGGCAAAGATGGAGTAACATGGTCCATGCTACGTAACATGAACGCTACAAGAACTCCCCCTTAGCCTTCTAAACGATATATGTAAATCGGGAAACCTACCTTTGTGTCTCAAACATTGCGTGGTAAATCCAATACCCAACAACACAAGCCTAGTGACCGTATTGAAGACCTACTCCTCATATCCTTAACGTCCACAAGTGGAAAGTTGTTTGAACGAATGGCTGACTGACCCATGATTTTAAGGAGACTTTACATTTTCACCCCACCCAAACGAACTTTCGTTCGAACATGGGTGCACACGACAGCCTATGGCTTCTCCGGAGAGTGCTCAACGCCACGACCAAAAAGGCAGACCCTCCGGCATACCTCGTATCCTGGTTGCAGTTGACCTAAAACAAGAATTTGACACAGTCGCACATGTCGCCATTCTCGCAGAAACAGGCACCCACTATCCAGGGTGCCGGATGTACAACTATATCGCAAGTTTTCTCGAAAATTACTCTAGAGATCAAATCTGGTAACTCTTCTCCCACCCAGTTTGCCGTACAGGCGTACCACAAGGCTCCATCATTTCGCCACTATTGTTCGATGTTGCCACAAGAAAGCTCGTCATAACAACTCATGAAGGGAGCGGCGTCGGCGGGATGATGTACGCCGACTACATCACCTTGTGGACTGAAAAAGGTGACTACACCACCAGTGAAATATCATGCACAGAAGGCTGCTCTTCTTATCCTTGAAGACCTAACAATAACTGGCATGAAAACATCCACCACCAAGTATACTGAACTGAAAACAAGAGGCAGTGCTTCTGAATGCGACAAAGTTGGCATTTTATTGGTGCTAATTAACTTTAAGAAAAACAAGAAGGCTGGATCAAACTCCTCGATGTTCCAATCGCTAGCGAAGGAACGCCACTACCTGGATTCAACAACTTCGGAAAAACTGGGACGCCACAATACATCTTCTGGAACGAACGGGCAACAAATTCGGAAAAGCCAGCACGCAATTCATTCGGCTCGCAGGTCGTGCTGTACTTACAACCCGAATGACATACAGCAGCAGCGGTTTCAACTTGATTCGTACTCATCAGAAGCAGCTCACAATCTTTCACCGTAAGCTAGTCAGATGTATTACCGGCCATCCATGACATACCCCGACTTATCACCTCTATACCTACGCCGAGCTGCCAGCTATCGAATCTGACGGAACACGCCAACGGCATCCATGAAGCCATAGGACACCTAGAATCCAGGGTAGACACCTATACCACCCTCAACATCTGCACAGAACCGACCGGTACACATCCGGCAAACCACCACCTTTACCTTGGCTTCGGACCCAGCCAATCACGCATAATCCTCGGTCCCGCAAAGTACAACGCAGATACAGATACCAAAAATACAGATACCAAGGGTCCCGTTGCAGTCTGTTGATTATGGGACCCTCCCTTGTCTGTGTACTAACTTGTATGTATTTAACACCGTTGGAAATAATAAATAATTCAAATTCAAATAAAAAAAAAGATCCACGCGTCACAGGCTATGCCACTGCACAGAGCGAGGAACGTATGCCATTTACACCGACACATTTATAAAAGAAACAGACATAGTTGGAAACGTTTATCATGTGTCTGACCCATATTTCTTGGAAGTAGTCCATACCTCCAATGCAGCTGAATTGGACTCCACCACAGCAGAACTACAGGCTATCCTCCTGGCTCTCACTTTACTCTGTATAGACATCTGCGGATACCAATGAAGACGCCTTTGCGAGAAGTCACAATAAAATTAGGCAACGAACACTGAAGGAAAGCACGCCGCAACCCGACCAACCCATTTCTTTAAAAATTCCGCGGGGGCTGGAAGTCCTACACTGACAAGCGCGGATGTGCTACGGCATCACGCCAGCCATAAGGCAAAGGTGGGAATGGATGCGACGATTTGGCCAAAAAAAAAAAAGACCGGACGCCAGCATACCCACACCAGCCCCTTCCCACCTGTGTACCCTATGCCTGTTCAACAGCAGACCCAGCGTTAAGCACCTTATATGGGAATGCGGCAAGCTGGGAAAAGAAAGGAGGAGACGCAAACTACACTATGTTCGCACTTACGAAGATTTGATTAAAACACCGAGTGCCGTTTGACATCCTCTTTCACGCACCATAAACTGCGGGACAGGGCCCCAATGACTTGCCGTTTTTTTCTCCAAACTCTCTTGGTGTGAGTGTATGTATGTGTGTTAGAATTTTTTCACTGATAATATTTTGTACTCTATCTACCCTTTGCCTATCCTATCAACCTTTCTGCCATCCCCTCCTTTCTTTCCCCACACCAGCAGGCGTTCCGATGTCTTCCCCCGGGTGCAACAAATTACGCCTGCTGATGGACCTTCCTTTCGCTTTTTTTCGTGACATTAAATTCATTCATTTAGTTATTCATTCAGAAAAACAAAATGAAACGTACAGGCCCGCGCAGAAGTAAACGGAGTACGGGAGCGGAGGCTGAATTGCATCGCGGCGCGGCCTAGAAATGACGACGGGAAGCAACGAGCGGCGTTCAGGGGATGCGTGCGCACTGGCCCGCCACCATATCTGATAATGCTTTATCGTCCCTCTTCTGGTGTGGATGACTGCGTGTGTCAGTTTTCAAGGGGCGACGCTTTGCCGTAGAATGACGCTGGTTACATTGCCGCTCGCTGCAAGCAGCGGCGACTTAATCCACCGCTTTGGAGTTTGAAGAAGCTACACGCTTGAAAGCGTGCCTGGTGACGCGCAATACAGCGAAGCCATCGGGGTTCTGCTCACGAGCGTCATTGTATTATCTGCATGTTAACGCGCTAGCGTTGTTAGGCTCATTTCTTGGTGTTGCCGTGGCTGCTAGTCGTCCAATATCAGCCGTGCTCATCAAGCGCTTACGGAAGTACGTCATCGATGCTAACAGGGAACTACAACTAAGGCACCCAGATACGAGGGCTCGCCGGAATCAGAAATGCCGAGTAGCGGCAGTTCTATTGTGGGAAGGAGGACAATGATTTTACGGCTGAGACAAAAGAAAAGATACACGATTTGAGCAGGCCCCGCCCCTGCGCACTGAAGTTCGTTTTTTTACGCCGTGTGTAATCGCATGCTGAGCAGACACGGTCGCCAGCCGTTCCCGCAACTTACGCCGCACCAAAGCGCCTTTCGACGATCTAAATTAGTGCCGGCACCAACATTCTGTTACCTGCTTAAACAGGGGGCAAAAGATGAACACCAGGCTCTTAAAACCCAAGTAAGGCCTACATTGTAACCACAAACGAACTAAAATGTCACCTAATAAGAAACAAAACCGACTATCTGGCATCTTATTTCACCGATCTTAAAACAGTTTAAAACAAATATCGGGTCGTGTAACTGTCGCAAGCTCTCTCCGGGAAATGTGAGTGGCGCTACGCGGCGAATTTAAAACAAACTCTAACAATCTACCAGCAGGCGATCCCCGAAGAAATTCCGTGAGAATCCTCGGCTTGGCACTACAGCGAAGCGGCAGAGCGGATTAACAATCGCCAAATTACAGGAAATGTTTGACGATTTAGCTCACATTCTCAAACGCCTGTACTGGGGGAAGTGCAGGAATGACACAAAACATGATGAAGCTTGTGCAAGCACTGATCATGAGCCGAATATCGTACAGACTCCAGTACCAGACACTACTTACCCTTGCTGAACAAGGCCAAATAAACCCCATCATTAGGGCGGCATAGAGGGCAGCCGCCCGGATTTTCACAATCACCGCCAGGGTCTTTAAATTGTGTCTTATAATACCTTTGAAGAGATCACCTATCTTCGATCGGAAGGTGAGCGTTCGTAGAAAACAAAATGGGGACCGGTCATCCTATAAAATGTAGCCATACCTCTAGAAAAAAAAAGGCTGGACACCATGATGGATATGTCAGCGATCCAGCGACTTTCCATAAAAGCACTCCTCCTACTGAAAAAATTACTCCCACCTCCCCTCGCGGGAACCCCCTGTGTAGATACGACGCATAGGGGGTTCCGTCGTAGTTTCCGTTAGGTTGATTCTCCCATCGCGTGAAACGTGCCGTGAACCCCCTGCCGCGGCTATGACGCAACGTTGCGCGGCTATGACGCCACACAATCCAACACAATCCACTTTAATCCAATCCAATCCAATCCAAGCCAAGCCAAGCCAAGCCAAGCCAATCCAATCCAATCCAATCCAATACAATCCAATCCAATGCCTCTCGCGAGAGTGTTCGCTATCGGAGAGGAGAAGGGGTGAGCGGTGGAGAGCGCAGCTCGCGCGGCGAGGAGAATGGGGGAGGGGTGTGGACGGACAACGACAACGCCGTATGGAGGGACATGGCGAGTGAATGAGATGCCGTCGCAACTAAAACAGATCCTAACGTACTTGCGTACAGGCTACAACCCGGGATCCAGTTGCTTAGAGGAAAGTTCCAACACCATGAAAATAACAGCATGCGCCGGACGCCGGGACGTTCCAAAGTACGAAAGCAAAAAATGTCTTAAAGGAGTACCGTAGTAAAGGCCACTGTAATTTCATTACCTTTCTACACACGGGAATTGAATCCTCTTTGCGATCGCCCCCCTCCCCCGCAAGCGGAGCCATCGAATAGATGCTTATAAACATCATCACACACGCTCAATCGGCCGTTAGTCTCTTGGCTACAGGTAGTACCTAAACGCTTGAGAAATATTCTCCACTCCACAAGGATAAAAGTTCACACTGAATTAACACACGGACACGGGGTTGGAAGGGACCGACGCAGCCGATCAGGGTCCACTCCAACTCGCATACCGTGCTCCCAGTAGACCCCGACTACCCCACTCCCCTCGCCGAAAAATATGGAAAAGAGTCTCCTCACCCTACGCCTGGGAACGTCATCCTTCCCCGTGCCACACGGGGATTTTATTGCTTAGGAATTGCAAAATATGCTGGGGATGCAAACCAACACATACATTCACAGATTTAGATTGGCGAAGATGTTTAGTAGTAAATGTCTGACATTATCTCAAATACCGCCAAACCCACTCTCTTCAGCGAAACCTGGTCATATCCTAGGATGGGTTCAGGGAGAGTGATGTAAATCCTGAAAAATTACGAAGGGGGACACACTTCTTGAATTGGCGGCCATCTTGTTTTATAAATAATGGTTTTAAGAGGTACTCCACGCAATGGAGGGGTCAGAAAGGGTCCTGACCCCCCATTATTTTTTCCAGGGCTCAGGGGTGAACAAACATCAAATATCCAACCTATATCGACACATGATGGGCTGCTCTGACCAGCTTGTCACTTGAAAATAGAATATGGCGCTCTGGAATTCCGCTTCGCCTTATAGGGTCTACCATTTCTTTATCCACTTTTCCCTAACTTTCAATAAATCTTACCCAACAAAGATGTTTCACTCCCTCCCTCCCTCCTTCCCTTCTTCTGTCTGCCTTATAAAAACCCACCACGATAAACACTTTTAAACTTTGACGTTATCGCTCTCTCTTTCGAACTAACCAACTCCCTGCAGCCGCAACTTTTCAGGCCAATAATCCACGCATGCGTAGATGTCCTCTGAGTTTGTGCTGCCGGGGTGAGTAAAACCATTGCGGCTGGCATAGCTTTCATGACTGAACTTCAGTACTTGGAAAGCGTAAATGGCAAATGCAGAAACTCCGTTCCAAAACGCTCCCTCGAAGCCGGAGTGAGGCTAGCATGTCACCCATCTTAAGAGCTAAACGTACATGTCATCTGCAACTTTTTTTAGGTTTGCCAGTGCCTGTATTTGCAATGAAGCGAAAATACGCGTACAGAAAAATGTAGCTTCGCAATATGGTCAGAACAAACTAAGGATAAATATTAGCATTTGTCCTTGTTTTTACTTAAAGAATCCTAGCTTCTTCAGAGATCTTTCTTTTATTCGGGGTTGCCTAAGCGATGGCTCTGAGTAATTAACTCAGGAGTGTTTTGAAGAAAGGTAAATAAAAAAATGCCTGTGCCCGCAAAAAATTCGCGTGATAGGCAGATAATACAAAGCCGCCCGCGAGCAGGACATCGATGGCTGCGTTCAATAGCGCGCAACAAGGTGCACTTTCAAGGACGTAGCTTCTTCGGACTCAAAAGCAGCGGATTCGGATGCCGCTGATTGCGGCGAGCGGCAATGTAACCAGCGCCATTATACAACCAAACACTGCCTCTTGAAAAACTCGAACGCGAGGTCAGACACGCCAGCATTACGACGATTACGCATTATCTGGTAGGGAAGAATGCGAACGTCATCCTAATCCATAAGAAATTTACATGACGGACTTGAAAAATTACATTACGATCAGCTTACTGCCAGTCGTCTAGCAGGTAAGGTAATCGCTAACAGAATTTCTGCCATCTTAGATTTCAGTCAACCAAATAAACAAACAGGGTTTCGTAATGGCTATTCAACAATGGACCATATTCACACGACCAATCAGGTGATAGAGAAGTGTGTGAGTATACTGAACCCCTATATATAGCCTTCATAGATTATAAGAAATAATTTCACTCGGTCGACACCTCAGCAGTCGTTCCGGAATTACGGAACCAGGGTGTAGATGAGCATTATGTAAGAATACTAGAGGATTTTTACAGTGGGTCCACGGCTACCAATGTCCTCTATAAGGAGAGCAGTAAAATACCTATAAGGAAGGGCGTCAAGCAATGAGACACGATCTCTCCGATGTTATTCACAGCATGTTTACAAGAAGTATTCAGAACATTGGATTGGGAACAGGTGCGAGTAAGGGTTAATGGAGAATACCTCAGTAACATCACATTTGGTGATGACGTTGACTTGCTAAGTAACTCGGCGGACGAATTGCAAAGCATGATTATCGCACTGGACAGGCAGACTAGAATCATGGGTTTGAAAATTAACATGCAGAAAACTAAAGTATTTCTTAATAACCTCGCGAGAGCCCAGCGGTTTAAGATAGGTGGTGAGGCAGTGGAAGTGGTAAGCGAATATATATATACTTAGGCCAAGCAGTGACCCCGGATCCCATGTGACAGAGGTAATGAGAAGGATAAGGATATGGTGTGGTGCATTTGGCAGGCATTCTCAGATAATGAACGGTAGCTTACCATTGCCCCTGTAGAAGAAAGTATAACAGCTGCACCTTACCGTACACTGGGCAGGAACTTGGAGGCTCAATAAAAAGTTTAAACTTAAATTGAGGGCGACTCATTGAGCAACAAAATGGAAGATGATAGGCGTAGCATGAACGGAGAAGAAGAGAGCCGAGTGGGTGAGGGAACAAACGAGTGTTAAGACATATTAGTGAAATTGAGAAGAAATGGAGGGGGGGAAGGCATGTAATGCGAAGTCTGGATAACCCATGGTCATTAAAGGCAACAGAGTGCGTCCCTAGAGAAGGCAGCCGTGGCAGGGGGCGGGAGAGAGTTATATGGGCAGATGAGATCAATAAGTTTGCGGGGATAAATTGGTCGCTGTTAGCACAGAACCGGGATAATAGCCGATTAGTGGGAGAGGCCTTTGCCCTGCAGTGAGCGTGGATAGGCGGATGACGACGAAGATGATGACCGCGACGACGACGACGATGACAACGATGACGACGGCGATGATGATGATGGTGGTGATGATGATGATAGGGGGGGCAGTGCGCACGGGTTCCCAGAACGCCACTCGTTGGTTCCCGTCAGCGTTTCTAGGTGGCGCCGCGACGCAATTCGGCCGCCGTGGTCGTGCTCCATTTACTTCTGCGCTGACCTGCACATGTCCCTCTGGGCTTCTGCGAAAGATGCCCACCTTCTTCAGTGGACTTAGCATCTTCCGTGTGCGGGGTGTACACTACGGCCCCACCAAGACATTGTTAACCCTCTTGGAAGATTACTTTCCCCAAGTGACGTGGGCTGAGTGGTCCGCGTATGTGTGAAATTATCCCGTGCCACCTCCAAACATTAGTTTTTAAGTGCGATGCACTTCTTAAGCGACCCTGAACCTGCGTCCACCGGCGATGTCCGCATAGCATACCCACGTGGGGGATTGGCCAGGAATCTCCTCGTCTTCCTTGGCAACGGGGGGAGATGGGCGCGCGCTGCCTGGCCGCTGACATGGCACATACCCACGTGGGGGATTGGCCAGGAATCGGGCGTGAGAAGGGCTAATGCACCCGCTTAAAGGAGTACTGACACGAAATTTCAAAGCTGAGATCCGCTCTAGCAATCAAGTACAACGACAACACAAATAGGTGTCTGTGAATAAATGCATCTTTCTTTCTTTGTAGTTGTGTGTGTGTGTGTGATCTCTCTTTCGCGAACATTACCGAACCGCGCAAATTCAACTCGTGCATTCGCACTTTCACATTCTTCCCCTCGGGGAAATGCGGGGAATTTTTTTCCTTTTCCTCTCATCTCCTTCCTCTTTCCCAACATAAGGCGTCCGACCTCTCCTGTCTGAATAAATCCATCTATTCAGTCAACATCTAAAAGCACTGCGACAACGAAAAATCATTATAGTAGTGGTAAAGAATCAGAAATGTGAAAGCGGCTCCGGGAGGGGGAGGGGGGGGCTTTTTGAAGGGGACACATTCCCCGTCATCACTGGCACCGTCCTCAAGTGGCCGATCACGGAGCGAAACGGGCATTTTTCCCGATGACGTGCCGCGAATGAAGCCGATCGGGCCAAAATTAATAGTTGGGGGAGCCCGCCTCGACGCCAACCATTGTCATCGACCTGCTGGCCGCCCGCTCGTGTAAGCCGTCCACGTACCGGTAATTGTCATCCCGATACACGACGACAAAGTCCCGCCAGCCATGGCTCCTACTACCGCTGTTGCTGCTGCTGCCTTGGTGGCTGTGGCTGCGGCTCTAGCTTTGGATTTGGCTGTACGTGCTACACCGCCCTTTCGGTCTGCTTCATTCCGCGCTGCGCGACGAAGGCTGCCTGCAGCGATTAACTTTTATTTTGTCACCATGAGGAGAAATAACACGCAGTTGTACAAAGTAAAACTCTGGCCAGCGCTGTCTTTTTTTTTTTTTTAGCGGCAGAAGAATCGCTTTCCCAGTTTTTAGCTTGTTTTGAGCTGAAGAGAACGCACGCCGACGAGCAGGACGCTGCAGGCTGTCCTGGCATGACCGTAGAAATGGCAGACGTACTCAACTTTATCGTTACGATGGACTTGATAAGAGCGAAAGGAACAAATTCAACTTTTCCCTGCAACGAAAAAAGAAAGGCATCGACACAATTGATCGGCATTTCGTAAAATTCGACCTACCGCTAACTGTTGCTCCCCTCCGACAGTTTATTTTATTCCCGAAAGAAGGCGGCAAATGGGAGCGAACGTTTCCCGAAAGAACGGCAGCTTGTTTGAGCACGTGGTTTTAACGAAATACTTCTATCAAGTATTCACTACTACCGTTTTTTTGTTACATAAGTGGAACTAACGAAATTATAATAAATTATTTTGAGATTATGTACTAACTCCTCCTGTTCCGGGCGCCAAATATTAACTTGTCAGGTTGCCTTGGTAAATGTATAACAAAAGAGAAATTGTAGTTATCCTAAATGCTACTCGAAGTAACGTGATCTACAGACACACAAGTCACCCGGATACGAGCAATTGCGCTTAAGACATGTACACACGGCGCAAGTAAATACGCATTGTAAAAATGAAGCCGATATGTAGCCCTACATAACAAACGAAGTGTTTTAAGATAGGACTGGTTGATCAAACAACTTTAAAGGGTCCCGGTAATTTTTCCTTCAAATCTTCTTTTAACCTAAAATGCTTACAGAACCGAGTAAACAAGCGCATACCATAATTCACCAAGAGTTCAGCAAATACCACAGGCAAATATTACTGTACCCGCCGCGGTGGCTCAGTGGCTAAGGCGTTGCGCTGCTGAGCACGAGGTCGCGGGTTCGATTCCCGGCCGCGGCGGCCGCTTTTCTGATGGAGGCGAAAAGCAAAAACGCCCGTGTGTACGAGATTTCGGCGCACGATAAAGATCCCCAGGTGGTCAAAATTAATCCGGAGCCCTCCACTACGGCGCGCCTCATCGCCTGCGTTGCGTCGGCGCGTTAAACCCCTCAATCAATCAATCAAATATTACTGCTTTACTCTGTCAGATAACTTAGAAACTTGCTCAAACAATTCTTCCCTCTTTCCCGGTCTTAGCGCCGTTGGCCCGCTCGACTGACGACATTCGAGTGACGTCGCGGCTATTTGCCGGCCTCCTTTCAATCACAGCAATCAACGTACTTGATAGCCACAAAATCGCAGCAAAACAACCATAAAGTGGTAGGAGTATACGTTCCTCTGAGCAACTGATATCACGTAGTGCCGCCGTGTGCTAGGACATATAGCTTCGTATCACTGCTTTGTGGCACGAAGGAAAAAAAAAGTAATATAGTTTATCGGCAGTACTTCAAGGTTCCTTTGAAGTGTGTGACAAGGCCCCCTCAAAAAGATTATAAAACTCTGCGGAGAGCTGCCCAGGAGGTGCGAAGCATGCATTTTCTCCGTCGCGTAAAGATGCCCACCGTCAGGGATCGTCCGACTCGTGTTGAATAAAGCCCGTCTCAAGAAATTTAGAACCCTTTCATGAAGAAAGTTTAGAGAAGCGCGAAAGCTAAAAGGGCGTCTAACTTTCGCTGCATTAAGCGCGTCCAGTCAATCATCAAACCTTCCGAGAGCCAAATCGCTAAACGAAGAACGAACCTTTGCGACGATTTTTTGCACACTAAGTACACACATCCCCGAATGATACAGATGTATATCGGTACGGGGCTAATGATATTGAGTCATACAATCGTACCCCTCCTTCGTTATCGACGCGTGTATTGCCTTATCTAGAACAGTTCTTTTTTCGTGATTTTCAAGTAGCTATTTTGACACAATGAAAGCCCGGTTTCACGCATGCGCTTTGTGTCCACAAATCTTGGAGCTTTTCGGTCGCCCAACCGGTCTATGGGAGAAATGCATTAGTTTTTTGACAGGACGCCATCGGTCCCACTAAAAAAGCTTTCGCTTTAATAACCGGTACGTGTTTATCTACACGCCTCAACATACATCAAGCAGTACATCGACGGAGCTAAGGAGGGCGCGAGCAAGGGGAGACCAGTCAACCTGGCGGAGGTATTGGTGGTAGAGATGGGGGGGACGGGATTGATGGAATTTTTCGTCAGAAACACGACACCTGCAGTAGGCATCCAACAGAAGTATTGCTAGAGACAGTGACATTTCTTCGGGTTACCGAAACGTGAAAATCATTGTCTTCATGCCTGCTCGCCTGTAAATTTTACCACCCGACCGAAAAGAAAAAAAAACAGCTTAAAGAATGCTTGAACCCGAAGGATAAATAGGCAATACCGTTGTGAAGTATTACTAATGTTGCCACGACTCATGCATGTCTGATTTTTTCAGTGAAAAGGAAACCGAAGTCATAATTGCGGCAAAATGTAAACGCATAATCGAGTGTGCCAGAATAAATTAAGAATACACGTTGGGTTGATTTTTAGTACAGCTAGTGGACAGAAAAACAAAAAGTTAGAAGGGCTGTCAGAAACAGGCGAGGTAGGACTAAACAGTAGGAGGAAAGGATGTCGAGCTGCCCCAAGGCAGAAACAAAATCCCAACAGATGGCGCGCGACCAGTGCCAACACCGAAGGATTCAATCGAATTGAGCAAACCTCTGTTGCATTGATCATTGTAGAAGTCCGAAGAAAGAAACACAGCGTCAAAGGGAGAAAGGGCAGAGAGGAGGCGGTGTTACTAGGCAGCGGTGGCAGACGGGCTGTCGTCTGTACACCTTCCGCTGTTCTTTTGTTTCGTCGATAAATATGTCCACGTCTACTTGGCTTTGAATGGCTATAGCCTTCATGGGAGCAAGGAAACATGGGATGCTCTATGGATATGTGCACACAATGTTACTTATTGTCAAATGGCAATTCCCTTCGAACGTTGGAATGATGGTGGTAACACCGCTACAGCGGTAGTAGTGGTTTGAGTGGCCAAGAGCTAGGAGGAAAGAGGGGATAGCTGCGCTGAAATGCCAAACTATTGCGTTTTCGAATTCTCAATGCAGTCCTGCGAGACTATTCGGCCTCTATTCAGCCTGTTGCTATAATTTGTACAGATCCCCTGCAGTGGGATCGAAAATGCGGAATACGTATATTTTCCCATTCCCGTACCTGGATCTTTCCGCTTCTTCCGATTGATTTTACTCCCATATTCTTTGATGGATTACGGGAAATCGTATTTGGACTACACAAGACAGATGGCTCGATTTCGTCTCCAGGTGTAATTAGAAATTCACTTTCGGTTTGCTCTGCCCTTACTTCACATAAAGATTTCCCCTGCCAATGGACATTTCCGTCTCTCCTGGCGCCTTATCTGACAGAAATTAACCTTGTTTTGTTTCCTGGACATACCTGTATTTCTCTCAAGGAAGCTGATGACTCCCTACCCAAGATAGCGCTGTCGGGGCCCGTCGTAGGGGTCACTGCGCCAACATCATAAAGGTGATGCTCGAGGTGCCTTTTTTTTTTTCATAGTCTTAATCTCTGTTTCGCTGTTGGTACCTGAACGCGTTTTTTTTTCCTTGGCCCAATTAACTATGTATAAGTGCTTGTATATGTGTAGATGTATGCAGACAAATACTCATTTTTACTAATGTTGTTATCAATAACTTGCTGTTTTTTGTAAAAAAATTTTGTCATACCCTTGTGTTTCTTTCGCCCACCTCTGATCTCTCTATTCTCTGTGTGGCTGCTAAGGAACATCTGATGCCCACCTCAAGTGCAGCGGTACGACGATAAAGAAAAGCTGTACAGCTTCCAGTGAAACTTCGCAGTTGAAGAAACATTCGTCTTGATGCAGGATTCGAACCCAGGACCATCGCCTACCTGGGCTTACCAACTCAGCTAACCAGTAGGCTAGCCGTTTGTAGCGCGAGAGGGAAAGCTGTACATCTTTCCTTTTCCCCGCATTTGAGGAGGATGTCAAATTTTACTTCACAGAGACTTACTCCACCTTAGGGTTACCTATAAATCTGGTCGGTTAACACCTGTTTCTGGCTATTTATTTTATTTTTTGCATGTTCCCCCATTTGTGATAACGGTTTTCGCTATTTGTGATAACAGTTTTCTCTATTAAGATTTGTGGTAATCCGGCAATAGTGGCGGTGGACAATCCCGCGCGATGGACATGTGCCGGCTGAGGATGAGGAGGTGGCGCGAGAGGAGCGAGAATAGGACATGGCGGACTCGGCTGGGCGACGTGTGTGCAGCCGGATCGGCTGAGCAGTGTACCTTGGCGGAGAGGGACTCCCAGTAAAGGTGTGATCGAGGGGGCTCGGTGTCTTCCTGGGGAACCGCGGCCGGGTGCAAGAACCCCGGTACCACAGATTGTATGAATTGACAGGTGTACTGTACTGTGATACCTTTCCCGTGAAAATTTTGCTGAAGACGCAACGCTCCTGACCGTGTGTGTAGGGGGCTGAAGGCCCCTATCAGGCCGTTTGTGACTTTAGTTCTAGTTCCAGTCTCCTCCCGCTGAGACGAGAAATAAAGGCTGCTCATTTTTAATTTCAATTTCAACAATTATGAGGGCAAGCTGCAGTAAAATCTCGAAGTTTCAAGGACAGCAGGAATACCTACCTTTAATTATCCCTAAATTTCATTATCCCAGAGATTATCCCCACTTAAAATTTTCCTACAACCGAGTGCAACCCTTCCCGTAACCTTGCGGTTATTTTAACCGCCATTCGCGGTCGTTTACCTCAAATAAATATGCACCTTTCCAGGTCTCGTCTGGCACAAGCATTCCTATGCGGCTAGTGTAATGAAGATGAGTTCATAGACCTTTACTGATTGGCCTGTCGACAATTTTTAATCCTCAGATATCAGCTCCTTGGGGGGGTGGATAAACTTTTATTAGGAGGGGAAGAGGGTGAGGGAGGCGCCACTTCGCAGTCTGGGATTTGCCATATGTATACCGGCTCCTCTTTCACTCCAGGCTTCAGAAACGGGGGTCCGTCCGCAGATATGTTTGCTCTGCCTTGAGCTTCATAGAGAATCCTACTTGATATCCGCTATAATTGGCCTCGTTTACTTTCACAAATTATGGAGTTCCTTTGTATCAATACTACTTGCACTTTTTATTTCCTCGATATTTTTAATTTTATATTCAAGATGCTTTGGAACCGCTCTAAATTACCCTTACACGTGGCCTTGTAGCTACACAAGAACTTTTTCCTCAACGACTGTTGATTGGCCGATCCCATGATATACGTCAACCACCAAGGATCATCAATCAATCAATCAATCAATCAATCAATCAATCAATCAATCAATCAATCAATCAATCAATCAATCAATCAATCAATCAATCAACCAATCAATCAATCAATCAATCATTTGCGTGCCCAGGAACTGCTGGGGATCCTTTGTGCTGGCGCACGGAAACAAAAACACACAAAATATGATGTACATATCTTGGAAAGAGAAAATATGAGGGTAATAGTAGTGGTTACACTCGAAGAAAACTACACATTTTGACATAAACACATACAAACACACACACTTTCAAGCACCCATTCATACACACAAGTAATGCATATCTGACTGAAGTAAACGAGACAATTAAAAAGTGATTAAAAAAGAAAAGCTTATGTTGAAGTCACAGAAGGAAAGTCAATCAATTACATGAATACAGGGGTAGTAAAAGACAAATACAGAATGAGCAAAGTTGACAGATGAGTCGATACAAACTCATAGACAAGTTTGCCAAACAGAGTCGGGCAATCATTAAAAATATCCAGGTAATCCGATTACCGATTATACGTGCATTGCAGTCGCAACATGGGGCACAAAACACGCTAACATGTATAAGATAATCGTCGTCGATGCTGTTCTTCCTAGTGGCTACGATGCAAGCTCTCACAGCTTTCTCGGGTGCCCTGAAAATACTGTAAACACACTTGTGGCTCCCGGATGACCCGAGCTAGGAAGGCAACGAAGCTGGTTCTCACTCAATGGGAAGTACATCAAAGCTCTTAAAACTGCAGTTGGCACGTGCGAAAACAGAATTCCGGACCGACGTCCTATACGCAAAGCGAAAACGCCAAATTGGGAAGCGCCACTAAATGGCGGGCCACTAGTGGGGTACGCTTGCCGGTCTGGAAGAGTTGAATCTTCTCATGTTAATAGTTCGCATTGGTTTTGTGTTTACCTGCAAATACAAGTGTCCGCTGTCGACGCTGTACGAATACCGAGGAAGTAATAAAAAATGAGTAGGAAAATATATTACTCCGCTTTTAAGTCCCCTACACCTGTTTTCTTTTGGACAACATCGTCAGTAATTGGCTTGGGAAGCACAACTACGTGAATGACCATTTTTTTATACCTAAACACAAAATGTTTGTGTGTTGTTCACCGCGGAACCCTACAGTCATTAAAAAAAAACTTGAGAGGATTCAATTGAACGCCATTCCGTTTGTCTATTATAAGCTTTTTTGGACGGACTCCCCTTCAAACCTTATGCTACCAAATAATATTTCTTCCTTTCAGGATCGAAGAAAGAAGTCCCGTCTTGATTTTCTGTCTCTTTTATATAATCGTACACTTGCCCTTGATCCAACCCCTTTTCTGTTTATCTTAAACGCAACGCCGACAAGACATCACCAACCAAACGCACTAACTCCGTACTGCGCGAAAACGGGCACATTTAAATTGTCGTTTTTCCCGCGCGCAATTTCAGAATGGTACCAGGTAACTGAATCACGTCCTTCTGATACTGGGTGACTGTGCATTGTTCGTTGTATATTTTATGTTATTTCTCTTTGCATTGCACCATGCCCTCAGCTTGGACCGAAGTGTGGCCCGCAGTATGTATGTATGTATGTATGTATGTATGTATGTATGTATGTATGTATGTATGTATGTATGTATGTATGTATGTATGTGTGTGTGTGTATGTATGTATGTATGTATGTGTGTGTGTATGTATGTATGTATGTATGTATGTATGTATGTATGTATGTATGTATGTATGTATGTATGTATGTATGTATGTATGTATGTAGGGAGCAGTTGAACTTTTGAAGATGGTAGAGAACACAAGAAAAGAAAACTTTCAACAAGGTAAAAGCACGACTGTTGCCAACGTTTCAGCAAAGAGACTTGCTTTCGTCAGGGTATGTATGTATGCATGTAGAGAGAGAGAGAAAGACTTTATGAATGTATGTATGTATGTATGTATGTATGTATGTATGTATGTATGTATGTATGTATGTATGTATGTATGTATGTATGTATGTATGTATGTATGTATGTATGTATGTATGTATGTATGCATGCATGCATGCATGCATGCATGCATGCATGTATGTATGTATGTATGTATGTACGTACCTATGTACTATTATGAGCAATATGAAAGGGAACACAGGAACGCGTAGAAAACACTTTCAGACCCAGATATGAGTGATACGCAGCGGCCGCCGTCAGAAACAAAGTGGAAAGGGGGACGCTGTTCTAACAACTGTCCCCATTCCCGCCGTGCGTCTCATCGGCTGTCCGACGATGCCATATTATCGGCGAAATGACGTAGGGTGCTGCTTTGTAGAAATGCCAGCGCGGTAGGAGCAAGGTAAATATAACTGGTAGCGAAGCTTCCATAGAAGCCCATACGTTCAGAAAATGGCGGCTCTTAAGCTGCTCATGGGGCTTAGCGCCATCTGTGTGAGGAGGGAACACTTCCGGCGGAACAAAAAATAAACAGGATGTGACGCAAGATCCGGTCAGAAAGTGACGTCATTTTGGTGGCATTAGCGGGAAAATTTGACTTCAAAACACCCTTAGCAGGACTCTGATAGCTGAGGGCTCATTTCATTGCCATCTGACGCAAGTTGGCGACCCCTTGGCGTGTGTGCTTCAAGTCAACGCCAGCTTATACTCGTGACTAGAGAACCGCACTTTAGCATACTGTCGTATGATTCGCCTCGGTGTTTATAAAAGCATCTTGCATCTTCTTTGAACCTTTATTCTGTATTCATGCCTTCCACTGCTGTATAAAAGCAATCAGGTGTTTATTTTGAGTGCAGCGGGTGGCAAACGTACACCCCCCCCCCCCCCCCCACCGGAATTTTTTTTCTGCCTTGGGATACAGAGCCCAAAATGACACTTGACCACTCTCCCCGGCCCCCCTTTTATATAAAAAAGGTGCCCACTCCTTACCCCGATACCAATTTCTACCAACGCCACTGCTAAGTTTAATTGCGTCGCACATACGCAGGTAGGCGTGCGTGCCTTAAGTACAGATCAAGGTTATATAATGCTTGCTCAGTTTGTGTACTTCTGTTCTAAGAGAAGAAATAACGCGAAGTCATTCTAAAATCAAGACATTTGAATTTTATTCCAGGATGAACATAAAACAAATTTACCACACTGCACGAAATGAGCACGTATACAGTAAGTACAAAATGTTCGTGGGCACTACATGCATTATGATTTTCCTTACCCGCCGAAAAATTGACTTTACCCGTAACACATAGCATTATGAGCAATGAAAGCGTCAACAGCAGAACTACTTCGAAACAAGAGAAAAGAACTAGGCACTGCATCTTGACGTAGAAAACCGGGCCGCAGGAATGCCGATTCACGAAAGTGCAGCGAGCACACTGCAGCTGTCCCGGCGTCTTATCAAGTAGACAAGGCAAGACAAGGGTTTCTACAGAAGTTCACTCAGCATTCACGCCTGCAATTTCCTGGTTGCATTATTAGGCAAGTGTCGCAACAGATAAGTAAAAAGAGGAAAAATGGATCAATGCAAACGAAAGCTACGGCAGTATGTAAAAGCACATAGCCGGAAAGATCTGGCAGCAGCGCAGCACAGAGTAGCACAACACAGTACTGCGATGGAAATAATGTTTGCGCATACAAGTGCGGGAAGCAACGAGCACTACAAGCGTTGTAATGCAATAGAGAAGACACTGAGATAGACAATTAAAGCGACTCGTTTAAATTCGAGTGGTACTACGTCGAGAAGTCCTAGAGTAATTGACACAACTTGCTCTGAGCCAGCCTGAGGTGAAATCAAGAGATAACTGTGACATAACAAAGCTTTAGACCCATTTTTTTTTGATGCACCACCACGTCCCCTTAAACAACCCCCGTACACATATTAACAGTACAATAGTTTCGCGTTACCTGTGGAAATGAGAGGAAAATGGTGCAGTAAAACGCCAGGTGTACGGGAGTTGCTGTTGCAACTTGTACAGCACATCGTTTCTGTAGGTACCGACGAAAGCGCTCCGCTCCAACCGTTGGCAGCATCGTCCCGTAGTTCACCGTGCCTGCCGGGCATTGTACTAAACGTGTTCACCGACGATGCAACGCACCTCGCAAGTCCACGCACGGCAAAAATTAAGTTCACACCAAATTAACAAGGAAAAACGAATGCAAATGTGCACCACCAAAACACGCGAGGGGCGTTTCCTAGCAGACGAACTTTAGGAGCGCCTTTCCGATCACTACAAGGACTGCATCACAAAGCAATGACATGTGCCATTCTTCAGAGGGCGCTACAAAAAAGGTTTTTGAGAATGAACGGCATTTTTATAAATTATTTATACACTGTGCCTAAATAAATGTGATTCAGAAATAAATATAGTTCGTAAAATATAATTGTTGTTTTATTGTTGAACAAAACTTGGTTTTTTGTTACTAGTGTTTGTTCCCTCCTCACCTAGTCGCGCTTCAATCGCCACTCCCATAAGCCCCCATGCTGATGTCGCTGGCAATAGGTTCTGAACCACTTTTTGCCCGAGCCTTCGCTACCATTTATATTTACCTTGGTAGGAGTGCCAGCAGTTAGTGGAAGAGCGCCCTCCTTTCCCCCTTTGATTGATTGATTGTAGGGTTTAACGCGCCGACGCAACGCAGGCGATGAGGCGCGCCGTAGTGGAGGGCTCCGGATTAATTTTGACCACCTGGGGATCTTTATCGTGCGCCGAAATCTCGTACACACGGGCGTTTTTGCTTTTCGGTTTTCACAGCGCCATCCGCGTATCGCTCCGAGTCTGTTTCGAGTCTGTTTCGAGGCTGTTTGCCACGCGTGCCTGTGTTCCCTTTCATATTGCTCATAATAGTATGTATGTATGTATGTATGTATGTATGTATGTATGTATGTATGTATGTATGTATGTATGTATGTATGTATGTATGTATGTATGTATGTATGTATGTATGTATGTACGTATGTATGCATGTATGTATGTAGGTATGTACGTACGTACGTATGTATGTATGTATCTATAAATAAATAAATAAAATAAGCAAACTCGCTATAAACAAAATATCCCGCTTCAAGCCCGCCGGTGCAAGCGATCGAAAGACACACAAGTCAAGTCATGCACTTTGGCAAAACCGATAAGTTAAGGTTAATACTCGCACGCTTGAAAGTTTTTATTTCTCGCTGCCAACGAAACGGCCAAGTCCCAAGGAATCAAACCGAGGACCTTGTGCTCAGTAAAATACAAGGCCGTCTACGTAACTGCTGAGGAGAAGGGTCTTAGCAGACGCTCCGCCGCAGGGTCTGCCGAATCCCAAATCACAGCCCGAATGTTAATATTCGGGATGCGTTTTGCCCATTCGTGGTTGCTCAAAATTATATGTAGTCAATCTTATTTTTTCCATATTGTTGCCAGTGTAGCGGAACAATTGTAACCCCTTCAGGGGCTCTTCAGGCACCATATGCACGAAAGGAGGGTTTTTGTCACTCGAAATTAAAAGAAACCTTCTGCTCGTTTCCTGATATGACGCCAAAGGGTCACTGACACCCGTCAAAGCCTCTTCTAATCGAAAACCGTAAACTCCGTAGCCCTATCGCTTTCAACACACCTACAATAAGAAGGGAGAAAACGGTAGATGTGATGCTTGCACAATAGGTCACGCGCTCCAGAAAATTGCCTCGCAAGCGAAAATAAATCTTCCGTCTCTTCCTATCAGAAGACTCGACCGCAAAAGAAACATGCTTCCAAGAAAAAGAAGTTGAAAAATAAACAGGCACCGCTTCCTTAGCGCTACTTCTCAGCAAGCGCTTCACGTCTCCCACAGCATATCAAATAAATCACGAAGTCGAATTCATCCACGGACTTTTGGTGAAGACAAAAATAAGACGCAAGGGCGAAGAATACCAAGAGCCGAAACGAAGGAAGACGGCACCGGCTTCTCCATGCCTGTCCGGTCTGCCGCTGAGCAGCAAAGTTGAGAGACAAAGGATGGGGCGTATGAGGCCCTGGCGGGTAGGAAATTCCCTGCAGAGACTCCCTAAGCAGGAGTGGCAACCGTTACCCCTCTTTGCAACGCCGAGGCGTCTCTGCTGGCGGGGCCTGCTTCGCTGCGAACCTTTCAGCTGTGTTTTGCTAAGTGTGCTTTTCCCGGACTAGGCGGTTGCGCATTGCCTCCAGGTTGCCCGGATATTATTTTGAAGGAACCCTCACTAGGCATATTCCAATCAAGTTCTTTTCGCTTGGTACAGAATCAAAACTCAGAATCAAACCTCACAACAACAATTATACAAGGTTTCATTCAACAAAAATCCAAAACGCCCGCTATGGTGCGGGCGCACTCCCTCTACACCACGAGCCATCCGACACGAGAGCGAAGAAATCACGAATCCCCACAATCCTAAACTCCCAAATATAACATTCATGGCACGCTACACTATTATGTTGTATTATAAACTCCCACTGAGACACGAGTCCTTATTTGTGTCCACATTGGAAGTGCCGCCCCTCCCCTTTTTCAAGAAAGAAGTGTATGCTCTTGTACTTAAAGGAGCCATGAAGAGAAAATGCAAGTTGGTTTTATTCGAAAGATTTCGTGTTTTATAGTGCCCCCAGCGCTTGTCCGGATACAAACGGTGCTTTATTCACTGAGAAATTAAACAATTTAGGTTAAAATTTTGATTTTCCCGCTCAATCGTGCGTTTTCGTGGTCCCAAGTGACATCACGGGAACCGACCGCTCTGCAGCCTAGAGTACCTTCATTCACGCATCCGCCGTACAGGGTAGAGACACGTAACGCTGGCGCCGCCATGTTCGGTTGCTCGCTCGCCGCCGAAGCAAGTCATTGTGTCAAAACCGCGCTAAAATTATCGCCGCAACGCGGTTTACTGAAGAAGTTTGAATCATATTGTCTGTTTCGCGTTGCTAGGTCTCGTGGGAAACGAAAAGAATAACGCGTTGAGCCCGTTGGCCCAATTGCGGCGGCACGGGACCGTTCAAAGGTTGTCTCCACCCTGTAGCGGTGTTGGTTTGTTCCCGCGTTTCTTTACGTTCCGTAACCTAGATGGCGCCACCATACCGTGGCAAGCATTTGGTTTCTTTTTGCCCGCATTTAAACCTGGCTTGTTTTTGTTCTGGGAGAAAATATTCGTTCCCTGAAACAGTGCTCGCTCGACAAATGGGGTCACGTAAGACACCGTTGCTTGCGTCAATCGGCCAGTGTCGTCTGAGACAACCCCAAGCCCCGTAGTGCTGTGCAGCTAAACCAAAGCATGCTGTGCGCAGTACGAACAGCAGAACGCATCAGTACTTCTATGTTTACATATGCTTTCATAACTTCCACTGTTTGTCCCATCATTCCTATTGCTTTGTAAAGAATGTGCCCTAAATTTAAGCGCAAATCGCTCGTTCGTCTAGTTTGTAAGCTCTACCTAATTTGCGTCTGCTTCTGCCAGCCTCCGCCAATCGCAGAGCTTAGCCCATGTGACATCACAGGTTCTGTTGCGGGAAATGAGCTGGTGGGTCGCATGACCATTCCCGTTTTTCCTAATTATGTAGCTTATTTGAGCGAAGTTTACGTTAAAAGTGGTGTCAGTATGATTCTAACGAGACAATCTTTTGAATGAACCAAACTTGTGTTTTCTCTTCATGGCTCCTTTAAATTATGGTAAGAATTGAATATTTGTAACGCTTTTAGCAAGCATTCGTCCTGACAAAGGTTTGCCTCACATACCGAAACACTCGCCGTGTCACAGACTATGCATGGGCTATAACCACACAGAATTCCACTCAGATTCATAGGGACACCCTTGAATTAAAAAGCCTATGTACCGTATGCATATTATCCATGACGGCATCTGTATAGGGTACCAAAAACACTCTGCTTAGATTTCTACATGTTGAACAATTTGAGTACGTGAAGCGCACGCTTCTGTGCTTTCTTTGAATAACTATAAAACCCATTTTTTTGCAGGTTACCTGCCGACTTGTCAAGATATATATTGCTGTTACCGAACTCGAACTGTCTTGATCTTTCTCTAATAAACCCGTATTCCTGCGTTTCTTAAAGCAACTGATTATATATGCCAATCAACACCCGTCTGTAACGTTTCCCAATACTTTTCTCACATATGTTTTAAGCAAGCTGTTACTAAATATATAGTGAGAAATGTCTTCTCTGCTTAATGTCCTACCTAATGCGAAACTGATGTTTTATGGTGAAGCAATAGGGTACCCGTGCAACGCTTTCATATGTGATCACGGACGCCAATGTAACTTTAATGCTCTCTCTGGCACAGTAGGCAGGCGCTGTTGCTATATTTTGACCAGTTACGTGTTCTCTGTATGGATCTTCGGGAAGTAATATTGGTTTCACTGGCTCCAGCGCATATGACGGAGGAGCCACCGCGAATGACGCAACTTTGGCGCCGGTCGCTAACGTTCTTCGCCGATGTTGACAGCCAATCCGTTAGACGAACTGCAGCCCGTGAAGCACTGATAAAAATTACATATTAAACATTCCGGGTTTCTCAATATACTCGTACGCCAGTGATGACAGTTGCCCTACTCGATCCCTGTCCAGCTGGTGCAGAAATGGGTTTATAAACCCGAGGAATGGCTGGCCAGTACGTTCGAGTGTTTGAACGTGAGGGTTCCAAACTTCTTAGAAGCGTTCTAAGAAAAGTTCAGTGGTTTTCTGGACGAAATTGTGTCATTGAAAAAGACATTTCCTCACTTGTGTGGTTGACAGTAAAACTTAAGGGAATACACTAGTTGCGTTGTTCTCTTATGCAGTCGTGTGGCGCTTATTTGTTAAAAAAAAATGCCGCGAGCTCTGGTTTCGCGCTTGCCGCATTCACATCTGAATAAGGCCAGAAAAAAAGTCCCATTCTTTCACGGGCCCTTCAAAAAAAACAGGAAGGACTCGAAATAATCAGATTTTTTTCTGAGCAGTCGTATTGTAAAATAAATAACCAGATTTGCTTTTGCATATGACGAAGAGGTCGCACACCTGAAGTACGAGTCGTAGTGGTATAACTGAGATAGACCTACGTGCGGAGATGTTCTCTGCTGCCAGGCGGTTGATGAAGGTCAAAATTAAAACGTCTTGAACAGTTGCATCAGCTTGCACATGACCGCGGCGAACGGTTCACAAGTTTCTTAAAGGGATGATGATGATGATGGTTGGATGTTAATAGCGCAAGGTCAACTGTGGCAAAGAGCGCCAAAATAGTGGTTATAACGAAGGATGAAGGTCTAAACACTAAAATCACTCAACAATAACTAAAGTAGAATCATTAAAAGACAATGAGGAAGACTGGTGTAGAAGGCCAGGTTGTGATTATGCGTGGTATGAAATTAGGTCAAAAATTTTGCTTCTGATAATATTTGAAGACACACTGGACAGGAAGCATGGGATCGTCAGAGAGGAAAAGGGCTGGGTGTAATGGGATGTGTAGTCTGTACAGTTGTGGGAAGGGTTTGCGTCGTGTTGTGGGAAGTGCTTTGCATTGAATTGGTATGTGAACTACGGATAGGGCCTCTCCGCACCTGCTACACAAAAGTCTTGAAGACCCCGTGAGCAGATACGAGTGCGTTACATGTGTGTACCCTATCCGTAGCCTAGCAAAGGCGACTTATGTGTTTCTCTTGTGTGTGAAGTGGTGTATGGTCCCAAGTGTGGTTTTATTGCGTGTAATTTATTGTCTGTCTGTCGACTCCAGTGTGTTTGCCAGGTTTTTAGAAGTTGCTTCCTGATGTGTGGCTTAATGTCGGCGTATGGTACTGTTGTTATGTCAACTGTCGTACAAAGTGCAGCAGCAGCGGCCATTTGATCTTCGGTCTCATTTCCTGTGATCCGAGAGTGACCTGGCACCCAGCACACGGTCACTCTGAGGCCTAACGCATATAAAGACGTAATGGTGCTAAACAGAAGATTGACTACATGGTTTTTAAAAGTTTTTTGCGCTGAAAATGTCCGCACAACACTTAAGGAATCAGTATAAATTACCGACTGTGGAATTTTAGTTTGGAGGATATGGTTCATGACAAGTAGTACACCGTGAGCCTCGGCCGTGAAGATACTAGTATACACTATACACATTTATGGTTTTACTATTATTCAAGCTGGCTGCGTGTGCAGAGCAGGACACAGTGGTAGAAGTTTCTTGAGGCGTCAGTATAGAATTCTGCTCACTTGTATTTGTGTTGAAGAGACAAAAAGTGTTGCAGGATCGCACTTCTTGGCACTCGGTTTTTTTCGATATGTATAAAAGATAGGTCACATGAAATAGGACGAAGATGCAATGGGGCTATAGAAATAACAGCCGGTTTCATGGTATCTAAAAAGGAGGCTGAGAGTTCTGATGCTTCCTCTCTAGCTCTGTATGTGAACTGAGAAGAAATAGATGGGCAGTTTAAAAGAAGCTGGGCTTAAAAGGATGGTTAGGCATCTTCTTCTTCTTCTCACAGACTTCTTCTCACAGGATGTTTTGTGTTTTATGAAAGTGTTGGTATAGTGCGCTGAACTGGACACAAGTTGAAAGTGTTGTGCGAGGGTGTTAGCCTGGCCTTCCAGTGTGTCCCCTGTTGCATTAACCAGGGGCAGGCTGTGTGTCTGTTTAAGTTTTCGTATTCGTGTCCAGACTTTGTGTGCGTCTGTGTATGAATTGATGATGGAGGTGAGGAAAGTGCGCCAACTCTCCCGTTTCTCCTATCGACGCACTCGCTTCTTAAAAGCCTTTGCCCGTTTAAAAGAAATGAGATTATCTGACGTGGGGTACCAGCGAAGGACACCCCACGCCTTGTTCTGGGCCTCTCGCGCCCGCCCCTTTTGTTGCGGGGGGCACCGGAGGCGTGGGGAAAGGACTTTTCGGTGGCGTGGAGGACGTCCGCAGTGATGAGTTTGGCTGCTTGCTCCACGTGTAGGTGTTTCATGGATGTGTGGTGTAGTTTAGATGTTTCTGTATATGTATTCCAGTTTGCTCTCGCTTCATTGAACCTCTTATGGGAAGATGGACTGCTTGGGCCTGTACCTATACAGGGTGTCCCAGCTATCATGCACCAAGATTTAAAAAAAGAGAAATTGCGTAACTCGAAGGAAACCTAGTGCATAATGTTTGCAGTACTGTGAAGAAGCGGAGAGTAATTTTTTCGTTAATGAGACAATTAATTAATTGTAATTAATTATCTAACTCGAGAAATACTGTCCTAATCACTAAAGTGTCAATGAGGCACTTGTAGGTAACCACGAGGGGCATCTAACTGCGCTATTTTCAGCGACGAACTAATTGCGTACTCATTTATTCTGAATGATAAAGGAAACCCCCGAAATATGAAAAATACCACGTGACGACGCTTACGCGCGCATTGTAAAGCAGCGTCCCCAAACAAAGCTGATTGAAAGCAACTGCTTCGCGTGTTACCCGCCCGAAGAGACAGCGCATCACCTTGATAATAGCATGCATGGAAGGAGCAGCAGCAGCAAGATTCGCGGGACGCGTGTGCAGATAAGGAACAAACCATAGAGCTTTCTCTATGAACAAACTCGGTCGCCATTTCTTCTTTCTTTCTTTTGTCTATTTCATTCTGGCTAACTCAGAGGCAGCCTGTTTGAGGGCGTTGCTTTACGGTGCGCGCGGAGGCGCGGTCACGTGGTATTTTTCATATTTCGCGGGTTTCCTTTATCAGTCAAAATAAATGTGTACGCAATTAGTTCATCGCTGAAAATACCGCAGTTAGATGCCCCTCGTGGTTACCTACAAGTGCCTCATTGACGCTTTAGTGATTAGAACAGTATTTCTCGAGTAAAATAATTAATTACAATTAATTAATTAAGTCTCATTAAAGAAAAAATTACTCTCCGCTTCTTCACAGTATTGCAATCATTATGCACCTGGTTTCTTTCGAGTTACGCCTTTACTCTTTTTTTAAATCTAGGTGCATGATAGCTGGGACACCCTGTATATGTTAGTGAAGTGGGGAAATGGTCACTGCGATATGGGTCTGTGCCCAAGCCCCAGTCAAGACAAGGAAATAGTACTGCGGAACCATTAGCCAGGTCAAGGTATGAGTATGTGTTGTGTCACTGAAAACTCTGCAGGGCAACCATAGTGCCTAGAATAGTGCCACTCCGTGTCTAACGTAGCAGAATGCGGAAACAATGGTTAAGTGGTCGAAGCGCAAAGGCTCACGGGTGCGTCGTCCGCTCTCGCCAGTTCCGGTTCGAGAGCTCGCCTGGCCTCCCGTATGCTGGCGGCATTCCCGCGTGCGTGCGCGTGTTGTTGAAATGGCGGGGTAGATCTCGCTCTGAACCCAGCTTTAGCGGTAGGTTTTAAAACAAGTGCTCAAGACACTCACCCTGCCTTTCTTTTAATTTTTTTGAGGCCTCAGAAAGGAAGCCTTTATAAGGTTCTTACACCAGAAGAAGGAAAAAAAAAAAACATAACGTCAGTGCTAAACATTGGCAGCTTATTGCAGCAAACACGCAAACCGCCGAGCGTCTACTTCACTACTGCGTTACTGCTGTAGAAAATTGCATCTGATGGAGTGATCCGCAGAGAACTGCGTGGAGCGCGACTCGTTTCGTTCAATTGGTAACAATACAGATGGTGCCCTGTCATTTGTGTATTTCATCCTGCGGGATCACAAGGTCTACTCAAAACAGCCCGCATATCCACCCGCATCCCGTACTCACTTCTGCTTCCCAATGCTGGTATACCCGCTATCGCCTTCAATTACCCGTGCTTCAATACCAACCCCTCACTTCGTGCACATTCAACGACCGAGAATCCCCCCCCCCCCTCCCCTTACAATCCTATAGTCTATTGATTTGTGCCGGCTGGATGTATACTCACAGCAACCAAACTCTAATTACGGAGCCCTACCCGTTCGCGTACAGTCGTTTTCTAGTCAGCACAGCCAAGGGACGAATGACGCCTTCTATAGGCAAATGTTTGAAGTTATTATCCACGTGCTTGTGGCACCCGATTTATTCCACAGATTTGCTTCGGCGTGTAGTGTTGTGGTTACGCTCCTGTGTAGAAACAACCCAAACCCGGGTTCAAAACTCGCCAGTGGTTTTCATTTTTTTTTAATTTTTGATGCGTTGTCACACAAATTATTTTTTATCACGCATGTAATGTACTTATGACACTTTTATACAGTATAAATGAGATTTCTGGTAGTTTCATTACGTTTAGGTAAGTTTCACCTGCAGGGTTTTGTGCGTTTTCGTGGTTCTGCATCAGGCATGTCGATTTGGGCTATATTGTTTAATATTTTAACGCACCATGGTTGTTTCTCTGTTAGGTGGGTTTCCGTTCACATTTTTTTTTTTCATGTGAGTGACTTTGTCCGCTTTAGGTTGGTTTCGCCTCTCCGTGTATGTCACCAAAGGGCTGGCTGAGGTGGCTGCGGTAAGCATTTACGTGACTTATTATTTTGAAATTGCGTAGCTTCATCCATTTTAGGTCCGTTTCGGCTTAAATTTATTTCAGTGCGGGTGCTTTTGTGGGGTTTAGGTAGGTTTCTGCTGTGGTATAGCCCCCATAGAAGCTCAGATGAAAGCTGGCTGCGCTGACTAGGAAACGCAGATACGCTACCCCCTCGCCCCCTTACACGTGCTACAGTACTTCGTTCAGCTAAATGTATAGCACTGCAAAGCCGGCACAAAATGGATCCATGAAGCAAAGTGATCCAACTGTACCACGAATGACAAAAAATATTCGTGGTATTATCCGTGCACATGCAGCGCCGTTGGTTTACGGGATGCTTTTCTTTCTATCCACAGCGTAGGTGGCATTCGATAGCTTTCTTCGCTATTTCCTCAAACATTTTTGACTATTTTTCTTTCTAAAAAAATTATTTGCGCCAAAAAGGCTTCAGAGCCGAGTTTTTTTATTTGCTCTTCTTTGAAAACGCCGTTTTGAGCCGTTCTGGTTCAGTACTCACTTCCTCTAACTCTTAGTCAAAATCTCGATGTATATTTTTAGCCTGTTTTGTTAACAGGAACCTTTTGTGTGTTATTCTTTCCGACCTTGTGCAACCATGCGCAACGGGAATCAAATTTCGCGCCTGCTCCGCCGAGGCAGCCAACCGGAAGTAACTTCTTTTCCGCGCGTCGTTTGTATTACTTGCAATTCTTTCGAAACTTCCCGCGCTTCTACGGCTTACAGCAATGACTCCACTGCCAGAAAACCCTCTACACAACCGCCTACGCTTTCCAAAAAAGCATGAAAAATTGAAGCAAAACGGCTGGCGGTGCACAATGCTTTTATGCGCACATTCGCAGCAAGGACAGATATTCAAATCCCATCTTTACACTTTTCGAAATCAGGTTCTGTATCACAGTGCCCCTATTTTAGAACCGCCTGTACGCAACGCCCCTGCAATACTCTCTTAACTCGCTCTGCCTACGCACGTCTTCCGTTTCTTTATGCTCCCTTCAAAATAAAATTCAAGAAGGAGACGCGGAAATCTTGTACCAACAAGAAATAGATTTGTGAGAGAAAAAAAAAGAATAGGTTGGAAACAAGACAAAATGCAGAGCGAAAGAATCACAACAGATACCAACGCAAAAAATCAACGTACGGAACGCTTTCTCAAGGCTCGCCAGCTTTTTTTTTCTCTCTAACTCGCTCTCCCACTCTCCGCTGACTCTCCAATCTCCACCCTCGTTTGTCCATCCTCCCCGCCCACCCACCTTTCCTCTTCAACCATCTTTCCTCTGAAGCAGTCAATCCCCACGCACTTCCTGCAGATTTCATAAACGATTCCTCCCGTCGGTGCGAATTACTGCGATTTCGCGCCGACTCTTCGGGAGCCGAGAATTCAAATCAAATTCCACCGGCACGTTCCCGCGACGCCGAATAGATCTCGCTCTCTTTCCCCTTCTCCCTCTTGCGCCTGATGCTCCGAATAGGGAGGAAATGCGAGGAAACAGAAAGGGGAGCAAAGCAAGCGAGGCAAAAGCGCAACGACGTCTCCGGCGGAGCAGCAATGATTCGACGCCTCTGCAAACTGAAACTGCGGGCGGCGTCCGCGCGTGTCGTCGCTTGTTCTTTTTATCGACGCACTATTTTAGGAGTCCTGTCCTCGCCGTACTCGTTGCCGACGTCTCTTCAAAGCGAATGCTGCAGGAGAAGAAGCGTAAGTTACGAGACGCTCGCTGACGCGTCATTCATTCCATTGAGCTCGCTGTCCTTTATAACTATACACCCCCCCCCCCCACACATTATATATATATACAGAAATAAGGGTTGGCAGTCAAGAAAACCTCGGAAAGCAAAGGGGAGGTTGTGGTAGGTCATTGAAACAGATAAAGAATTTGGAAAGAAACAAAGAAAGCGGAGAAAAAATGCCCGCCAGGTGGGATCCGAACCCACGACCTCCAGAATACCGGTCTGGTGCGATTTCTCTGTTATTTCTACGAGCCCCTCATTTCCTATTTTGATTCGCTATATATATATCCTCAGTTTAATTTTTCCAACGCCTCAAAATTCCACTACTCATTGAAAAACAAAAACTATACTTTAACCCTTCAAGCCCTGTCCCGTGTATTCCTTGGCCTTATATGCTTCTGCCTCTCTCTCTCTCTCCTCTCTCTCTCCTCTCCTCTCTCTCTCTCTCTCTCTCTCTCTCTCTCTCCTCTCTCTCTCTCTCTCTCTCTCTCTCTCTCTCTCTCTCTCTCTCTCTTTCCCTCTCTCTCTCTCTCTTGCTCCCTCTATATATTTTTGTCTTGTCTGCTCACAGTCCCACCACATTCCCCATGTTCAT
Organism: Haemaphysalis longicornis; assembly: GCF_048455015.1. NCBI lineage: Eukaryota > Metazoa > Arthropoda > Arachnida > Ixodida > Ixodidae > Haemaphysalis > Haemaphysalis longicornis. Next base: position 102,389,592 of record NW_027526335.1, on the reverse strand, counting down.
TATTTGGCATACATAGGTATATCTTACAGAATACAAACAAAAAGAATGTATGTCGTTATATACAAAAAACTGAATCTACATAGTTCGCATACCTGAATGTGAGGGACGACCGGCGTTTGAGAAGTATTGAGCGAAACACGAATCTGCCGGACAGATTTGGTGGCTGTTCCGCGAAATGATTTACGGCAAACGAGAAATCGGAACTTCATGCAGCTGCTCGCCAGCGCCGCGCGGAGAGCATGACGGCCTCGTTTCTCGCGATTCTGTTCCCCTAACTGAATAAGATGGAAGCGGCGCGTGCGACGGAAAGCATGCAACAAAAGGAAAAGTGGGCGGCAGACCTGCTTCGAAAATTTCGAGAACACTCCATGCCATTGGATTTCTGGCATGTTGGTTTTTGCTGCTATGGCTGTTCTTGGCCACGGCTGATCAATTTCCTTGTTTTTCTATCTGAAATTTTGAGAAGACCGAGTTGCGTGAACACTTGAATTACTCTTGCCCTTGTCGCGATGCTCCAGTGGCCGAGGCGTTGTGCTTCTAATCCCATGGACACGGATTAGATCCCGGGCGCGGCAGCCGTTCTTGAGACTCAGGCGAAAAACAAAAACTTCCTTGAGTCGGCATTTCCGCACACGTTGAAGATCCCCAGGTGTTCTAAATTAATCTTTAGCCCTCCACTAGCGCGCTGCTTATAGCCCCACACCCCGATAATTTGAAAATTTAAACCCCCTGCAGTGGTTTTTTTTTCTTACAGGAATTCACTCGATACATTGCCAATCTTGCACATTTTTCACATATCCTCTGAATATGCCAAAAACATGCTGTGAATGCTGCAAATTCATTCGCACCACTTGCAGTGAATGTATTCGTAAGCTGAGGATTTTTTTACTGCAGTTCCCAGTAAACTCGAACGGGTTTACTGTGAGCTCCAGTATTACAGCTTTGTATCTGAAGTGACATTAAGTTCACGGTAAATAGTTACCGTGGTACGGTTACGAGTATAACCGTGTTGAGAATGCAAAAGAAACATTGTGATCAGAAGAGTGCTCATTCCGAGCCGAGGACTCGAGTTGCAAAAGTGCCTAACACTCTCCACTGGAAACGACGCGCGCTAATAAAGCGAGCATTGTCTCATTCATTTCACATGTTACGCGTATAAAAGTAGTCCAAACTGCCTTAGATTAACACACAGTCGCAGCTTTGACATCCAGTTTCCCAGGCGAATGCAACACATTCCTCTTCGAAGTGAATGTTTACTGAAAGCTATAAAATGTGATAAAAATTCACAGAGGGATATGCACTGCTGCTCTTCATAGCCCAAGTGTAGGCGCAGAACTTATTAGTTATACGTTTCCGAATATTCAGCTGACGTGTTTTGGGCTTACTTTCAAATTAAGCATATATTGTTCTGACGCCGTCACTACATATCCCACTCTATCTGTATTCGCAGAGTGTCCGCTCTCCCCACACTGTACGAGCTGCGTTACATGGAGGGCTTTACTTTGCTCCCATAGAGTGTTTGTGGCAAGCCTAAATATTTAGCGAACTTAAAAGGACCCGCAGCTGTGCCGATAAACACGTGCACTCTTCCCGCCGGGCCAATAATCACTGCAAAAGCTATAACAGCACTGCAAAAGCTCTGGAATATCTTGTCGCATTCGATTCGTGTTTCAGTTTATGCTTTGCCTTTGTAGCGATTTTTTAAAGCTGATATTGATTACGTTTATTGCTGCGACTGAAATTAAGCTGGCCAATAGCAGCGATTTCTCGAATGACGTCATTAGAGCGCGCGAAGGAAGCCAAGACCGGAAATTAGAGTATTGAGAAAGTCTCTGTTATTTGACTGGCGTAGAGCAATAGTATATGGCGGAAGAACTTCGTTACCCCCGTACTGGACCAGGTTGTTGGAGACGTTTTGAAAACGTTTCAGGCTTAGAATAAAGGTGACAGCATGTTGCACGGTAAGTTTATTAACGCCACGGATAATATCTCGTGTGTTTTATTTCAGTTGCATTAAGATTTTACAAAGCCATGACCAGCGTAAATTAATCGCACTTTCTTCAAGGACTAACGTGTAATGGCGTACACCGAAAAGCAGGATGATATTCAGAATTATCAGGATATTTGAAAATATTCTTTGTGAATATTTTGTTACCAGTTTCAGGTCCTACTTTTTGTTGAAATAAACCTACGGCTGAACACAAGCAAAAATTTTAGTAAAACATTTTGTTTGATGTTCCAGTTATTGACTATGGCAAGCTTCCTTAGCGGCCGGTAACACCCCTGAGCAAAAGAAATGCTGGGATGTTTCCAATGTGCTTTCTAATTTTGTAAAAAAAAAGCACACACAACACGTTACAGTAATAGAACACGGTAGTGTTCTATCGCTTTACTTGGTAAGTGCTGA